>NC_088347.1:24255000-24855000 GCF_036884655.1 Musa acuminata AAA Group | reverse complement strand
TGGTGTGGAAATGGAAGATCTGTCTTACCCTTTGACCATCCATCAGTGGGTTGGTTCAAATATTACCAGCATGGTGACGTAAACGAAGTTCTTTCTCAGGCATCTTTGCAGAAGAACAAGGGAGCTTTTTTCAGCAACCTCTCTAGTTGAGCATGTAAAGAATGCTTGGTGTTTGTTGTTTTGGGAAACCCTTGTGTGACACGATGCTTTTGTGAACTACCTGATTTTGGTAAATGTAATAGTAGGAAACATCACTTTCTAAGCACCCTATGTTTGTCATTAGTGGTTGACGAGTGGAGTGGTGGTTGGATTTGAGTGAAGAGAGTGATGTAAGTGACTGAAACATTGGAGTGGGTTCTGGGGAAGATCGGTCTGGATGAAATTTGGTGTTGACTGATATTATAAACTAAGATTTTGTGTGTGATGCTTTGTGCTGTTCTTTGTACGAGGCAAATTTTGAAGTATTTCTTAATTGCTTACCTCGTTTATTTTGTATGTCATGATTTGCATCTCTCTGGAAATGATAAAAATGCATTTTTAAGTTTGAAAACATCTTCCGGCGTAAAAAGTAATGATTTTGCATGAAATTGGTGTTTGGTTATGCGTGAGAAGCAGTTATGTTTTATTTTCTTTTAATCAAAAGGATGATAATTGTTCATTACATTTCTTTTTGTTTTTTCATTGGATGTTGTGAAAAGAAATATCCAGACAATTAAATGCCATATGTATATGGTATTTTCTATAATCGGGTAAATCTTCTGCCTGTAAGATTAGAGCGATGATGAGCCTTGATGTTGCTAGAATCGTCAGCCAACAGAACTAATCAATATCCATCCATCTCACTAAACAAAAACATTCATCAACATTTCCTTCATCTATCAATATGCAAACAACAATGTTGCGTATTCCTAGCTTATGGTGCAAGGGTGTCGTTTCGGACCTGTATCCAGATCATCAAATCCATTGGGTCCCTCTAAATCTGGGAGCGACGAAGGAAATGTGCTTCTCCTCGCTACCCGCACCCGACGGAGAAAAGGAAACGCAGCACCTTCTCCTCCTCCACAAAACTAATATAATGGACCTTCTATATCAGCGACCAATGTGGTCTTCTACTGTGAGCCCACCGTAAGCAACAATCCCGCGGTCCCACCCCTCGTTTCATTGCTTTCTGTACGGTTCCAATCTCGATCTCCGCCGTCAGATCAGGTACGCTTTTTTTATCGTTGAGATCATCGCAACGCAGTATACAGCGGGCGCGGTGGCATCGACCCTCAGACGCCGCCTTCCTTCGTGGGTGTATTTAGGCTCTCCGGTTGTCAGTGGCAACGCAAACAACAAAAGCACGAAAGCAGAACGCCTTCGATTTTCCCCTTTCCTCCGCCGAAACTCCGGACGTGAGATCTTTTTCTCTTCTCTACTTCTTTGGTCTGTTTCCCGATCCTCCTTTTGTTGATTTGTTGGTCGTGCTTGACGCTAGGGAATCGATGGCTTGTGTTGGGAACAGCGTCGGCTGCTCGTGGAAGCTACCGGCGATGACACTATCCAAGAATCGTTTTTGCGCCGGTTTGAGTCATAAGGTCTGTTTCCTGGGTCAGCGGCGGACTTGGAGTGCCTTGTCGGTCTCCGGTGCTCCAGAATCTCTCACGTTGTTCCCTCGGGGGAACTTCGTCACGAGGGCTTCGATTGGTGTTAATGGGAAATCTGATGATTCAGACCTTTCCGGCAGTGACAATGGCAGCGCAAAGGATTCCGGTGAGATATTCCGAAACCTTAACTTTAATGTTGTGCGATGTAGTTAATAGTTCTTCGGGGCTTTGATTGAGTGAATAGACATATAATTTTGCTGATGGTTTTAACGGGTTGTTTTAGTTTGATCGATGCTGTCTGAAATTACGGAATCTGTGTGATGATGTTGATTTGTTTGCATCGGCTGTATTTGGTTTAGATTTCAATTTGTTCTCAAAGGGAATGGAAGAAAAATGTTTTGATTGCCTTTGAGAGCAGAGGGGATGGTTGTATGCGTTTGATTTAGAAATCTATCTTTTTTTGTTTTGGAAAAAAAGAAAAAAATGTTTTTCTTATTACCAGATTCTAAAAGTTTGCTGTACTGTAGCAACAGAGGATGACATTCTCCCAAGACCTAAATAACCTACTTGCTTGATAACCTTTGTGGAGTTGTTTCTATGTTGCCGGAAATACTTCAAACTGTGATTGTGATTGGCACTCGAGACGTTGATGAAAGTCTATCCTTTCCTTGTTTCCTGATAGGACCATTGAGGTGTAGAAATATGGACCAATAAGTTTGGACATTGCTGTAGGTATCCTTCTCTGTTGTGCCAAGGTATTAGAAATTACAATGTTCTTCAACTTATAAAGACAGATCTGCATTTAGCATTTGTGACGGAACCTTCTAGTTTAAATCAAAGCACATGATTTTCAGCTTGATGTATAATCTACAATTCATCAGGATGTGATATAGCACAAGCCACTTGTTGTGCATCTTGCTACTCAAGATAAGTACATAGCCCTACCATGTGAACTCTCTCTGTGCAAAAAAGTATGCATATATATTGTAATAGAAGGTTAGAAGATCTTTAATTGGTCACATTCACAAAAAAATTGCACTTTCTTCTAATAATATTCAGGTCTGATATGCAGGTGGCACTTCCAGAATGAGAAATCCCAGCATTACCAGGGGCACAAAAGTCCTTTTGTATCATAATGTTGTTGCTGTTTTCTTACTTGCTGCTTGTAATTTTTCAAATTTACTTTCAAGGCCAATATGTTTTTTTGTTGTTTCTTATTTTTCTTATCTTAATATCAGTTTTTTTCTTTAGCTTAAAATTTCGTTTACCAGCATGATTCTTAACTGACTTTGCTTAGTTTTTCTGTCAGGAGAGAGAGTGGTGGCCTTGGTTATTGGTGGTGGTGGAAGGGAACATGCACTTTGCTTTGCCTTGCAGCGATCACCATCCTGTGATGGAGTCTTTTGTGCCCCTGGTAATGCTGGGATTTCTCATTCTGGAAGTGCCACCTGCATATCAGACCTGAATATTTTTGATAGCAAAGCTGTGATTGCCTTTTGCTGCAAATGGGGAGTTGGACTGGTGGTAGTGGGCCCCGAAGCTCCTTTAGTGGCTGGCCTCGTAGATGATCTAGTTGAGGCCGGGATTCCAACCTTCGGTCCCTCGGCTGAGGCTGCAGCACTAGAGGGATCAAAGGACTTTATGAAGAAGTTGTGTGACAAATATGGCATCCCTACAGCAAAAGTATGTTAAGCTTCTGTTCTGATAGGCTTTATCAGTATATCCTAATACTGGCGCATTAATTTTGCAATACTTCATTAGTGATTCCACTGTGTTTTGGAGGTTGCTTCAGAATAAGTTATCCAGGTATCATAAATGATTAACCTCAGTCATTAACCTAATGAAGTTGATGACCAAGGTTAATCATGGACCCAGCACTCCTGATAGATACTTTTGATCTCGCTTGTTCATTAAAATTTTCTATGTTAAGGTATTATACTGTGAATGTTGAACCCATATATACCCTATGATTATCATTTTTATATTCAAGTCATTCTCTTTCCTCTCAAATGAGTAACACTCATCTTTCGTGGATAATTAATCTCTGATCTTGGTATTTTAATATTAATTTTTTGTTTCTAAAATTTGTGCTCATCCATGCAGTATCGAACTTTTACAAATGATTCACTTGCAAAACAATATGTAAAGGAGCAAGGTGCACCAATTGTTGTCAAGGCGGATGGACTGGCTGCTGGGAAGGGAGTCATTGTAGCCATGACTTTGGAGGAGGCATATGAAGCCATAGACTCCATGCTGGTTGATGGTGCTTTTGGTTCTGCTGGTTCACAAGTCATAATTGAAGAATTTCTCAAGGGGGAGGAAGCTTCTTTCTTTGCACTGGTAGATGGTGAAAATGCCTTACCTCTTGAATCTGCACAGGATCATAAAAGAGTTGGTGATGGTGATACTGGTCCAAATACTGGTGGAATGGGTGCATATTCTCCTGCACCGGTACTAACAGAAGAGCTTCAGTCTGTTGTCATGGAATCGATAATTCTTCCGACTGTAAAAGGAATGGCAGCTGAAGGCTGCAAATTTGTTGGTGTGCTTTATGCTGGTCTTATGATTGAGAGAAAAACGGGATTGCCTAAGCTCATCGAGTATAATGTGCGCTTTGGAGATCCAGAATGCCAGGTAAGTAGTTATCCAATTCATTTTTCCAACACAAAAAGCCAATCATGCGATACAATTCCATTCTAGTATCCACCATCTTCGTGGCAGCAAATTATACAGCAAATTGTCCACTATCTATTTTTCATGGCAGAACATTGCAAACTTATATGATTCAGTTTGGCACCTCTAGACCTACTATCTGACTGAAGCATTTAAATTCTGACACATTAGCATATTGTTACTAGGTTCATTGTTCCATGCTTGTAATAAGATTCGGTTCCTTGTGTGGTCATTTCAAGCCATGAGTTAGTCTCTCAGCAAGCAGTCAACTAACATATTTTTTCTGTTTTGTTCCACAATAAAACAGGTTCTGATGATGCGTTTGGAGTCTGATTTGGCACAAGTTTTGCTTGCAGCCTGCAGAGGAGAATTGGGTAGTGTATCACTGAATTGGTCAACTGAATCAGCAATGGTGGTGGTCATGGCCAGTGAAGGTTATCCTGGACCCTACAAGAGGGGGACCATGATAAGAAACCTAGAAGAAGCAGAGCTGCTTTCCCCTATGGTTAAGATCTTTCATGCAAGCACTGATTTCGACTCAAATGGTGATTTCATTGCTGCCGGTGGTCGAGTGCTCGGAGTTACCGCAAAGGGAAAAGACATTGAAGAAGCTAGAGAAAGAGTTTATGATGCAGTTCAAGCAATTGACTGGCCCGAAGGATTCTGCCGCCATGACATCGGCTGGAGAGCTCTTCACCTCCGGCAGTTAACCAATAACCCATGAGTAGGCTTTTGTAGATATCGTGCTGCCTAATCCCTGATCTAGTTATCTTATGAAAGATCTTGCAAAAAAAACTTCGGGCCAGTCAACTGGAACTGTGCTATTTGATTGATGAACTCTCTTCAACTGAATGTTGAAGCAATTATGGTGCAATGTAATGAGAACAAATTTGGGGTGGTATATTAAAATATTGTCAAGTGGAACTAAAAGGTTACTGAAACTCTGTTATATGTGATCATAAAGGTCACAATATTTCATCTAAAACCCAATTTTAGTTTCAGATTACTAGCAAAGTTGCAGCATATCATTGAAGTCAAATTTTCATTGTTTCCACATCCTGAGTCCCCTGTGTTCCCTATGCTGTCATTTTGTGGTCAGAACTTTGCAGAAACACAATTGCTTCAGAAAAAGCAAATGTAATCACTTTTGGTAGCCATTGGAAATGTTTCATCGTATGAATATGAGATTTCTTTGCAAAAGGACCACATGCTGCAACCTGTTTTGGTCCAGCATATGTTGTCTCCTCCAAAACACTGAAAGTACATAGCAAGATTTAGCTGCAGGAGAATGCTGCGTGAAACAAGCATGATAAAATCTGGTGAACTCCCAGTTGTAGTTGATGCCCTTTACGAGCATACTGAGTCGGAGATTGAAGATGCAGAACATGAGTAAGAAAAACACAGTTACTTAACAGGGAAATTGAGAGGGCACACACCGATGAACAGCTGAACTTTGTTGATAAATCAATAGGGGAGAAGTACATTTTGACAAGTGACCAAGGGGCATATGGGCTTGTACAAGATCTGAATGGATCAAGGAGGGATTGAAAGCTAGGGAGAAGCGAAGGCATGGTGGTCATGAGAAGGCCAAATGATCCCTTCTCTTGGGCAAGGGAGAGGAGCCGGTTGAGCAAGGTATGTTGGATACAGTTGTCCTGGCATCAAGACTGAGAAGTCAACTGTGCTTGAAGTTGCCACCTGCAGAAAGAGAACCAGAATTAATTTTCTGCACAAGTGATAAAAGAGAGAACTAAAAACTGTGGAATTCATGTATAACACAGAGCTAAAAGAGAAGTCATCCATGTCAAGGAAGTCTGTGTAACTGAAATCATCATAAAGCTGAATCTTTTCTGGATGTGGAGTTCAATTTTCATGTCCATTTAGTCGATTGCAGTGGGAAGGATGATATTTCTAAAGAGATTCAAACTGACATGCTTGTAAACTTACATTTTGCCAGTTCTTGATCATCTTTGGAGGCATCTGATCCTGTTCTTGGCGCATCTCCAGGTGTCCATGAGCATTGGTTTGAGATGGTGGGTGAGAGGCCCTTGATCTGAGTAAATGCTCGAAGATCGCCATGACGAGGAACATGGATACCAAGATTGCTGTTGCAATGAAGCCAAAGGAGAGAGCATTCATGGACGAGCTCAAGTCCTTGAAAGCAGCCTCCTTGTCATTTGTTCCTGATGGAGTTGTGTTGTCACTCCACGTCTTTGGTCGATCTCCAAAGCCATTCATGGTGATCAGCTGCTGCTGCTGCTACTATTCTGCAACTAGTAAGGCTCTCCTTTTCGATGTGCTCCGGTTGGTTGAAGGATTAGCTCAATAAGGCAGGGGAAACTAAGATGATAGCCATCGTAACTTCGGCACCACCTTTGAATCCTTTTGCCACCACAAGCAGCTGTCTTTGTCCAAGCACTCTCAGAATGAAGCAGAACACAAGTCTAAGAACATGTAGAAGATGACGATCAGAAGAAAACTTACCACACTATCAGAAACATCACAGTAAATAAAAAAAGTTCTGAGATCATCAATTCATTTTGTCAAATTAACATCCAATTTGGATTTGCTTTCAACTTATTATTATACACAGTAATCAATAGCAGCAGTAATAAACTGTGTAGCAAATTAACTAGCAACAAATTTCTTTCCAACCAAAATCTTTTCCTGGTAAGAAGAGATTAAGATAATCAATCAGCAACCTAAACAAAATATTTTTTTTTTCTTTTGAAGAAAGCTAAGCAAAATGTCATAGCAGCACAACAGACCCAAGATATAAGCATTAATTAGTCATGCAAATATAAGTTTCCTTGAGGGAGAGTTGGGAGTGATGTTTCCAAAGTACTAGGTTGTAAAAGCTAAGCATGTATTCTGCTACACATCCACAAAAACTATGTCAAGATCTCCATAGCCTCATGAGCTACATATTAATCTGGATCCATACTCCCAAGAAAATAGCTTGGAAATCAACAAAAAGAATTGCAGGTTGGTCTCCATGATAAAAGGAAAACTCTCTCCTCACTATGATTGAGTTCATTTAGCACAAATGTCTCATACTAAAACTAACAATTCCTTGAAAGTTGACAGAAAAGCAATATGATTTGGGAGGTGAAGAACAGGCTCAGCTTCAATAGCATAGAAAAGAAAAGAGGGAAAATGGAAGAAATAGCCAACCTTGAGCTTAAGATCACAGCTGATCTTAAACTGCAGCTTCCTGAGAAGACTTTTGTCCTGTAATCTGGTGCTAATGTGGTCTTTGCCTTGTTGTAGCTTAACTACCAAAGAAGGAATAGTTGACGGTGCCCAGGCTGCTTGATCTCACTGCCTATGAACTCACAAGCTGCATTACTGAAGGCTCAAAAGAATGGCAACCCCTAGGATTCTTCTGAAAGCATAGCTCCGTCCCAGTTTCAAGTTTGCCGAGTTCTAATAATCACCAGAAAGAAAGGATTGGATTGGTCACTGTCACAAGCATAAAAGCATTGCTGTCAGTCTGAAAAGGATAAATACATAAATAAAGATATGATGATGGTCTTCTACTGCATCTTCCCTCCACTTGTGAAAGAGGAAAAGCTGCCAGACCAAGGTGTGATCTTTATTTTAACAGATGAAAGGCTGCAAGAATGGTGGAAGACAATGTCTAAACCACATTTGAATGCTGGAAACACATGATCAGATGCCACAAAGAAGCAACTGAGATGATATCAGAGAGAATAAGAGGAAGAGTATTATTCCAAGACAGGAAATCTTACAGACATACATCGACAGAAGTACAATGTTCAAGGAAAGAAACTAAAATGAGAGAAATGAGTCTCAGCATAGCAGGTGCATCCAAGGAAAATGATCGAATTCCTCACCTTTGATGATGAAGATAACATGTTAATCCTCCCTAGGCTTTTGCCTGTGACACACAAGGCAGCAGCAGCAGCAGATTTATCCGGCACATGCAGAGACAAAGAAAGGCAAAAGGATTGTAAAGATTCAATTAGTACTCTAACCAATTGGTGTGCACACTTTGCTTCAAAGAAAAAAGAATATGATGCAGAAGCTGCACTCATTAAAAGAAGAGTTGACAAGGCGGCAAACAAGAAACATGGCTTTTTAGGTGTTTCAACTTGATAATGAAGATGTCCTGGAAGAAACCAAAGCCTACAAAGACCTACAAAGTGATGGATTAAGAGGGACAAAATAATTGGATGATCTTTCTGAATTGTATATGGATTAACAGAGAGACAGAATAATGACACCTTGGTTCTAAACATAACCAGCTGATTCAGTATGTGAACCACACACAATATGGTACTAAGTTTCATGCATTAATTGACATTTATTTCAATAAATCATCATTATTCTGTTTTAGGCTTGTCTGAAGACCAAGAATGGTTTTGGTTTCATGATCCTGAGGTGATTGTAAAGATCAAGCCACTAACTGTGCACAACCATCTCTCAGAATCATGCCTGTTTCTGCTGAAACCAAAGACTTGAATCACTTGATAGTAACTTAACAATTTATAATTTCATTATTTCATGAAGATATATCAAAAACTTTTTCTTCTTTGTCATCATGAAAAAGGACAGTCATCATGAAAGGACTGGCCATGCAAAAGAAGGTCCCCCACATGGTTGGGATACAGAGACACAAGGTGGGAGCCGGAATGGTAAGGATAACTTCATGCATGAATCAAGGCCCCAATTCAAGCATTGATTTTCTCTCAAGGCACTCGAAAAAGAATTAAAAGAGGAAAACAAAAAAAAACAGTTCCAAGGCATTAAATAAGTTGATAAAAATTTTGATTGTATTTAAAATTAAACTTAAGCACATGATGATACAAGTCAACTATATGGAAGAATATTACACAAATATTAATTAAAATATTAGATGAAACAAAAGTATGTAGATACATATTTCGGACAGACGATATGCTATAATACCATGAGAGATTTTTTATTTTAATGGATTACCACTTATCCCAAAAGTTTAAGCTATTAGAAGAAGTTTCAATATTAGATTCATAAATAAATTAATAGTAGAATTGGTGACAAGATAAGAATATATCGAGTGCGCAACGAGTTACTATAGAGAGAAGTAAGATAAGTAGTAGTAGAAGTCAACATAATATCAAAGCAGACTTACTATGCTATGAGTTTCCTCAATGGAGACCTGACCAATAATACAACATTTAGGACACCTCACTCAATCTACTAAGTAGTCAATGATACTTCCAGCTAGGGATAGGAAACAATCTAGAGATAGCAATTAAATAAAGTGCTGCTGCTGCAACTAGGGGGGCAGACCAAAAGCATGATGAAACAACTTAATGGTGTTTAAAGGGTTCTCAAATCCTGACATTACCAAATGATTGTACAATAAATCCAAAACAAATCAGTTTTTTTTCACTAATGTCACAAAAAACTCAACTCCATAATTCCCCTTATTAAGTAGAACTCAGAAAAAAATACTCCATAATGTATGTAATTACCATGCCTAAACGCAATCGACAACCGAAAAGATATTAACCTAATGCATTTGCTTGTCAAAGAGATCTTAACTTATCTGCTCAAAACAAAAAGGAAAAGAATTCTTAGCTTGCTTTTGTTTTTCTCTTTTCATGCCAAGTTCTTTTTGGTTTGTCTCATATTTAGGGAAGTCTCACTTTATTGCTTTTCATTCACAGTCAAACTGAAGTCTGACCTTTCTTTTTTTGTGTGTGAAAAAGTTATTATATATATATATATATTAAAAAAGTATACAAAACTTGATACCTATCTCTGCTTTGATTCTACAGCACTTATTACTAATTAGGCTATGAGGCAGCATCACCTACATGGCCAAGTTAGACCTTTAGCTGAAGGATTAGGACTTCAGTCAGCACAAGTAGGTGCTGAGACATGTATGGATGAAACCTGACATAATGTATTGAATTGATGCATATTGTTTAATAAGATTGATGCATGCCTAAGCCTAATCCAAATTACTATATAGTGGTAATGAAACCTTAACTCGAAAGAGGCATTTCTTGGACTGCATGGGGTAAAATCTCTGGAATAGCTCATGCAAGCATGGATGAAGACTTCCCACATGTCTCTTGTGAGGGACTAAATCCACAGCCCTACTTTATGGGAAGACAATCTTGCCATCATTGGTCTTTCAAGCTCTTTACACATCTAGAATTTAGCAACAAGAGGCAGCTTTAGATTAAACTTTGACATAATCTCAGAAGTTATAAATTTGATCAACATAACAAAATAAGAAAAAGGTTCTAATTAGAAACCATAATTGTCTCCCTCTCTTCCCAGTGATGACATAACAGCTCAAATGCGATAGTTACACTACCACACTCATTATGAATACTCCAACATATACTGTTGCTGGTATCTCAAACAAATGGAGGGAAATGGCTGCAGGCTGAGGCCAAAGGATCCAAAGGACTACAAAAGCAAGAATAGCTATGATGAACAAGTAGTGTACATGGACCACAAGTATAGCCACATTCCCACATCATCCATACTTTGTTAAATGAAGGCCTTTACCTTTCTACAACCTAAAATGATAATTGATTTGATTTACATTTTCAACATCTTACTAACGCATGCAACTTGATCTGATCAGAAAGATATATATAAATAATTATGATGTAATTTCTTTCTAATGTGGTTGCTTCCGCTTTGGTACCTACCATCTTAATTGTCATTTCATATTGAAGTTTAAACAGTCGGATGAAATATGACATATAATTTTGTATTCTTAAAAAGTTTATACCTAGTGGTTTTTGAATTTGTCCATGCAAGTTGTCTTCAATGATGATCTTGTCAAATTGAAAGATATCAACTTGAAGACTGAAGCAATCTCTGTTTTTTCAGCATAATTCTTTTACAAGTAACATTTAGCATTTGAGTCATGTTGATGTTCAATGTGTCACACTGAATTACATGAGAAGTTTCAAAAAATAAAGAGAGATGTATAATTTAATCTTGTGTTTTGCTTTCAGCAACCATCTGCTTTTCTAGGTTGAGAACTTTTTGTAGCACCATTTGCTCATGTTTGCTGTCAAGGAGTATTAGGATTAGGACTACAGTAATGCAAAACTTTGGTTGCTAAAACCATGAGCTGAAGGAGATCTTGGTGTGTGGAGCTTATGGTCACCTGGTTTTAATGTTGGATTACTTGTCTGTTAGTGTAGGAAGAAGATCTTCAACAGTAGTTGCCAAAGGGAGTTGGAAGCCAACCTCTCCACCGGCTGCTCCTCCTCCATGAGGCATGCTTGCCCACATCTTCCACCACCTCTCCTTGATGTGCTCCCTGCTAATGCAGCAGAATACAGCAAACCTGATCTGAATCTGCTAGGTTGTATTCAGTGACTGAGTCTCCAGTGTTCATATACAGCTGGATCATCTGAAGTCAAACTCAGAGAGCTCAATTTGCTGACATTAATTCCACATTTGTAGTCCAAAAAGTCACCACATAAGATAAATGTCAACATTACTGTTTACAAATCCATGTCCTCCCAAGAAAGCCCTTAAATTTCAGATCTGAATTCCTTGGTCCTTTCTGACGTTTTCTCTGTATGCTAAACCGCTAAGCGTGTTTATAGGCCACTTCAACTTAACCAACATTTCCAAATTTTCTTATAAGAGATGTCAAAAAATATGATTCCAGAGCTGAGTTAACTCTCATCCAGTTTTTATGATGCTTTGAAATCAAGGTTTAAACCTTGATTGCAGTAGAAATACTTACCATTTCTTTTTTGAGATATATACTGGCATATGGAAGTATGAATCTATCCATATTTAGGTGAAATCTTAACTCTAATGAACACAGACAGAGAGCTATTATTTTATAGGATTAACCCATCCATTTACTTCATCTCCTATGCAACCTTAAAGAACCTACAAAAATAATAATTTAAATCTCTTTCACATTAGAATGGTTCAATTTACACATTGGAATTGTACATAATTCTGGCAAATCCAATATACTATGAATGTATCTGCAGAGCTGCAAGTTCAATTTCAGTTATAGAAGATGCCACCAAATTGTAGACATCGATGCTAATTATTTCATCGAAAAGCCTTTAAAATATAATTAGCAGAAACTTTATTATAATCCTCACTTGAAAATGTCAACAAATGCGAGAAATTCAAACTTAAATCTTTGTAGAGAATGAATGGCCAGACTCATATGAACTAGTGGCAGCTGAAGAAGTGTCATCATCTCAGATGAATGGTGAGGAAGGACAATTCGAATTCCACATCTGCATTCATGGTTGATTTCAATGGTGTCACACATTACCAATCAGCTGTTCTGATGGAGAGTTGCATGCTCTTGAAGCAGAAGGACATCATCTTCATGACAGTTCATAGGATCAGGACCTCACAGGAAGATATTGGCTGTGGCTGTGCCACGAGCTGCTCAGAAATCTCTACAGGAATTATTCTAAATTGTATTCCAGAATATTTCTGGAATATTTTTAATGTGGCCCGTAAGATCCGAGTCAAAGTTTCTGAATGAAAGCAGACAAAGATGTGTGCATTAAGATTATTACGTATGAGATTTTGACCCCTCACCGCCGTCCTTTCCAGACTTTGTTCAGCCTGACATGTGATCCATGCTAGTCCACCAAAGAAACAAAAGAAAAAGCAACACAACATTTAGGGCAGATGAGAAGAATGGCAAGTAGCAACAAAGATGTCATTTTTCTCTGTCATGAATGAAACCCAGAATATTCTGGTGAATAATATACTACCAGCTTATCAGTCAATGGCTTCTAAAAATGTGATGACTCTCATCAAAATCTCATCTTGCAAATAACATGATTCTGATGATACCAAATAATTAGGACGTAAGCGCTTACAGCAAGATAGAAATCTGATGAGCCATCAACTTTGACTCCTCTGTCAGCTAATTATTTATTGAGCAAAGCCGAGATTGAACAGCCATCATCATGATTGCAGCCGAAAGCTTTCTCTGAACAGAGAGCAAGCAGGATTCCAAGTTCATGGGCAAAAGAATGGGACAGAACAGACCACTTGAGATCTCCACAGCCAAGAAATCAAAAAACGATGTGAGTGGAGAAGAATCACACACGCCTCTCAAGTTCTTTCATATTGGCTTATCGGATCCCTCATGCCCACATGTTTTGTTCTTGGCATGATATGAGGGCAGAGATTTGCCACAGTTTCTGCTTTGCATCCATGTAATCGACGGTAACTTGAGCATGATCTGGAGTCGGACATTCGATATGGTGTTTGCCGAGCTTTTCTGTTCATGCTTGAGATCTTCTGAAAGTTATTTGCTTAATCCACATGTTTTGTAGGCAACAAAAATTCTCTTTTCTTATGTACTATATTCTTTGGTATATGGAGATCTTTTGCAAGTATCTATTAGATTCTTATTGGGTTTTGTTAGATTGAGAAATGTGACTTATAGTGTCTGTTCTAATCTCATATATATATATATATATTGTTAATTAACCCCTTGAATTATAAACCCACTAAAATAATACAAATTAATAATACTGTTACTAATGATGATGATGATAACAATAATGATAGTGTTCAGGATTTGGGGAGCTATAAATCCCGTGGGGTATCCTCAGATTTGATTCGTTAATGATTCGAATCGGATATAATTCGAGCATTCATATTGGATCGAATTGGAATTTAGGTCCATTGACGTTCGTCAGCATAGTTGTCATAATAATACAAACAATAATTAAAATAAATAAAAATAAATTATGAGGATGGATGCAAGCGGAGACGTTTCCCACTACGGGGGGATAGCGTTTCCCGCTCCGACCGCGGGTTACTTTACGGACCACAAGTCTTACCCACCTTCCTGTCGATAAATAGAGAGCGCCCCGATGGGTGAGCGGCAGAGCCGATTCCAACCCCGGAAGCGCCGCAAGAGCGATCGAGGGAGAGGCAGCGAGGAAGAGAAGAAGAAGAAGACGTGCGAGAGTTGGGCAATCACGGCGTGTAGCGTTGTAGCCGGCCGGTGGGGAACCCACCGCCTCCTCGACCCCGCGCAAGTGGAGAACCTCAAGGGCCGCCCCGGCCTCGTCTTGGACAAGGCGCGTAGTCCCGCGCCCCACGGTGGTCGCGGTGCCCTCCCAAGCGCCGGCGGAAGCCCCTCTGACCTTCTTTTCTTGGCCGGAGGCGGCCGTTCCTCTGTCGTCTCTCATCTCTTAGATTAGTTTAACCTCCCCAACCCCTTTCCCTGCGTTCCCCTTTTCACGTACGACGACAGAAAGATGCTGACCATCAAGAGGGTTCCCACCGTGCTTTCCAACTACCAGGAGGATTCCGGCGAGTCCCGTGGCTGCGGCCGGAATTGCCTCGGCAAATGCTGTTTGCCTGGTAACTCACAAAATCCCGTCTTGATTGGTTCTTGTTTGCTTCAAGATTTGCCTTTTCCCCCATCTGATTCTATTGAATTTTCTATCTATATTTGCAGTATCAAAGCTTCCGCTTTATGCCTTCAAGAGCGATGCAAGACCGGAAATTTCTTCCTCTGGGGTGGATGAACCACCATCTGATTTTTTCCTCAACAGCCTTCTGCTGGGAGGGGTATTACTATTTTTCGCAATCAAGTTTTGATCTTTTTTGCTTTTAGTGCCTTTCCTTGATTAAGTTTTGGCAATATTGCAGTGGGAGGATCGGATGAGCCGTGGACTGTTCCGGTACGACGTGACAGCATGTGAGACCAAGGTGATTCCTGGCGAGTATGGCTTCGTCGCGCAGCTGAACGAGGGCCGCCACCTCAAGAAGAGGCCCACTGAGTTCCGTGTTGATCGCGTCCTCCAGCCCTTTGATCCTGCCAAGTTCAACTTCACCAAGGTCGGCCAGGAGGAGGTCCTGTTCCGTTTCGAGGCCGGGGAAGGTGACAAAGCTCGATTCTTAGAGAGTGCTGCTGTTGGTGAAGCCAACACCCCCAGTGTAGTTGCAATCAACGTGAGAGATATTCCATACTGCTTTTGTTATGTGGTCTTCGTTGTAGCTATTTCTCTTTCATCTTTCCTTTCTCTTCGTGCAATATATTGCTGAACTTGCTGCTTCTGCAGGTGAGCCCCATCGAGTATGGTCATGTTCTGCTGATTCCTCGTGTGCTAGACTGCTTACCCCAGAGAATTGACCCTGATAGTTTCCTGCTCGCTCTTCATATGGCTGCGGAAGCAGGAAGCCCGTACTTCAGGCTCGGGTACAATAGCTTGGGTGCCTTTGCCACCATTAATCACCTTCACTTCCAGGTAAATCTCCAGCCTTGCTCAGTCTTGCTAATTATTCTCCGCTTATAACTACTCTTAGATTGACACAAGACAATGGCACCTCAATGAAGAGATTGACGAAAAGCTTTGCTTGTCATGACAGGCTTATTTCTTAACCATGCCCTTCCCAGTGGAGAAAGCTCCTACACAAAGGATTCCAGTTGTTAAAGGTCTGTCCCAGAGCAAAGTTAAGGTTTCAAAGTTGCTCAATTATCCTGTGAGGGGCCTTGTTTACGAAGGAGGAAACACTTTGAAAGACTTATCTGATGTTGTTGCCAACTCTTGCATCTGTCTTCAAGAGAACAATATCCCATTTAATGTTCTTATCTCTGACTCGGGCAGGAGGATTTTTCTCTTCCCCCAGGTAAATTAAATTACCGTTGTCATTCCTACCCACCTCTGTTTATCCTAGTGTTGATTTATCTTGTTGGTAGTTTTGTGGATTCTTCTCTTGTATTTTTCCTAGGCAAGCAAACAAGAGAAATGCTTTTCACATATGAAGTAGGTTTGATCCAGGTAAATCATGTGACAGATAGGGTGAGGAAGCAGCACAAATTAGATACAAGGCTTCTGGAGAGATTTTTCCAAATCAATTTGTCTAAATATAGTGCCATATGGGTGGTATATAAAAATTGTTTGCTTTGGATGCTTAACTTTTAGGAGATTTACGCTATTTCAGTCATTATATTTCACTTCTCAGTGTCGAAGGGTGATTAGTACTTACGATTCACTTGATTAACTGCCTCTATTCACTTCTACAATTCATTGGCATGTTACTATTCTATAACATGATTCTCATTACATTGTGTAATGCCTTCATGCCTCTGGAGACTCTCAATTAATAGAGAAGTTGTTGAATTTGCTGTGGCAAAGCATGAGAGATAGAATCCTTTGTCAATCAACAAATTCACAATTAATCAATAGATGGATGCTTCAAGGAACTAGATACTACTACTCACACTGACATAGGAGTTCCCCAATTGAGCTTGCACTTTTCTAGCAGCACTCTTCTTTTACTGCCCTTTCTCAGTTGAAGAAGTTTATAAGCACTCTAACATTAAACAAGTATCTACTTTATGATAACAAAGAACCTTTCTAATCAGTTCTCTGTCTTTCCAAACTTTGCAGTGCTATGCTGAGAAACAGGCTCTGGGTGAAGTGAGCCAGGAGATCTTAGATACTCAAGTGAATCCTGCTGTGTGGGAGATTAGTGGGCACATGGTGCTGAAGCGGAAGAAGGATTATGAAGAGGCATCAGAGGAATATGCTTGGAGGCTATTGGCTGAGGTCTCCCTTTCTGAGGCTAGGTTTGAAGAAGTGAAAGCTTACATCTTTGAGGCCACTGGTCTGGAGTCTGAGGAGGAAAAGATTGAGCCTGAAGAGAATAAAGGAACACCACACCAGTCCTCCACTACAGCGGTCGCTGCCAATCACTTCCCAGAAGGTTGCCTGATCCTTCAGTGAGAAAGACGGTCACCTGTATTGCCTACTGCTGCTATTTGCTGATGCCTAGTTGTTTGAGGGGAATAAAGAGCAGATGTTCTATTTTCACATCAGCACTGTCTCAACTATTTCCTCCTTTTTTGTTTATCCTTCATTATAGTTTGCTTAAATATACTTCCTTTTGGATTAATCAGATTGTAGATTTCATTGTATGGATTTGGACCTATTAATAGTTGAAGATTCTCATTGTTCACTTCAGATTCTGTTTGTGTGGAGAGCCATGGCACATTGATTCTGTCCCTGTTTCTCTTGCTGTTTGACTTTGTAGCTTGCCTGTGCATTTCGATCATCAGATTACTAAACTGCCTGATGGATCTCAGCAAGGAAACACACACAGATTGATGGAATTGAGGAATAATGATTAGTAATGCGAAGAAAGAAGGGAAAATGGCTGATGATAGCAGAGAGCTTATTTGGAAGTCTTGATTGATACTTCAAAGGTTGTCCATTCCCTCCCCTTTTCTTACGTGTACCGGTGATGAAGGAATTCTTGGATCATGCTTGGATATATATATACATATATATATATATATATATATATATATATATATATATATATATATATATATATATATATATATATACATATATATACATACATATATATATATACATATATATATATATATATATCCAAGAGATACTTTATATTATCTATATAAATACGAGATGAGGACGAATAGAATACTTCTCATCTCATACCCGTACTCGAACATGAATTAAAATGTTTAGCTCAAACATTAAATATATTAAATTATCAATTCAAATTACATAAGATAAAACTACAATAATAAATCCTCCCCGTAGCCCGTGCATACTTAATCCCTAATTGTAGGCTCTCAATATCGATTGTTTGACTTCATCTTTATTAATCCTTCATCAGACTCCATCAAGAAAAAATGATTTCTCCATCATACTCTTTCGAGAAAAAATAATTTCTCTGACGACGAACAATGAACAACGAAGATAATTCATCACCATCTATTTCTTTTTTTCTTTCTATCACACACTCCTTTCTCCCTCCCTCCGTCTTCTCGACATCGCAATTCATGTCACTTCATCACAACACCTCTGCCCCCTCGTCATAGCCTTGACAGGTTATCCTTTGCCCACTTCATCGCAACACATCTGTCCCCTTATCGGAGCTTTCGTAGGTTATAGAGGATACAGAGAACCTACACACAATATAACAAATGCCGATGGCACATCAAATATGCTGTATAAGTTGTATCTTTTCTGTACAAGCGAACTGACAAGTACTCGGATCACGTCCTTCGATCTCCCTCACAAACATTTCCCCCTCTTCCTCTCGAAAATCTTTTAGCAACTCATGCCGTCAATACGGGCAACAAAAGAAGCAACGAACGGCTAAAACGATGGCCGATACGTTTGCTCCATTCCAAGGTAATCCATCATCTCGTCGTCGTCCTCTTCTTCCTCCTCGTCATCGTTATCCATGCGATTGATGTAAGTTTTGTCTTTTATGCACGGCACTGGTTTTACACCCTGTTGAGAGAACAGTCAACAAATCACCAATTAACAACTGAACCCTGAACTATTGGACCTATATAGCATGATGATCTCAAACCTTCGGGTCTTCTTACCTCTGTGAAGATCTTAATGGCTTCTTCTAACGACTTGCTGCTCAGTATCAACATTGCTGCCTCCTGAAACATCAAGAAACGATGGAACAAAAATGCATCAGCAACCTACGAGTGGATCACATGTACCACACAGATCTCTTCTGAAGAAGAAAGAAGAGCAAGTTACCCTCGCATTCTGGAGCTCAGCGTACGTGAGGGTTCGAGGCTCTAACTCGATGGAAGATGTCCTCTCCATCTCACTCTGCCTCCTTGGGTTGGGTGGGTGTAACACGAAAGGCGTAAGGGAACAGCCGTGTACTCCAACAGGAAGAGAAGGGCGGCAACACGGGACACGCGGCCACGCTGCATGAGAGGGCGGCCAATGCCACACGTGGCGAGAGGTGGACACGCTGGTGGCGGTGGTCGACACGTTTCGACCATGCAGCGGGTTGTGGCGGCCGCCATGTCCTTGTCAGAAAAATTGCATACAGTTCCTCCATTAATGAATTTATCAGTTACCCTTATTACTTTTAACTATCATAAGATCACCATTAATATCATCACAATCATATCATTCATCACCGCTATCGTCGCACTGCTATTGCCACCGTTGGACGCTTCTGGGCACCAGCACTATGTATCACACCATCACCGGGATCATGATCCTACAACACAATCTCATGGTGTTACCCAAGGTACCGACGTATCAAACGATACATCATGATATATCGATCGATTTCTGTAGCACTATAGCATTGTTACGGTGTAATACTATAGTACCGTAGTACTATCCGTCCGATAAAGAACGATTCACGTATCGATATATTATCGGATCGATATGTATCATCCGTACCTAACGGTATCAATCGAAATTACATATCATAATATTACCATTGACATTTGTGAAAAGATTACTTTTAGAATCATATTTTTGAAGTTAATGTAATTTTTTGCAATGAAACATATTAACAAACATGTAATTATTTTCATACACTTGTTTTAAAAATCAAGTATGTTAAAGAGAAGCAATGTCAAACACAACATTGTAGTCTTCCGCAGCGTACGCAGCACCATCATGCTTCTAACTTGCATGTTTCCATATTTGGCAGTTCATCTATTCTTCCGGACCTTTTGGAGATGCCTAATCTCATACCTACAGAAACTAGAGTCTCGAGTGATCTTTCACTGTTTGAAAGAAGGTCCTCGTCTATCTGAATGGCGTCCTGCAGAAATCAAACAATAGATGGATGATAATGGATAACGACGAATCAGGAGAGCTATTGATTTAAGAAAATTGATGACCACTAATAAGAAAGTGTTTTACCATCAGATGCGTACAACTAATGAGAAATGCAATGAAATCAAACTAGAAGCGTTCAGTGCAGCAAGTGTATACTTTTATCTGTTTTATTCTGCTCCCCTCCTCCCGTTTTCTCTCCCGGCATGATGAGGTAGTGTGTGTGCACTGGTACATGGAGAACCCATACCAGTCTAGACCAAGGGTTGGTATCGGTCTCAGACCAAGACACAAAACCTTGCAATGGATCTTAGTTTGAATAGTGATATTGGCCTCCATGAATTCGACCGTACGTATATAGGATCTTCTGGCTTCTTGTTATATGAATTATCTTAAAAAACCACAAAAGTCTATAGAAACATCGCTTACTATTGGTATGAAAAGAGTTCTATAATTTCCAGCAGAAAGGTTGTTTTGTATAATAATGGAGGAAATAAGATGATTTCTGAGGCATGAATCAGAAGACAAACCTTTTCGAAGACACATATCACAGTGCTTCCACCAAATGAAAAATACCCAAACTGAGAAATAAGTAAAAAAATATTATGTTTAGAGCATATAATATCTTTTTTCCACGTAGGGTAGAGCAAAGTAATAAATCAAAATAAAAAGAAAGAACCTCATCTCCTTTATGGACATAGTCACCCTCATTCTTTGTAAAGGTAATGCTTCCTACCATTGTAGCTCCAATTGCAACAAATGCCACCTGTAAATAAATGTGAAGAAAATAGGAATGCTAGTACGCTTGTTATATCGAAAAAATTATTCTACAGAAGAGCCCAAATGCCCTAGTTATTTGCAGGCTTGCAGCTCTATTCAACTAGAAATATCCACTTGGTAGTATATTTAGACAGATGCGCTGTAGGATAATTGAAAGGAAAATAATGACAGCTGGAAAATTCTAACTCCAACAAAGTCAACAGTTCAAGAGATTGTATTTGTTACAAAATAGGAAAGTGAAATTCCTCGAATAACAGAAGTTTCTTATGAAGGAAATTCCTTTTAGTTTTCTGGGGAAGCATTTATGTCTATTGGTTGGACTAAATATATACAGAAATAATTATATTCATGGAAACGTATAGCATTGCTCATACAATAATGAAAAAACTGGATATATCAATAATAGAACAAAAAAACAACTGGTAATACAGGTAAATAGTCATAACTTGTCCATTGTCATAGAAGAATGACCAAAGTGTCTGCTTTATTGTAATGCATGGGATTTCAAGAATAAATTCAGACTAAAACAGCCTCTTATAAACCAATAAACATCTTGAAGATATACTATGAAGTATGAACTATGAGCTAATTCACATTGTTCAGAAGAAAATATAGGCAAAATACTTCAGAACATGGATAACCCTTAACATAGAAAGATTTAAGTTCATTATATTATAGAAAGTACAAACCTTCCCAAATTCTGAGGTTGAGATGATAGATACAACTCGTTTGTTCTCGGTGAAAACATTACAGTACTTACTGTTTACAGCAATTGGGTTCACCTTCATCAGAAAATCACAAATTAGGATCAAACAGTTCTTAATGATAAGGTTAAAAGAGACAAAAGCTAAAGAAATTAGAGGAAGATATTTTGACAGGATAAAAGAAAACATGTATATACTGTTTATTAAAAGCCTAACCTTAAAAGAGATAAAGCTAAAATAGAAGAGGAAGTTATTTTGACTTGAGAAATGAACATATGTACATACTGTATATAAATATCCTGGAATATCAACAAAACTTTCGATTGTACCAGAGACAGGAACATGGAAACGATGGTAATCCTGCAACCACGAAATGACTAAATGGTAACATTTAACATATAATAACAAATTCAAAAATCATTTTACAAGCAGTTATGGTGAGAGCTACACCTGTGGAGCCAGTCGAAAAATTACTAAAGATCCATCAACAAAGGCACTAGAGCATGTATCCTTCCCTAGAAGGCCTTGAATAGAGAACTTTCGGCCCTGTAAGCTTAAATAAATATATGTTAGGTGGCCATTACTTTCTCAAGTTATTAACACTTGCCAGTACCTAAATCTTTGTTTCTATGTCCTCAATACACATGCAATTTCTTTACTTGATTTCTGTACTCAAAAGAAGTTCCAACTTCCAAGTTCCAACAGTAAAATAAGGAGCCACACTAAGTGAATTGTACAATATATTGCATACACATGACTGTAAATAATGGATGGCAATACATTAAGTTTCACTGACATAGATCACCTATATCGTTTTGGATAATATGGATATTGGAGTTTAGCAAATGATCACCTTATTTCAGGTTACAATGCATATGGAGCTAAAGTACTACTTGTCCACCTGTTTAAGAGCTTTTGTTTATTTTTTGATAATCCTAGGAGAAAAGCCAAAGTTGAGAACTCTTCTTGAATCAGGAAGAATAGAATAGTTAGAAAGAAATGCTTATCTTTCCCAGTTTCTATCTTCTTGAAACAAATTTTGTCATATCAAAATTGCATATTAGAAAATGGTGAAAGTAAGTTACTAAAGATCATCAAGAAAGAAAGATGAATCTATCATGTAATGATTTTGATAATATATCAAATGACAACAGCTTTATGATAAATGTTCCACGATGTTTTTCATTAAATTGTCAAAAAAATATAATTATATTATAATATGAAAAAAACACCTGGAAGAATAAATTTCACCTTAATCCAAAACCTTAAACTCTCATTAGCAGAATTAAAAGCCATCAGGCGGCAATCAGCTGCACAGATAGCAATGTCATCACGTTCAGGGTAAGCGATTGGTCTTGCACCAGGCTTCAACTCTCGTATAAAGAACTCGTTAAAGGTCTGCAGTAGATATATTTAAAATTAGGACTGCAGTAGATATATTTAAAATTAGGACTGCAGTAGATATATTTAAAATTAGGACTGCAGTAGATATATTTAAAATTAGGAGGGCAATATATCTCTTAAGAATAAGATGATTACAGGATATATATCCTCTTTGATACAGTTTATGTAAAATTACTGAGCAACAAGTGTTTTGAATCCACCAAAGATATAAAAAAAGGAACATCATATCCTACTTTATCCAAAATTTAGCATTACACAACAGAAGCTTTTACATCTTCTGCCTCTTCCATCAATTTCAAACAACCTTTCTTATGACTGAAACCATATAAGAGATATAATTTGAGAAAGTAATTTGTCAGTGATAGATTCCAATTGATATATCTGCCCTATTTTACTGATTATAAAGTATTGGTCAAATCAAGTTAGAGATAGAGTACATCCAGGTTGACTTGAAAAACATCGATGTTTATATATGGAAGCAACCATTTGTTCAAGCCCCAAAATCTGGTCTACAAAATTTTTTTTCTTTTTTGTCTTTCCAATGTTTACAGGATGTAATTCACAGTTATCTCTCAATTAGCCAGCGAACAACATTTGTAGATATCATTTGTAACATTCTTCCACCACTCTATTTTGCCTTGTTCACATGCTTTTTGCTAAGGCAACTAAAAAATGATATGGAATTCACAAGAATTGTCTTAGAGCTCTGATTGTCAATAAGGATCTAGTAAAATGTTGGCAAATGCCAGTTTGAGATTTAGAAAACTATTATTTGGAGGTGTTGGAAACACAGACTGCAAACATTCACTTATTCTGCTTGTCTTATTACGAGTGATGACATCATAATGTATTAAATCAGATATTTCATTTACACTAGTTCAAGTTATTCCTTGAGTACAGAACATGAGTTAACAAAAGAAGATCAAATCAACTAATAAAGAATTTTGAGTACATCAAATGTGAATTTTGCAGGTGGCAATTGCAGTACAATTAAAGCAATTTAGATTCCTTCGTAAGGTTAAAGCTGCCAATGGTGTGCATAAAGGAACTTCTTCAAAAGCTGTCACAAGTTGAAATGTAAAGAGGGAAAATCAGAAAAACAAAAGCTTCATGCAAGGTTTCAATAACAAGGAGCAAGGAATCAAATACTGGGAGGATCAGTACTACCCATTGCATTAATGGTCCAAGGAACGACTGGGTTCTGGACCCCATAGGTTGCTACGGGTTGCTATTGAATTATCTATTGATATTGGGTGGTATGAGCTGGTATACCAATACTATATCAGTTCAATCGGTTACCTAAACCAGTACCAAACCAAGATTTGAATCCTCAACTAGCATTATGATCGAGCTACTGTTTCCATCACATCACTTGTGTCGTACTGCCTTTAGTTTACCATTCACCAAGTATTCATGCCACGAGACACTCATATTACCTCCTACTCTCTTTCAGTTGAAACCCTAGCAAACTATAAAGAAGATATAATAAATATGATGCAAAACATGAAAATTGTTGATGATAACTAAATTTGGGAAAATACCTTGAAATATTCAATTGGATACTTGGCCTCATCCATTTTAAGTTGACCCTGCACCAGCATAATTGGACGTTGAAAAAATAATGGCTTAAACAAAAATTGTAACAAGAATACCATGATGTATATACAGAATAAATAAAACTAAAATTTAAAGAGGAATTGGCATAGTGCAAATGTCAGGCTTGCCGAATGCCAACTAAAGAGCCCAGTGTTTGATAATTTTGTTTATTCTTGTTGTTGGACGTCATCTTCAGTTTCACAACACTAAGAAAACTGGAATTAGAGTAACAATACCATCTCTGGATCTTAGTCAAATATCTTAGACAAATAACAGTACATAAAGCAAACTATAAAAAGTTCATATAAAACTATAATTACCTTCATATAATAATGTGAAATGGTAGCAAATTAGAAAGAAAACGGTGTAAGAAGAGCCCCCTACTAATTGTGTATTAAATTTAGATAAAAATAAACTGCCTTCCTGACGAATTCTGAAGTTTTGACAAAGTAATGGATGATAGACCACTAAGAACAGATAGCAACCCTGCACATTCTTGTTGGCTCTGCTACAGTCAACTAATGTTCGATTATTTGCTCTGTTATGTTATCCATTTAGCACAGAATCTTCATATTTTGCATAATACAATGATTCCTGCTCTGCAAATCACAATTATCTGGCCAAGACTATATTCTTTTAGGTTTACTAAATATCCACCTAGAACACACATATTATGTTATCCAAGTTTGAAGTATTAGCTGATTCTGATATATTATCATATCATTTTCATTGATGTTGGCCAAGGCTGACACAATTTTAGTTGATTTCTCAGCCAGCAGAAACTAGCCATGATCAGTTTTAATTGATTGTACTAACCCAAGTAGGCACATTTCAGCCAATTCCAACCAATTCACCAACTCAGAAAGAAAACAATTAGGAGGCCACATGTCTGGATGGCCACCATAGGAAGGGAAAGTGAAGAGAAGGATGTAAAGGAGGAAAAGCAAAATAATATGTGTCTGTCTCTGAGGCATTCATCATAAGCATCAGAATAGTAATGAGCCCATTTTAATTAATTCCAAAACCTCAAGAGAAGAAAAAGAAGAAAAGTGAGAGGAGCTCAACAACTATCGAGTTCAAGGCGTACCGCCTGATACATGGTTTTTTTTTCTGAAATCATTTTTTCATACACCTATTAAACAGAGTATGCACCTGAAAACAAAAACTTGATATCAAGTCATAGTAAGAACATCTGCATTTGAAAATCACATGTCTCTAGAGTCTTATTTCAGGAAGTATGGATTTAAAAAGATTTAATTTTTTAACGCACGCGGTATTATCAAACACAACATTCCATGTTCCAAAGGCTATTAAAAAATCTTCCTTAAATAAACAATGTTTAGAAATAGATGATTCATTCCTATTAACTTTCCAAAAGTATATATTCAAAATCATACTTAACCATAGTGAGCATTTCCGATAACAATATGAATAGTAAAACAATGAAGTATATGCCCCAAAAGTATATGAGCAGTATCCTATAACAATGAAGCAATTCTATTATTCCTTTAACCAGTAAAAAATAATATTCTTTTTATAGCATGGCTAATGTCACAATATCATGATCTATATTTTGACTCCTATATCAGGTCATTTGAACCCTAACAAGAGAAGATGACAAACATCTTGTAGGCATTCCTTAATAAACATTAAATTCATGGATCCTTCGGCTTCATTCTACATATCTACGAGGCAAAAAGCCTCTTTATTCATAGGAAATGGTTGTTTGTACTTTGTATATTTCCTTACTAGTAGCTTATTAGCTTTGAGCGATTTTTCTTGGTCTACACCTTCAGCATGGAGATAATGTGGTTCCTAGTAGATGGAGAAATTGGAAGTAATTCATTAAATATCTGAAGGAAATTTGTAATCATCAAAATGGCAGGTTACTAATTATTATTACAGTCACAAGTATTTTCAAAATTTAAGCCCTTAGTATGCATGGTGTATATAGGTGCACATGCTTTCTTTTCTTCATTTACACCTAGTTTTGTGATTGAGTATAATACTAGAATTCTAACTAAAGAATAAAAGCAAAGGGTCCTTACTTTAAAGAATTCAATGAACTTTCGTATGTCTTTGGCAGATTCATGTGAATTCATCCGCTTCCCCTGCTTCTCTGAGATGTTTTGTAAGAGGTCCTTAACTCCTATACATAAGGAAAATATTGAATAGAAATTTTGTAAGCAAAAGTATACAGAACTACTATAGAAAACATCACATGTGAGTACGTGACAGAGGTATATAGCAACAGAAAAGTTCACCAAGGAAAAAATAGCTTCAAAGGCACCTCAATTCTTCTTATGAAAAAGAAATAGAAGGAAAAGTGTCACAATAAGTTTGTTGAAACTTGAAAGCACAAAGCCCACAACGAAAAGCATGGATATGACTTGATACAATCAATTCATTTGCAACTCATTCTTATTGTCCTTCAGAATTTGATGAGGTTTATTGACATATATCAATTATGATTGATTAACTTGGAACAAAAAATAAATTTATGATTGACTAACTAATGCTTGACCTAGAGAAACCATGAAGACACTTTTTGCAACATATGTGGCAAGGATTTAAGTCACTAAGACAACCTTGACTCTTGTGATGATAAGGTCATGTACATGGATCCTTCCTAGACCATGCACTGGTAGGAGCCTTATGCACTTTTGCCACCCTTGGATTTAATCATTTAACTACATATATTATTGCACTATGTGAGCAAAAAAACCTTAAAATTTATTGGTTAAAATGACATAACATACTGGAAGAGTTTCTTAAACATTATGAACGTTTCATTAATGTACTTTAGATTATTACATTGTTTTAGTTGCATCGATTACTTACAGATTCTTACACTTTAAACTTTTGATCATCACATGTGCTGGAACTTCATGTGGAATTCCATTCTTACTTTAGACTACTACTAGGACACAAAAGATACCAGAGCATCAATATAGATTATATTTTATTATCAATCGACATCACATGTTGATCCAAGTTGAATTCTAGCTGAACCCAAAATGCCTGCCATCTACCCATCACATTAATTCCAAAAACCCTGGTCATTTTTGTCTAGTTTTTAACTGAATCAGTTAATCTCAACTAATCAGCAACTGATCCTAATTGGTGTATGGCCATCTCAAAAGGCCTGATCATTCTATGTCATTTGAGTTCTCCAATCTATTCAGTCAGATCCCAGTTATACAAAATCCATCCAGATCTTGTAAAGCTTGATGCAAGATTCATACTCATAACTCACCCTTGCTCAGTAAATGACTTTGTATAATGACTGTGTTGCTGTATTGTTGAACTTTTAATGATGTATAAACTGGATGATGAGTTTAAATCTGAAACATGAGATTTCTTGGTAATAACATGTGGAGCATGATTTCTTGTTGATATGCATTTATCATACAAGCACATGTCAAAACAGGGCCGGTGGAAGTTAAGCTAATGTCGAGCTAGGTAGCAAAAACTTATTTTTAAGCCTTTGTTACAATGTGGGCTTTTTTCGCAAAATTTAGTACAAAGATTACAGTCAACCATACAAAAAGTTCAAGCACGTACTCTGTTCTTGCACAAAATGCAAATTGTTAGCTTTCTGTATGATGAAAAACTTAACTCAGAATTCATGCATTCAGATATTGTAATGAAAACAAAAGTGTATGTCAACGAAAACAAAATGGAATGCTGGAATGTCATAATAACCCTATAAGATGCAAAGTCAGGATAATAATATCAATTATAAAAAGCCCTTGACTTCACAAGGTAATAATGGTTTCATATTCTCTAACACTGTGGAATGCTAGAATAACTGGAAATTTTGCACATGGAGATCCAAAATTCCATATGGTGTTGGATCGGAATACCTGTATTTATAAGTGTCAAGCCTACTTTTGATTGATATATTGCTCTCATGGACAGAACTATCTTTCCATCTATTATTTCTTCAACCAATCCCTTTGTTCTTCGATCAACAACCTAGCATCCAGTTATATGTTAGATATTTTCCTATTATTCACTACAATTATGCTAGAAAGGTGCTGCAAATAGAATGCATTTCTTTTTTTTTTCCAAGTATCATAGAAATTAGAAACACAGTTCTTGAGAATCAAGAACCACTTAGCCGAGGGAAAAACTAGTAATTGGTATTTGGTAATACGAACATAATGAGATTTAAACACTCCAATGATTCACAAAATCAACAAGATAAACTTTATAGATAACTGAAAAACAATTCACTGATTATAGAAAATAATAACCATATGACTTGAGTAGGGGTATATCTTGAAGAGCAAAGAAAAACCAATGTCATATAAGTATGATCATTTTCTTTTTTTCATTTTTCCTTTTGACAGAGTCAAACAGAGTTTATAAATTGCAAAAAAGAAACACAATTGGTTACAAGGGGAACACAACAAAGTGTTGACACATATCATAAAGAAAACCAGGAATAAAAATTTAATGCATGTCTAAGATCCCTCTATTACCCAAATGTTTCTTCTAATTATTCCATGCATTTATGTCATACCCATTTTTTCTTGAGTTCAGAATATGGTTATTATGTCAATTGGATTTGGGTTACCGATGTTAGAGACGATAAAAGAACATTGGAGAAATGTTTTGGACATTCCTTATACCAAGCCAAGAAATAAGAAATTTCTGGTAGAACTGCAGCTTTTTAGCAAACAAAAGGCATCCAGCTAGACTCGAATAAGAATTATGAAGTGATATACTACTGATGAATATCTTATCATTTGACTGCAGAAAATTTAATACCGTGGAAATGAATTCACAACATATTCCAATTTATATTAAATACTGAAGATCACAGATGTAACAGAACCTCATTGTTGCTGACTATGATTTTAACAAGTTAGAATGATGAACCATCTCCGTATAGAGTAAAATGAAGTCGGTAGTGGATGGCCATGTCAGTTGAATATTGATATATGATATATTGGCACAAAGGAACACTAAACCGATCTCAAAGTCAAAACTATCATAGCTTGTAGGATATTCCACCACTGGAGCTTGTCAAATGATGTCATAAAGAAGATAATAAGCCTTAGATCTTAGTATCTTTTTACTAAGTTGATTGTTGTACTTAGTCTGATGCGTGTAGAAACAAAACAAATTGTACCAAAATATGTGAGGCACTGGATCCAGAACGCAGACCAATGTCATATGATGAAACATGGGCCCACTCACTAAGTTTGAATATCCACCTGAAATATAAAGAGGTAGATCATCTCAATTACACAATTAGAGAGTTCAAATATTTCATTCTAGTTGGATGGAACTTGGAAGAACTGCATTTGGACGAATTATTATTTTAGAAAAAATAAGCAAGCTCACCCATAAGATGCTTCCTTATCTGTTAGAAATCCACCAGTCATAACCTGATTTCCAGTTCCCTCATCAAAGCATAATGTCATATGGATCATATCATTCAACTTGTCAAGCCTTCCAAGACTCTCACCACATACAGGGCAGTTATTGATCAGTGGTTCACTGCAGTACTACACAAAGAGTGTCAAGTCATGTTGAAACCAAGAAAAAAATAGTACTACTTATTCATACTTTGGCAATTTTGACAATTGAATTTGAAACCACCAATGGCTAAAAATAGATGGCATATAGAGCAACAAAGGGTTAATACTTTTCTTGTTGAACAGCTATCAGTGTTGCTAACTCATCCAAGTCAACTACACCATCACCATTCTTGTCTGCTTGCTTGAAAAGATCTTCCGTCTGTTTTGCAAACAAATGTTCTTCATGTACCAATTATTTAGAAGTAAACAAAGAGACAAGCAAGAACCGAACACAGAAACTGTAAATTGTTTTGACCTTGATAGCAGCCACTTGATTGCCAAATGCATTGATCAATTCGGCAAATTCAGAATATGATAGTTTGCCATCTCCGTTCAAATCCTGATATCAAATTTCAAGAATTCCAGTCATTTGAAATTTTAAAAAAAAATAAAAAAGAGAAGATGTGAATTTATCCAAATCGAGATCATTGAAGTAGAACTAGAACTTAGTAGAGCCAAAAGATACCATTTTTAAATAATTCTTTTATAGTTTGTCTGAAATCTCTGTAGTGTCTTAAGTTGGAAAACAATTGTGCAGTTACTCATGCACAACCTTTAGGAACACTTGAATTGTGGAGATCTGTTTACACCAACTAAACGAGCAATAAATGGACTTTCAGCTCCTTAAAAATAGAAGCTCGGCACTATGTGCATATGGCACCAGATCAAGTTAGCCAATTTCCTTCAAGTTTATGTTACAATATAGATACTGAGAAACACAATCATATTTGCATACACATAGCAAACACTGAGCACCCACTCTCAGATCTAATATCATGCATTGATCAACAGCCAAGTTTCCTCTTTTCATTAATGCAAATTATTATGGATGTATGTTCAGTGTAACACACGCACACACACACACACACACACACTTGCATATATATTGAAATGTGAGTGGATATTTAAAGGCATTCTAGTCATTTTCTAGATAATTTTCCCAGTGCAGTCAAACCATTTGAAAATTATCGAGGTACCATGTTAAAAGCGATGATGTTTGGTTGGAACTAGGCTACAAGTATTTGGAACATCACAACTATAATATTATGAATGTAAGAAGCCGCAAGGCATTAGTAAGTTCTACAGGCACTATCTAACTCGCATATTAGAGTGAAGGTAGAGAAGCTATTTTTGAAATATGAAATATGTGGAATAATGAACAAAATAATGCTAAATGGGAGACATTTGTGTATGTCTAAGTGAGCATCACAACTGAAAGACCATATGTGATATAAATCCAAGTTGATGACAAGAACTTATATGATTAACCACCTTAATGGTTGTATAAAAGGTCCACCTATCAGAGGACAGTGTCCTAATTCAGAAAATTGGTATTCAGAATGTAGTGAATGATGCAAAATATGGATATTATGTTATAGTTTGTTCTTACAACCACCAAAGCAAAAGAAGAGATATCCTAAAACAAGGAAAGATGAAAGACATACCACAACAGATAAGATACGACGTGCGAAGAATTTTTCTGTTTCAATTGGATCCTGCCATAAAGCCAGAAATATTACTTTTAGATAATTCAAGCTAAACTATGAGCATTTTATTTGTTCCAAACAAAGGAGAAGGAAAAGACATGATAAGTTGTGTATATACCTCAACATAACACAAAATAGATATACTACCCACTGTTGTACTTGATGAAGATGGGTCTAAGAGGCTAAGTTCTTCAATGTTGTTCTCTGATTCCTGCAAGAATCAGTGAGACTCTTATGTAAAATGATGAGATCACATAGTAAATGAGACTATTAGGGAAAAACTAAACTCCAATTAGTTGTACGGATTCTGGAAGCTGAATTATGGTATAAAATAAAAATTTGACATCTTGTCAGACTGCTATAGTATAGTACCGATATATCGATCCATACCATATGATATAAATGAAAAATAATACTAAATGTACATTGACTTGTATGAACCAGTATTGAGCTATATGGTTTGGTATAAATCCTTGGTCAGACCAGTAAAGACCAATTGGTTCACTCTCAGTATTGAGCTATAAGGTTTATGCATAGGAGATTACAAACTTTTGTGGCTCCTCCTTTTTGTGTGCTCTTGAATAACCAAAAATGACAAGTGATGCTCACTTGGCCAAATCCTTTTTTTGCCTGAAGTACCATCATGATTTGCTGGAAATTGACGAGACAGGACAGACTTGTCCTTCAGCTGATCCTTGCAATATTGCTAGATACTGCTGGTTAGGTTGATTACGGAGACTCTCAACAAGTTCTAATGATCCTGACCTATTTTCAATGATGGAATACAGCCGATCCAACTGACCTGCAAACTTCTGCACCATAGCACAGACTTATGGCATACACTTACCAAGCACATATTGTTGAAGAAATTTACAACATATTAAAACAAGTTTTCCGCTGCCATTTCATTTAGCCGTGTAGTTGAGCTGCCCACTCCTGAGACCCAAGGTAAACAAGACCATATAATTGGGCTAAATCAGGCCATTTTGGAACAGACTGGATCGATTTGGTCCAAAAAATTTTGAATTGCCTTGATTCTTTGGTCTTGAAGCCACACAGCAGACCTCTCAACACCCATTCACGAGTTTGCAACACCATACCACCACTTGCTTTCATCAGAGAAGGAAAAATCTGACCAGACATGAAGTGGCAGGTAGACAATCGGGTTTGCCTTTTTCTTCCAGCAGGCGTGGAATACAATTCACCATTCTAGTGACCAGCCAGCAGCTCTAGTGTTATTGAAACTTAGATCCTACTGAAGTGTACAAGTTTGATCCGCTTTGTATGTAAGAGCAGACAAGAGAATTAGGGGCTATAATAACATTGACAAAGTTAAAAATAAAAGGAGTTGGAAAATCTCTGTGGGAGTGGTGTCTCAGTGCCATTTGATCAGAATATGATTACAAGGTACATACAACTGAAGACGTAAGCTCAACATATGTAATAAACTTGTTTGTTTTCATATTAGTAGTTCATAAGATAATATGAATTAGTAATACACTGCTCTTTCCACAGGATCCAGAATGATCTACAGGTAGGAGAGCTTTCATAAAGAGAAGTACTATATGTTGGGAAGCATTAAATAGTGCAGAAACAGAAGATAAAGTAATCTTACTTGACTTAGCACTTCCAAGAGATTGATTTCACAGTATCCAACGAGATTATTCTTGGATAACCTATTTGTCTGCATAAGGGTAATTATGCAATAAGTGCCTTACTGTAATTGTAAGATAAGCTATTCAATTGAAACCAAATCAGGTATTTGGAAAGATAAGAAATGAATGATAAAGAAACTCAACCCATCAAAATTACCATGTGATGAAGACATATACTATAACCAAACAAAACACAGAGGGCAAGGTGTAAAGAGCTCAAATGCAGAAAGATTAAAGGTGATAGCAGTATAGCTGACTACTGAAAAGTTCAAAGATCTCAAGGCTCAAAATCTCTTATTTGATAAAATTGAACATAGGTGAAAAAGTGATTAGTTAGAAAATGTAATCATGCTTCTTAGAACATTGAACCAACTGATCTCAAGTAATGAGAAGAAATGTAAAAGCAATTTTGTTGACAGTCCATATAACAACATACCTCAATTACTGATATACGAGCAATAGTCGGTCCATCTCTTTCCAACACAAGTTTCTTTTCCTACAAAGAAGTAAGAACAGAAGAGACTGAATTACATTCAAATACTGGTTTATTCCATGACCTACACTTTCATTAAAAAAAACAAAGAATGAGGAGAAGGAATAAATTACTTTCTCAGATGATAGGAATAAGAGAAGTTTCTTGATCACGACATGTTGTTATATTAAAAACATGCAAACTCTATTCTAGTAATAAATCATTGTCTATTATAATGCCAAAATTCAAATATGATTTGCCTTGGCTCTGAGTTGACGAATAAATCATCCAAAGATCCAAACAGAAAGATCGTATGTTCCAAGTTTCTGAAAGTGGTTTACTGTTCCCTCATCTGTTAAGGGATAAACTATTACCAAACAAGAAGTAGGATTAGAATGTATGGTGCTAGATAATGTATGAAACAGGTACAAGTAGATCAAAGGGCACAAAAGGCAGGGACCTCATCTCATAAGATTCAATTTATAGCTTTTTATATGTTCACTGGAACTGGACACAGGCAAATGAACGAGATGTGGTGGGTATTAGAATGAACAGATTTTCTTAATGCTTGGTTAAAGATTATCAGACAGCAGTGCTGCAGAGACAGAGAATGTCAAGAAAAACATTAACATCCTCATAGTGCTCTTGGTTTAAGGTGAGTACTGATAATAACAATCAAAAAGTAATGACACTTGAGTTAGTAACTTAGTATCATAATGTTAATTATGTTATGTATCCATTCTAGTCTAAAATCTTAAAATTAACAGTATTGACAACTAAAAGGAATGATGCATCTACAATCAATTGGTAAAAATGTGATATCTCAGGACTAGTTGGCAACACTTGCTAGTTGCTAAAGGCCCTATTATGCTCTAGACAAAGCCACAAGACTTTTGCATGAAAATAAATTGTTATTCAAATAAGGAACATGATCATGTATTATGGGGAGTGGATGAAAATGATCATAAGTGAATTCCCAGTGTCGGGATTCAAAAATTTTTGTTCATATCAGAAGGTTTATTGTGGTCATTTATTCAAAGAGTACTGCAAAAGACAGCATATCCAAGTCATAGCCATAAAAGTAACAAAGATGAAAAATGGAACTCTGCATATTACATGGATGTATTACTAACGTAAACTATGTTATACATAAGAACAGTCCCAGTAGGAATGGTGATGAGAGCCAAATACTCACTGATCTCCAGATGGGCTTCTCAGTGCTGCAGCATTGTGCATGTGGCCGGAAAAAGAAACCATTATAAGTACTTCCATAAAAAGATTCTAAGAGATACAATAACACAGGCAAGGTAAAATCATTTAATAGAGACAAACAGAATCTGCAAATGGAAGAAGAATGCACTTGAGGTAAATTCAGACACTCTCATGAAAAGAAGAGAAATCCAATAGCAGAAAAGCTAGTGACACTAATTACAGAGTTATTATCGTGTAATACACTAATGTATACTGGACATACACAACTCATGAGAAGGATGGGGCATAGGCTCTAGTTTGACTCTAAACAGTAGTGCATCGCTTTTAGATGATCACTGTTGGCTATGTTAATAATGGCATTGCCATCATTTGAGTTCTTTTAAACTGTAAGCAATAATGATGTGGAATTAGGTTATTTCATCCTTTTACAGAATGCAAACAAGAAAGATTGAGAATTTTGATGAGGTCATCATGGTCATTGTTTAAGCATTCTATCGTAAAGATGAATATCTAAGGGTCGCACTTCAAATCAACAAGATACTGTGCCAAAGTTTAGACAATTATCCAATTGGCTGGCTACTGTCCTAGTCTTGATCCTCTAGGATCCAAGGTAAGAAAGAGTCAGCTTCTGTGACCTACAAGACAGAACTTGGAAAATTTTTATGTTTTGCTAAATTACCAATGAATCTAAGAAGATAAAAAATTTGTACAAAAATAACTAGCAGCAAATATTCCCACTTACCTGTCGTAAGCTAAATGGATCTTCTCCTGCCATTGACCTCCATTTAAGGGCAAAGCTAGTAAATAGTTCAAAGTCCATCAAATGTTTTCGTTATTTTTTTCTTATTATCTTCCTACCTTTCACCATTAGTCGAAAGTAACTAAAATCACCTTACAAATGCACTAGTAGTTCTTTTGTTCATAAGTCCAAAGGACCATCAACAACTTTCCATCATATTAATTTAAACTGGAAATATCCCTTTTTCTTTTCTTTGTTCTAGCTTTTATGTTACAACTCGACATCCATCTTAACATTATCATCGTATTAACACTAAATATTTTTATATGTTGTTTCCTAGCTACCCAGCATCCTAACCTATAAAGCATAGTTAGCCTTAAAACCAGTAAGAATGTGCAAATGAACCACAAAAACCAAACCTAAATGATTCATTTGTCTCATTTCTTTTTAAGTCTTTTTTTCTCACCTAATTGGTTTTATTTCTATTTATGAAGTTGAAAACCAGACAACTGTTCATCGTGAGCATATTTGTGAATAATAAAAAGTGAATTGAGAATATTAGTTAGGGAAAGCATTAAGTATTAAGCTTTGGTATATTACCAAAGTTTTATTATTATTAATTAGTGTAGGTAAACTAAAATATTAATTGATTCCAAAAACTAAATCATTAATGAGGTAAGTCATAGAATATTTGCTCTTGCATTAATTGAGTTTAGAAGAAGAGTGTCCTAATGCACAAGGTTTATGCCTATAGTTCACAGTCTCATCAGATTCTGATATGATCCGTGTCGATATCAAACACGGCCGATCCAGTTTTGGCCAATCTCTCAGTCTTATAGTTAGAAACTTGGCACATCTTGGCATAGACAACCCTGTTTAATTATGAAACTAACCTATAAAGAACATGGAAACCACGATACTTAAATGGCAAAGATCAGCTGATACCCATCATCTAAGGCTCTCTGCAAAACACTTGGCACTAAACAACGTGGTTTAAAGCTGAATCTAATACATGAAGAACATGAAATTTGTGATACTTAAAATGGCACAGATCCGTTAAAACCACCATTTATACTGTGTGTAAGAAACTTGCCACGATTAGACAAACAACCCTGTTTAGTTTCCAATCTAACCTATGAAGAACTTGAAATCTATAACACTTTGGATTGCAAAGATCAGCACATAATCAAGCATGCAAATGCAAACTTGTAAATTCTGAAACCCAATTGATTCAGGAAATCAAGAACATCTGCTATACAAAGAAGGAAAAGCGAATTAATCATCAAACTCAACTGATCTGAGGTCTCCGTGCGGTACGTACGCTCTCCCAACGACAAGCAGGCGAACCACCGATCCTTGAACTGCATCTCCGCCTGCGGAGTCGACGGGCCCACTAGCATCATCGTCGTCCCTGGAAACAAACCCAATCACCACACAAAGGAAAGGGCTAGGATTAGCTTACGCTGATGATCTCGATGCGGGCGATCCCTGCGAAATCGTCGGCGGCGAGGTTCTTGACGAGCGGGGGGTCGGAGCCGTGGTCGTGTCGGTTGGTCCGGAAGCGCCGCCGGAAGCGGGAGAAGCGGGAATGATGGTGGCGAGCGTGGCCATCGCCGGAGGAGTCGTCGGACGCGTCGGCTCGCGAGCTTCCGTGACCCATTTTGGCGATCGGGCGATCAACGGGCGGGCAAGTGAGCGGAGCAGGTGCGATGGAAGAGCGCTGCAAATAATAGATTTTGACTTCGAAAGGGTGGGAGGACTTCGTCAAAGAGTCCCGTTGTTGGTTGATAATAACAATAGCGCCACCCTCAACGGGTTCGTCCGCTACGCGAGCCAACAAGGATAGAGACTGTCAAAGAGGCGGGCCGACGTGGGGAACGATCAATGGATCGTCGGGTTCTCGGTACGTGCATTGCGTCTCCGAGTTCCTCCTTCCGAAGAAACTTCTGATCCCATGTCGCGTTATCCCACGGTCCCCGAGTTCTGGGGCCCGCGATTGAGCTCATCGTGACCACCGGTCGTACGTGACCCGTCTTCCCACCGTAGCGGGCCCCAAGGCTATTGAACTCATCGTGACCACCGGTCAATCGAATCGAGGAGGGTATATGCGTCCAGGTCCACGGCGGACCCATCTCCTAACCATGGTGGGCCCCACAGAAATTCGCGGGGTACACGCAGCGGGGTTCATCGTCGACCCACATTCTCACTGTGGTGGGTCCCAGGACCAATGAGCTGGGCCCCTGTTCCAACAATTGTGCAACGTAACGCGGGATCATCAACGTAACGGGGTAATTGGAATACGCGGAACGATAGCATGTGGATGGCGTGATCTGATTGGAATACGCGCACTAAGCCGCCGTCATGATTAGATGGGCCCCAACCCACAAAGTTATCTGCCATATGTAACCATTGCTTACTTTATGAACCAAAGCACTAAAAAAGCCATTTCAACTTTCTTGGATTTCCATCAGAGCTAATTTTTGGCTAACTGTGTGTACCTCACACAAATGCCAAGTGCTCATGCTTTCACAGAACCCCACTAGAGATGGCAATGGAAGAAAAGTTGTGCCACTTTCGTAAGACAACATATCGACGTCACGCCAAAGTGCAGAAAGGCTCATGTTTGCAGGTATATGCTTAAAGTCGTGACCTGTTTCCTCACACGTTTAGTGGTCCTTTTACTTTATCTCCCATTTCCTAAAAGTTGACTATGACACGATGATCGAAGAGTGGTCAAAGTCAAACATGAACTAAAATTAATTCCATTTATGGTGCGTGCAATATAGATAGCTTGGTTTAGTCCAACAAGTTAAGCCCAGAATAACCAAGCCCAAGTCTTAGATCATTGATCCATTAACTTGATGAATCATTTATATAAAATACTTTTGTTAGGTTACTGATAGTAAATCAATCTACAATGTAACAGTCTAATAAGTTGAGTCGTTTGGACTGCAGCTCTGTAAATGCAAACACATGCTATCCGGTGAATGAATGATAACTTTGTTTCGTTACTCTTAATTTTACTGGACATTCTGATTACGGTTATTAATCGATAAAAAAATATTTGTTGATATAATTTTTAGAAAATCACATTGACAAGACAGACTCCTGCTTGACAGTATCTTCTAGAAACTAATAGTGAATAAATGGATCCAGAGATACATGGGTGCGCAAATATATAGATACGTGATATTATTAAGAGATTATTAATCTTCTCTCGTATCTTTTTAGTTTCATAAACCAATTAACGAGACATTACATATCTTCTTTCATATTTCATTTGTCCTTGAATCTATCGTTCACAACAGTCTCGTAAAAAATATGAAAACAAAGAGATAAGTATAATTCTCTTTGTATATCAGTGTCATATTTCAGATCCAATAACAATGCGTTTATGGATCAGATAAAAAATTTTCGAGCAGCATCAAAAGATAAGCATCATAAATTTAGATAATTTATTATTTGATTTTAAAATTTTATATTACTATTTTTTACATAAATAATATTATATTATAATTTTTATACTCATGGTTGGTATCAAAATGATTATGAAATCAAATATTTTAGATTTATTTGTTAACATCTTTCACTCATAAAAAAGTCTTAATCGATTTTTATTTACGATATATAACAATTTATCTATATTACTAATTTAATTTTTTATTCAGTTCATTTTATCACAGTAATATAAGGTTTCTATGATCGATAAAAATCTCGATCGAGAGATTAGGCTTTCGAAGTATTTGTATTTTCCTTCAAGAGGTCAAAAAGCTAAATATGTGTCCCATCATTTACAGTCGGCTGTTAGGCTCATCAAGCCGTGGGCAGCTGGTGTGCTTCTTGGACTGCAGAGAAAGGTCAAGGTCCATATAAATCTGGTGTTCTTATCGCTTTTATTCTTTCTGCTTTATTGTCTTTGTCGGGTTGCCAAAATTACCCTTTGATAAATTTCCTAGGGCTAGCTTTAACAAACTAGTATCAGAGCCTGGTTTCGGGATCTTTTGGCAATAATGATAATATCAAAGATCATTGTCGAGAAATTCGACAGAAATGTCAACTTCGGCATGTGGCAACTTAAGATGGAGGTCATTTTGGTTCAAGACGGAGTTGATTTAGCACTACAAGGGGCTGAGAACATTCCAGATGACACGTCAAAGGAAGATCTTGCGGATATGGATAAGAAGGCTCGATCCAACATTATTCTAAATCTCTCTGACGAGGTTTTACGGGAGGTAGCTATGGAGACTACGGCTAAGAGAATGTGGGACAAGCTTAAAGCCTTGTATATGAAGAGAACAATAGAGAATTGTCTCTACTTAAAGTAGAGTTTGTATATGCTTCGGATGATTGAAGGTACATCTATACTCTCACATCTTGATAAGTTTGATTCTTTGGTTATGGATTTGGAGAATATAGATGCAAAAATTGATGATGAGGATAAGGCCCTGTTACTTTTGTGTTCTCTTCCCCAATCTTTTAAGCATTTCCGTGATACTATGATTTATGGAAAAGAAACAATTTCGTATCAGGAAATTAAATCTGCACTAAAATCTAATGAGTAGATAGACAGAGATATCACTGGGGAAAGTAGAGAGAATCAGGCTAAAGGTCTGGCTGTTAGGGGGAGAACAGATAAAAGAGAATTTGACAGTAGTAGATCTAAATCTAGACATAGAAATTTGGAGTGCAGATATTGTCATAAAATAGGGCACATTAAATTTGATTGCTTTAAATTGAAAAATAAATTAAAACAAAAGGAAAATTTTGTTGAGAAAACTATTGAATCTGCTGAAGCTAGTGTAGCGGCTGATGAGAATGTTGGAAATATTTTCTATGCTATTGATAACAGGACGATGTCTAAAAATGAATGGATTTTAGATTCTGGTTGTTCTTATCACATGTGTCCTAATAGAGATTTGTTTTTCACTTATGAATCTTGTAATGGTGGAATTGTTTTGATGGACAATAATGCAGTGTGATGTTGTTGGTAGAGGAACAATTCGAATTAAAATGTATGATGGTATTGTGAGGACGCTCACTAATGTTAGAAATGTTCTTGATTTAAAAAAAAATCTCATCTTTTTAGGCACCCTAGAGGCTCTTGGGTGTAAATACACAGCTGAAGGTGGAGTTATGAAAGTTTCTAGAAATGCCCTTGTTGTTATGAAAGCTTGTAGGTCTGATAGCTCATATATTTTGCAGGGAACTATTGTCACAGGATCAGTTGCAGTCTCGTCATCATCATTGTCTGATTTGGACATCACCAAATTATGGCATATGCGTTTGGGTCATATGAGTGAAAAAGGTTTGAGCATATTGAGCAAAAGAGGTCTACTTTACGAACAAAGTACTGGGCCACTGGATTTTTGTGAACACTGCGTTTTTGGAAAGCAGAAAAGAGTCAGCTTCAATTCTCCGGCAGTTCACAAAATGAAAGGTACTCTTGACTATATTCATTCAGACCTTTGGGGTCCAGCTCATGTTCAGTATAAGGGTGGTGCCAGGTATATGTTGACTTTCATTGATGATTATTCCAGGAAAGTTTGGGTTTATTTTTTGAAGCATAAATATGATGTTTTTCTAACATTTAAACAATAGAAGGCTTTGATTGAGAAGCAAATAGGTAAACAGATTAAGCGGCTTCGAACAGATAATGACATTGAGTTTTGTGAAGGTGACTTTAATGAATTTTGCAAAAATGAAGGAATCGTTCGACATTGCACTGTTAGGATGACGCCTCAGTAAAATGATGTGGCCGAACGTATGAACATAACACTTTTGAAGAGAGCAAGGTGTATGATCTCAAATGCAGGGTTGACAAAAGACTTTTGGGTAGAGGCAATTAATATGACCTATTACGTTGTCAACCGCGCTCCGTCTACAGCACTTAACTTTAAAACTCCGGAGGAAGTTTGGTCAGGTAGGTGTCCAGCATACATGTATATAAATGAAGGAAAATTAGAGCCTCGAGCTAAAAAATGCATTTTCCTTAGGTATGCTTCTGGGGTGAAAGGATACAGATTATGGTGTTCTAATTCCAAATCCCCAAAATTTGTAATCAGTAAAGATGTTACTTTTGATGAATTATCTATGTTATCTTCTAAAGAGGAATATACTAGTTGTACAAATGATAGTGCGCAGAAGCAGGTGGAGCTTGAGATTGGTAGTTCTGATTCTTTTCAGTCGAACTCTTCTATTCAAAGAATGCTAGTAGATGGTCTGGAGTCTACTGACGCAGTTGATCCAGAGGAAGAGCAATATTCCATAGCCAAGGATAGATCACAAAGAGACATTCGACCACCACAAAGATATGCAAATTTGGTTGCATATGCTTTGTCTGTTGCAGAAGAAACAAGTGAAGTTGGTGAGTCTACTTCTTACTCAGATGCAGTTTCTTGTGATAATTCCGCTAAGTGGTTGATCGCGATGAATGAAGAAATTGAATCTCTCCATCGGAATAGAACTTGGGATCTTGTGGTGCCGCCTTCGGGTAAAAAAATTGTTGGATGCAAATGAGATACCATTGCTGGGGGAAAGTCCTTGTTCAGAAAATTCATATGAAGGACAATCCAGCTGATATGCTTGTGAAGCCTCTTCCGATTTACAAGTTCAAGCAGTGCTTGGACTTGATTGATGTTTATTGTTGGTGATTGCCCGTTGGGTTTTTATGAAGAAAGTGGAGCAAGTTTTGTTGAGAAATGCCAAGGTGGAGATTTGTTAGTTTGGCAAGTCCCATAGTCCCACATCGGGAAAACTAGGCTTGTTATCTCCTATTGGAACTATAAATAAGGGTTTGGGCTTTGAAGTCATATGCACCACAAGAGGCACCACAAGAAAAACCTAAGTCTTTGCTTTGGGTTTAAGTCTATACTTAGTTCAATAGTTTGGGCTTATAGTTAAGGTTTTTCTTATTTAGTATTTTCGGGTGTTTTATGGCCTAGGAACATCTTCCTAAGGCATTTATAATAGTCTCTTTTATAGTAGTGATTTACTCATCTTTCGTTCGTAGGTCAATGTTAATTGACTGAACCACGTAAATCTGATGTTCGTGGATGTAGATCAATGTTAATTGATTGAACCACGTAAATTTTCTGGAGCTAACTCTAACAGTATACATATATCAGCTAGAGCACAAGAGTAGTAAATCTCATTGTCAATCCTGCTCTTCATTTCTTCGTCAGTACCAGAGTCGAACTTGAAACACCAGTGTATTTGTTTGGCATGATGTCCTTTGCATGAGTGGACCTAAACTCTTATTTTTCTTGTGATCACAAAACGACGTGGACATGCAATTTTTCGACCAACGCTATCATGATGTTTGTATTAATATTTGTGGCAGCAGATATGAAGATGAAAAGCGGAGCAAGGAACCACTATCTATAGGCCCTAGAAAGTTAGATCACATCAGATAGCATTTATTGGAAGATCAATCAATGTGAAAAACACTTTTTGAATGAGAGGAACAATTTCAGAGAATACAAATGATAGCCAGAGCACAAAAAAAGGTTGGCACTTAAAGGACCCATTCTCTGCATCTGTTCATGCACTTGATACCTTAACTTGGATTCATGTTGATTGGCTCTCCCAACACAATATTTCTGCTCAAATCATATTGGTTTCTTCTTATGTTCATCCCTCTCGAGATAATGGAGCTTAAAGCAGATAAGAAGTTGCATCCTTTGCGCCAGATGTTAAACTTCGAGTTGGAGTGAACCACAATCTTGCACGTCTGCTTAGCGAAAGCTACTCTCAAACTTTATTACTTGATGACTCAATGAGAGAGGGTAAAGTAATGCATTTTGATGTGGTGAAAGGAAAGATGCAACAAAGATGTCCAAATGCAGGATGAAACAGGTGTAGGCACTCTTCTGAAGCATGAATCTGTTATACTCTAATAACTCTTCCCTTTTTGTGTGATTGTGACTTTGATAATGATGATTCTTAGAGCAGGTTTATATAATCTGCATGTTTAGATTGTTGATCTCAAGTAAAAGCTTGGGATATACTCAGTCAACGAGGTTGAAGACTCTTTCTTGGTATGGGTGCATCACAACATCTATGAATGGGATTAGGTACCACAACCTTGTTTGAGTAATCCCTGTCGTTGCCATCAATGTGGAAGCGACTTGTTGTTGCCGACGATATTAGCTTTTCTCACGTCGCTTCCTACGTGATGACCGGTGGATATATCTACTTTGACTAAGCACCTCCTTGATAACTTTCGTTATGTTATGGCTGTCATAGAAGAACTTAAACCCTGATGGATTAAACGAGGGATTGCGTGGCTGGTCAAACAATGCATGCTGAGCTTAAATGATTGACGTGGACTAAACCACTTTGGCAAATTGAATTGAAGCACCAGAAACGTATGGCCATGGCGTTGCCATGTTGACCATGCAAACCTAACTTTAATCTCGTCGACCACGGATAACGTTGAATCTGAGATATGCTTCTCGTACTTTTGCCACGTGCATCATTTTCTAGTGTCCTTTCGAGAAGGCAGGGATGAACTCCTCGACAAAGTTTCATGAAGAATCTAACTGTTCCTTTTTGAGACTTTTCTAAGCGCATGCGTGTTTGTTTCAGTCAGATTCCATCATAAATTCCCACCTGGTATGAATTTTCTGGGCTTGTGCTAACTTTTAGGGTTGATTTTTTCCCGGTTGCTACTTATCATGCTTCAAGTAATCGCGATTGATACGTCGGAGTTGGAATTACTTGATGGATTCTGTTTGCTGTTTGACTGATGCGGAGAGGAACGACATCGGCTTAGTTTCTGCCAAGTGAGATCATGAAGCTTTTTTGACCTCCGGAGAAAGACTGCTTTGGCGTGCGTGGCGGAAGCAGATTAGGGTTCTTGGTGAGTTGATGAAGAGACCGCTTGCCATCTTTGAGACTATTATTATCCGCCAACGAACTAGTCATTTAAATTATTGTCTACTATCCGATCTTGTCGTTGCTTGGACTTGATTATTACCATATGGCGGCACCTATTCCTACCAAACAACAAGAGATATCATTTCATTATTGTGCTTTAGCATGTAAAGTTCTATGAATCGTGATGCGGGAAAGAGTATTGTCGAGGAAGTTACAGAAAAGGATGTGTATGTTAGGTTTGATGCAAGTTTACAGGAAGAAAGTGATGAACACGCAACTGTAAGGGTGATGGCTGCAGTGATATAATACTACCTCTCCTTGTCGTGCAGAGCTAACAAAAAGGACTCGGCATCCGAACCCTAAGCCAACTCAACTCGCTTATCCTCTCTTCCTCCCTTTTACATTCCCTGTTCTCGTCTCCCAGCGCCTGTCTTCGTCGGACTTTTGTGTGGATAGGAGTTATGGAATCGACATCTTCGGCGTCAGCAGGATCCGGTGGCACAAAGGCGTGCCGGCGTGGGCACTGGAGGCCTGGTGAAGACGAGAAGCTGCGGCAGCTCGTGGAAGAGTTTGGACCTCGCAACTGGAACTCGATTGCTGAGAAGCTGAAGGGGAGATCAGGTGCAGTTTCCGGTGATTCTGTCTCCATGATGCACTGCTGTTCATACCGAATGATCACTCTATGTATGCTTTGTCTGTTCCTCCTGTCTTGCTTCCTAAGAAATGGATGCTGTTGCTTTCATCTTCTGCAGGTAAGAGCTGCAGATTGAGGTGGTTTAACCAGCTTGACCCGAGGATCAACAAAAGGCCATTCACAGAACAAGAGGAAGAGAGGCTGGTTGTGGCTCAACAAGTTCATGGAAACCAGTGGGCGCTGATCGCACGGCTCTTTCCCGGGAGGACAGACAACGCGGTGAAGAACCATTGGCATGTCATCGTGGCTCGCCGTCACAGAGAAAGATCAAAGCTCGTGAGGAAGAGACCCCTGCAACGGTTCCAAATCCTATCCGACGTCGAGCTCTCAAGCATCCATTTGTTGCCGCAAACATACCCTAATCCTAAACGTAGTTCTAGTGTTTATAGGAGGAGTTCACAGCTCCATGACCAGCCACCTCGCCGTTATCGTCATCTACCTCGCTGGAGTCTCGTGGCATGCGAGGAGGATGCCAAGTACAAGAAGGCAGCTCCTCTGGATTCCGGTAACTGCTCCTCCGAGAGTGATTGCTGTCATGAAGTAAACGCATGCGAAATGGTCGGACATGGGGACGATTCTGACATGTCCATCGATCATAGAGCCATGAATGAGAAGACTGATAGAAGGAAGAACGTTCCTTTCATAGACTTTCTGGGCGTTGGGATGACCTCTTGAATCCAAGAACCTTTTTGTTATTGAAAGTTTGTGGCAAATGCTTGCTGTAATGATTTCTTTTTAGTTTTAGGGGAAACAACATATATAACATTTCCAGGAAATCTTTGTTCCGTATGCATAATGCTAATATCTAACGATTTATAATGCTTACAATTTGAGAAGATCGAAATGGTTCGGTCTTGTTGGTGAACCCTTACGCAGGAGTCAGCACGGCTCGGTCCGATTGCCAATGTTCAGGATCGTCCTGGTGATCGGGCCTTCGTCGGGTCGAGTTGAGCTCGAGGTCCGATCCTGATGCGTCTCTTCAATGGGGACGGACGTTCTGCTTTGTTGCAGCCAGGTCCTTGCACACTGGCCTAGGTCGGGAGGGGTTTCCCTCTTTGCTAGATGCTAGCTTAGGGCTTTTATTTTAGCGCCCGAGGGTCGGTCATATGCGATATGCTTACAGTGATCGACTCCTCGAGCGACCCGTTTGTACCTTCGGGCGACCGTCGATTGGTTTGTGCGGAGCAGCATCTCGCGACACCATCTCAAGCTTTATGGAGCGGCCCTTGATGACATTATGCTAGCTCGTGTAGCTCCAGATGGCACGGAAGGGGACAGTTGTCGTCCCTAGTCCGAGGTGGTACTCCATCTCAGTCTCGAGGCTCCATGTCTTCGTTGGTGTGGTTGCTAGCCACGTCTTTGGGGCGAGATCCGTAATATGCCATTTCAAGTCTAATTCGAGGGAGTAAAAATGGGACATTAATAATAGGATTAAATGGAGTTCAATAATTTTTCACAAAAGCCCCTCCCTGGCGTGAAAATACCAAAGCGTCCCCCGACGCAAGTAGTCGAAGTAGACGGGGATGGACGTGTAAAAGGACGAGCGTGGCTCGTGTGTCTCATCCCAGCGACGGAGGTCGAGAAGACCACCTCCTATTGGTTATCGATCAAAGGGCCCCCCACATGCGAGTCTCGGTAGCTCGAGTTATTGCGTGAAGCATCGCTCGGCCCAGACACGGGAGCCGCATCAAACAACGCCCATCACCCTGTGATTCGTGCTACAAGTGAACTCAGCGTACGGAGTCCGATGATGAGGGAGGCATACGTATCATTTAATTACTTGGATGATGATAAATAGATGAGATTTATTAGCTAACATGCATCTCTTCATGCGAGCCACATGCTGAGTTAAGTAGTTTAGATTAATCTCACCATAAAAAAAAGAGGATTTTGAGTAGTAGATATCCACATTTAATGCAAAACCTTTCGATTAATCATTGGATTTTTTTTAAATATATGATCTATTTAAATCACTATTAATAATATTTCAAATTGAATATAGATTATAAAAAATGGATATTAGAGATAGGTTTACCTTAACCCATTTAAGTAGGACAAAATCTACAACCACAATAGGAAAATGCGAGTCTTATTTTCTACGACAATAGATTACCGAGTAAAAAAGGATTGTTTCCAACTTTATGGGTAAGTTAGGTCGAAATCCAAATGTCGAGTCAACTTCCCAACCCTTGTCTTCTTTTATGTGCACATTCGATCTAATGATGAGCATGGCCATAAGATTCTCTCCAAGGAAGAGCATGGCCCGCTAATTATCACTCTCATGCCTCGCTTAATCCACATCATAACCATCATTAGCCAAGCTGAAAAGGTAGATGATGATGCATTTCCAATGCAACCCAAATAAAGCCCCACTTCCTTCATTGTCAACCGATGGCTCTCATGATCGTCGTCGACAAGAGAGCAAAAGTGCATGGTTTTGCGTAACACGCCACACAGCACATGCTTGGGGATTTTTGAGTAAGCTCATGCATCAAGGAGCACCACTCGATGGGTTTGGAAGGGAAGTTGAGGAGGAGCTATCTATGAAATAAGAACAAATGTTTGGTGAAGTGGGGATGAGTAGAGCTCAATTGTCACAGGATCATTAAGCAAAGATGGCATGGGCAGTGCATGGGAATGATGTGAGGTGTTGTGGTTGGAACTCCACCTCTGAGGGGTTTGGCACACATCTCCATCATTCAGATGGATTATAAGACTTCACCAAGAATTGCATACGCTTTGCCAGCAGTTATTGGATGGCACGTAAGTTGGTGTTAGGATTGCATCGATATCCTTCCCATCGATGAAGACATCCGGCTTGTAAGAGCTCGGTGGGTCCGAGCACCCATTTTCGAGAGGTTCGAGCTCAAGGAAGCTCTGCTCGGTGCTTTCGGCAACCTATAGCTGAGGTGACCTTATGCTAGGGTTGGGTGGTGACATCGGGCTAAAGGAGAGAGAGAATTCGACATGGAACCGATCAAATTGATTTACTCGTTTTGTTGTTATCATCAACTTAATCGCATGTGTTGTTATCAACTTAGACTTTGTTTAATTTAAAGAAAGAGAGATATTTATTATTATTATTATTATTATCATATAGTGAATAATTTAAGAATATTGAATCATGTAAATTTTATATTTATTATTGTAAGCATATATTTTATTATTGATTCTCTTTGCTGTTAAGTGTTCTTCCCCACGCTCCACCCATCTTCTTATGGCAAAAAGAAGCAAAAGTACTTTGCTTTGTGGCAGAAGAAAGCCACTATGATCATTAAATACACAGAAAAAGGACATCACAGGGCAAAAAGAAATCAATATGCATGGCTGCTCCACAGCCACTATATATATATATATATATATATATATATATATATATATACCAAAAGTCTACTTGGACCTAAGTATATTGCAATAAGGACAGCATACAGCTCGCTTGACTTAGCCTAGTTTACTTATTGAGGATGAACATGAGAAGAGCACCGAGGGATCTTAATTACACTGTTAGAGAATTACTCTTCGACTGGACCTGCAGATGAGGCCTCAGTTTGGCAAGCTTATGTCATCAAGATCATCCAAGGACAAGAACACCTCATCCAGGCAGGAAAGCTCTGACCCGTCATCGTGGAAGCTCGACTGCGAACCCCCGGCCGACTCATGAACTCGGCAAACGACCCATTTGTTCGATTCCTGCGTGGTGATCGTGTCACCGGATCGGAATCAGTGGGGCTCAGCGAAGGGATTAGAGAGTTTTCTTGTGCTGGTTGAGCTGAAACATGCACTTACTGTTCTTGTCGGTTGACCTCCTCTCTTCCTTCTGCCACTGTTGCTGCTGCTGGTGCTGCCACCATTGCTGCTGCTGCTACTACCAAGACCAGCGTCGGGTAGATGGTACTCGTGCATCAACCAATTGGTCTTGATGCCCTCAGGAGCTTCGCCAAGATAGTACCTGAGAGTCTTCTTTATACCAACAGGCGTGTGATTGCTAGTCACGGTCTCGTCGGTGCTGACAGCATGCCAGTATCCATTAGCTGTTGCCCTGTTCTGGCTTCTGCGGGTGAAGAAGTACCAATGGCGGTTTCCTCCTTGAAGAGCTTTACCTTCAGGCACAGTCCACAAGAGAGAAAGAGCGAGAGATGCGTCTTATATTAACTGCATGCAGCAACAAGAAAACTACTAGACTTGCAGGGGAGTTTGCTGACCATCGAGGTCCCACGGGTCGCAGTGGTGGAGATCGATCGTGGGGATGATGTCGGGATAGCAAGGAAGGTGCGCGGCCTTGGGACGGAGGAAATGGACGACCAGCTCTTCGTCGGAGGGGAAGAACTGGAAACCAGGTGGTAGGTTGCTCCCTTCTCCCATGCTTTCGCAGGACAACAGCACCAGAGAGAGAATGGAGATACGCAGTAAAAGGTCCACATTTATAGCCCGTGACGCAGGCAAGTCAAGAAGGGCACGAGCGCAGTGCGGAAGTGCAGCAACATGGGAATATTAGAGTTATTATTATGCATAGATTTTATGTCACTATAAAGCTACAGCAATACAGTGTTCTATCAACGACACAGAGATGAGTGATAGCAACATCTTGTCGAGACGACTTGTCCTATGAACGGAAGAGTATAGGCCAAAGCTTAATCGAGAAATCCAATGAATGGTTGCAGTAAAGTCGTTTCATATAAACAAACAGCAAAACAAGGCTAATCTAATGCTCTCTTAACTTATTTTGAAGGATCTCTTTTTCCTCATGTTCTTTGGACGGCTCAGTACAGAGAAGTGGTAATGGTTGGGACGGTCATATTCGTACCGGAGAGTAGAAGGCAATACGAAAAGGACAGTGTCCAACTTGCTGATCCATTCATCTCCTCAAGGTGGCCTTCTGATCCATTCATCTCCCCATCATGCCACTTGCCGCTTTCCAAGTTTCGTAGTGTTAACAGTGAAATCATCGTAGCATCAGTCTTTTGTGTGTGCTTCGACACAGACCATGTGGTTATAATGAAGATGACTGCTGGATGCACCGAGGCCTTTCCGAAGAACCTTCTGATAAGTGTCTGTCTATACCTTCCACTTCCTTGAGATTAATGAAATCCAGCTTGGTATGCTCCTTTCATACATGAGCTCACCTGGGAAAAGGATGTGTGCTGTCGAAGTTTGTGTGCTGGAATCTTTTGTGGTTTGGGTTACATGCATCCACCGTGTTCCTAACACATTTTCTGATACCTTAATGGTGAGTTTTGGCCAACTTGTCCTTAAAGAGAGAACATATGCCCCATGTCATGCCACCCAATTCTGTACGTCACCCCTCTCCACCACGGCACTTCTCTTCTTCACTGTAACCAGAATGATAGCCTCCAACTCCATGACATGGTGGCAAAGTACGAGAACATCACTTGAAGAAGAAGCCATGGATAAAATATGCACCTATAGAGAAAGTATGTGCCCCCGTCTATGGCTGCGGGCTGCCGCTCCCGCTTGCTTTGTGCCTCGCCTCTTAAACCCAGCAATGATTGCCGAAGGATGCAGCTCGGTGCTCCACCGCCCGTGCTGCTGGTTTCACCGGGAGATATACTGCTTCATTAAAACTAGACAAGAAGGAACGAAGCCCTCATGGAGAGGAAAAAGCACCACCTCTTTTAGTGGATGGCAAGCCAGACATAAGAGCTCTCCTTTCTCCGGTGACGCAGACGTGATGCAACCTCGCCTGCACGCAGAGCACCTGTGGTGGGAATGGTGGCACCGAGTCTTGGCCTAGTGTGCTAGCTTCATTGTGGGTTCTCAGAGAGAAGAAGAGGGAGGAGCTGCCACCGCTTGCAATATCCATGTTTGTGAGATGTTCCACTTTCTGCGTTCAGGCTTTTCTGGGTACCTTCACCTTGTTCGGTCAAGCACTGGGTGGAGCTGCCATTCCCAGTAGGATCAGATGGTGGTGGCTTCGGCACAGGCTGCACTCCTGGAACTGAACCTTAGTTGAGCTCCTTGTGATCGCAGCAGCTCCAATTCACCATATGGTTATCGAAGGAAAGTGTGCCTTCCACTCGGGTAGCAGCTGTATTCCACATCCTTATCATTCGAGGCACAAACAAAGAACATTACTGCTTCTTCGTTTACATCGGAGACGACGGAATGAAGGATTGCCATGTCAAGTATGCACTCACTTCTGCTGTTTACTGATAACCAGATCTCGAAGTATCTCCCAGTTCGTCCAAATCTTGGATGACCAGATCAGTAACATGCTGAAACTAAGTGTCAACAATTTGTAAGCCCATCAAGTGTAGTTCATATATGAATTGGCATTTACAGTCTTCAGAAACAGTTTATGTTTGATGGAAAATCAACTGCTGCATGATGTTCATGGACAGCCTATGGCATCTACTTCTGACCTAAACAGTGATACACCTCATTTTTGCTTGTAGTAATTGTCTATGGTGGATCTGATTCCCATAGACAATTAATTTTGGCACTCAAATGAAACATGGAGTTCAGTCTCTTCCTGATTGTAGAGTTGAAATTGCAGCTTGGATAAGACAGTTACAGCCAAGAAAAAGATCTTAGAGAAGGGGGAAATCAAAGATAAACTAATATATAATTACAACAAAGAAAGGAGAAACATTGAAAGATCTATGAAGAGGAGAAACAAAAGACAAACTACAAGACAATGACAGCCAAGAAAGAGAAAACGTGTTAGAAAAGATTGAGACCATGCTCATCTTCTTTGGACTTATTTGCACCTTTGTGTGCATTCACCTCGAAGGCATTGACTTACCTTCGAAGCATTTCTTTGCTGGATGTGGAAAATGTAAGGTGTCTTATTGTTAGTTGCAGATCGAAACATTTGGTCATATTAACTTCAAACTTAGATTATCGATAATATTTTCATCAAATTAATTCAAGTCTTTTCTTACTTTAAACTCCGTTAAATCGATCACACTTTACAACTCACAAAATCGAGTCAGATCGAGCCGAACTCAATGCATCATCAAGGAAACATATGATTCCTTGGTTTGATCCTATGGCAATAATGGATCCAAAGAGACGGATCCACACAAAATCCTGGCTCCAATCTTAGTTGAATATCCAATATATAAATAGATCCAAGAAGCATCCTTAGTTCGATTTAAAGTAGATTACCAATGAGTCATGTAACTAAAAGTAGATTGCCCGATGGTTAATAATAGCCATGGAAGGGAAGACTTAGCACCGAATCCCCAAAAATCTCATTGTCATGCAACCAAAATTAGATTGGGTAATATTGGTCCATTACACAGTCAAAACTGGAGGGTTGATGATTTTGGATTTACCATATACATATGTATACCTACAAAACCAAAACTTATAGACATTATAGTATTAATTATTGGTAATTAAGTGTAATTTGGAATGTAGAATATTATTTTAGTAATATTTAATACGAGATGGTTTCTAAAATAACAAGCAAAAGAAAGGGAGAAATAAAGGCGTGTTTGCCATTTTCTGTGTCACATCTTTGAACGGCTTCCAACTCCCACGACGACTTCTTCTTCTTTCCACTTCTCTTTATTTTTATCAAAGTCGGCTCTTTGATGAGCTAATCCGCCTCGCTTTCTTCCATAATCCCTTCCCCAAGATAAGAATCTGAATAAGAGCTTCTTCGGCGCCGCGCCCTCTTCGTCTCCTTTGGCGTAAAGGTAAACCCTTTGGCCTTGGCAGCCTCTGATTTCTGCCCGTTCATGTCACGTACTGATCCGATGTCCCCTGGAATTCTGTGAATCTTTGGGTGCTTCGGTCTTATGTGGGTTTTGATCCGGTCTGGTGCTTTCTCTGAAGGAGAAAAGTATAATTTTGGAAAAAAAAACAAGAGATGATTTTGAGGGTTCGATTTAGATTTGATGGATGTGTTCGATTTGTAGGACGTTTCGATGGCTGCCGCTGCGGCGTGTGCGGAACGGGCGACGAGCGATATGTTGATCGGCCCGGATTGGGCGATCAACATCGAGTTATGCGACATTATCAGTATGGATCCCGGGTAAAGTTCTTGACTTGTTGTTTAGTTTGGTAGATCTAGTTTGCAGGGTGTTGACATTTGTTTAATTTGGCATAGAGATTCGAGTACTGTAGGGAGTACTGTCAAATGATGAGCAACTTGGTAAAGATGGTTCCTTTTTTTCCCCTACCTGGTAACCATAGAAGTAGGTTTTTGGGGTTCCACCCCAATTGCATCTAATTGTTCGGACTTTTCTGTAGGCACTTCTGTAAAATTACCAAAGATGTGAAACTGAACGTATTAGTTTATGGACCTATACTTCTCTTACATGAACTGTATGTTTGTTGTGGGCATTATCTGGCTATAATCTTTATCGGTTGTTGGATCCAAGTTTTTCTATGCCCAAAGACACATGGGCCTTATTTGATATGTACCCTTGAATTATTCTATCTGCTAAATTCAGCATTGTCCTTATCTGGGGCACCTTGAATTCCAAGAAGAAAGTGTGGCTCCTTTTAAATGATAAGCTAGAAATCATGAAACAGACATATGAACTTGCTGGACGTGATACTAAACACTAAACAAAATGTTGAGAACAGTTTCTTTGATGGTACTTTATGTTTTCCACCAATATATAATCCCACCATCAACCACTTCATGTGGGTATTGCATCTTGAAGTATGCAGATTTGTCACCAGATTTACTGTTTCATTGATGTCAAGAGTGATGCAACTGACTATTCCTGGGGATATCGATAATCATTTAGGGAGGAAATCCTTATCCACTTAACCAATTCGCTAAGGAATTTTCTGATTTCGATGTGCTTTATTTTCTTGTGTCCTAACTTCTAAAGAATGTTAGTTGCTTCATAGTAGTAAAATATTTTTATTGTCCTTTACTGAAACTTCATCTAATAATATTTCTTCTCACGAGCAGACAGGCAAAGGATGCACTGAAAGTACTCAAAAAGCGTCTAGGAAGCAAGAACCCAAAAGTTCAACTTCTGGCACTTTTTGTAAGCACATGCTCTTCTCCTTCACTTAGAACTTGGTATACCTTCAAAAGGTTAGATTTCAGTTGTTCATATCAATCTTTAAGTAATTCATGAGTTGCTAACAAGGTTCACAATTTCGAGTATCGGTTAGGGCTCAGGTTGATACTATACCGGGCTGGTATGTTACTGGTATATACCAAGTGTTGGTACGTCAGCATGTACTGAGTTTAAAAGAAAAATCTGAAAAAGAAAATTGTCTTTATTTTTCTCATCTTCTTTAGAAGCATTATGTCAATATTTCTTGTCTTTGCTGTTGTCACAGTAGAGAACTCCAAATGCTGTTCTAAGTTTTATGTATATACAATAGGGCCCTGTCAACTTCAACCTACAGCAATTGGTTTAAATGAACGACTCAAGACAAGGGCCTTGAACCACAGTAAGGTTATTCAACTGGAATGACCAAGATTTGAGTATGAAAACATCCTCTCTGCTGTAGACTGTGAACATTGGTCCTCCCCGTACTCCACATTGGCGAGCGCCTCTTACATTTGACTGCCCTAGTTCAACTTGACCATGTTATGCAATTTTTACTCTAGGATCACATGGAAGATTTGTTATATCCACAAGGCTTACTCTGGCTGTGCATGCTTTTCTCTAGCATCTCTAGCAAGTGGATGTAATACTGATGTGTTGTGTGCAAGGGTTTTATCCATGTAAGAATAGATGTCAGAACAGATTCTGCAGCTTATATAAATTAAATTTTTGCATTTATACTTTGGTATGCTCACTGACACAATGAAGCAGGGCCCTTGGGGTAAACTAAACTCTCTAACGGATTATTCTTCTTTATTGGTTTAGTTGGCTTCTCATAGAAAAGTATTCATATTTATATTTTAGATGGTATTCTGTCTTGAATAATAATATTACGGTCTGGAAAATGGTGTTGCTAACTAGGTGCTAGAAACTCTAAGCAAAAATTGTGGAGACAATGTTCACCAACAAATTGTTGAGCGGGATATCTTACATGAAATGGTTAAAATAGTGAAGAAAAAAGTAAGTATCACTTCTCATAGCACATCTTGTAAGTTGCATTTGACATCTTCTTATTTGTTTTCTAATATTCTTTTTGTTTCCTAAATCTTATTTGCAGCCAGATTTGAATGTAAGAGAAAAGATATTAGTTCTGATAGATGCATGGCAAGATGCTTTTGGTGGATCAGGAGGGAGATATCCTCAATACCATGCTGCATACCAAGAACTTAGGGTACTTTCTTTTTCACCTTGATAGATGTGGCCATTCCCTACAAGGTTGCGTGATTTGTTTGCTGTCCTGCTTAAGTTTCGCTTTATTTCGCCAAAGATCTCGAGGGAATTCATTTAAGTGCTAGTCTAAACATATAAATGACACTTAGTATTTTTTGGGGCTCTGATAATTTTACAATGAACTTCTCGTTGCTCTTTTTCATCTTGATATACTGTTATACTCATGTGATATTTTGTTGATGTGTTATCTATTGACCTACAATAGTACAATTTTGCATGGTTGTTGGAGCTACCAGAATTAATGTATCTCCTGTACCTGTGAAATAGGTTGATAGATGCACATGCTTTGCATGTTTTAGATCTTCTGTTTTATTTTAGAGTTTGGCTTTCTTAAAGGCAGATATTTTCTGAATTTCTCCTTTGTATTGGTAACTAAATTTTTTGTTACATAAGTAATTTCGACTGTTTCCTTTTGCTTAGGAATTATAGACATTATTTGTTCTTGATATTTTGACATCTGCTTGCTAGCAAATATTTGTGTAACCTATGATTTGCTTATTTTGTGCTTGTTGCTTGCATTTCATGGTGCGATTAAATCTTGTGTCCATGTTAGTTATATAGTTATTCATCAAAGAATAATTTTGGAAGATTTGTTCATTTTTTTTGGACAGGTTGCTGGAGTTGAGTTCCCACCCCGTACTGAAAATACTTCACCACTCTTTACCCCCCCACAAACACACCCGATAGTGCATCAACCTGCTACATCAGCAGATGAAAATGCTGCTTTAGAAGCTTCACTTCAGTCTGATGTTGCTGCTCTCAGGTTCTTGCTTTATTCTTTTTTTTAATATGCACATAGTGATATTTGATCTGTTTATGCACCTATATGTGTTTAGTGGCCAGCTAATGATCACTGTTTTACCTTTTTTAACATATTAGTTCCCTTTGTCTATCCAATTTTTTGTCATTTAACTTTTTTGCTGTTTAGACTTTAGACATGATGAGGATATTGCAAAACATTATTGACTTCATAACTCATGATTTCAAGTTTTCAACTACTAAGTGCCAAACATTTATTTCCTATTTAATAATGATAGATCAAACGTACAATCTTGCATACAACTCTGGTGATTACAAATGCATACATCATGCGTGCGACTAGTTGTAAAGTTGGCTGTTGTTTTAAAGTGGAAAGTGGAATGTAAATAATCATTTATTTTTAAGAGGACTGCATCAAGATAAAACTTAAGATGATATGAAGTATATCATGACAAGTAAATACTTGTACTATTGGAGTCATTGGCTATTGAGGAATAGCATGACCATATAAATTTTGAGTGTGTAGATATTTTGCTGGTTTATGTTGCTTTTCTAGAAGAAGCATAAGGTGTGTTGAAGGGGCATTTGGATAGAATGTCCCCTCATTTACTTTTTATTTGGTGATGTACCCATTTGAAGAGGTTAAGTTTGTTTGGTTTAGATATGGATTAGTATGCCAACTTTTTTAATCCTTTCTGTTGTATTCACCAAGGTCCTAAACAGAATTCTGAGGGATTTGATGTGTGATTATGAGTTATGGCCTTTGAATAGAGATTTCTTTGGGTATCATAATAACAAGAAACTAAATCGGAAGTTTCTGGTGGAAGCATAATGCTTTGGTGTGGTTAAGGGAACTGATTCAGTCAAGTTTTATCACTCAGATGAATTTTACAGGAGGGGAACCATGTAACCATCCCTAAATAGTTGGGAACTTTGGCTGTGTTGTTATTGTTTGTGTAGGAACTAGTCTGAGGTAACCTGGCTTTTTTGGTGGAAAATGAAGTTTATTAATGTTGAATGCAAATAAAGGCAAAGATATGCATGTGCGTACTAATTAGAGAATGGATCATTCCTGCCAAAGATAGCTGAGTCTGCAATGTACTTATATGTTACTTAAAATTTGTACATGAATTATAAATCATTAATAATTCTTACTCATATTTTGATGGACAGTTTCATTTTTAAGTAATAAATTTAATAGCTTTCCACATATTTATGAAAGTCGTATTTCAGATTCTAATAGCAATCAATTGTCTTAATTCAGCTTGCAAGATATTCAGAATGCTCAAGGAATAGCAGATGTGTTATTTGAGATGCTCAATGCACTGGATCCCAAGAACCGAGAGGTAGAAACTTTTATTTTATTGCTTTTAGAAAATATGACTTTAGGGGAAAATTTTCTTTTATTGCTTTTAGATAATGACCATAGGGTTCAGTGGAAATATATTATGTACAATCAACTAAACCGTTTCATGTTTGTTCAGATCATGAGATGATATAGATCGCTCCTATTTATGCACTTGGCAGATTTTGAAACTTGGAACTTTGGTTCCACTTGGTCACTTGGAATGGCATTGACCCTCTTTTCACGCATATCTTTGGGTGCTGTTGGATCAAACATTCATAATTGTGAGTTTGTGACTGCAACACTGAGACAAGCGAGTGGTAGAAGCTTTAAAGTTGCTTACCAAGTTGAACAAATTATAAGGAATTATGGAGTTGGTAAAGTTGCATTGGTCTGTCTTTATAAAAGAGAATCTAATTTGCATCTAAGGCCTAGAAAAGAGATCCCTTCAATCTATGGTTGGAGTCTTAGCAAGGACATCTTTAATTCTTCAAATGACTGAGTCCAGACTTTAGTTTGCATATTAAGGAGCTTAAAATGTTTGGGAATAGCAATTCAAACAGGAGTTAGGAAAGGGTGCCTTGCATCCACATTCTGTGCTGTAGGTCACTTCAATTTCTGTTACATTTTTATGATATAAAGATGGAATTGCTGTTAGAAACTAACTGACAAACATGCTTATAATGATATTGGAGTAATTGTTAAGTTTCATAATAATGTTCCAAATGGGATCTGTGATCTAGAACATCATGTAGCTTTTCTTTTTTTTTTTAATGATCTTAGTGGAGGTTCATTTCCTGTGTTCATCTCTATTACTTTAGCAATAGAGAATGTTATTGATCAGTTATAGTATATGATCACCAAAATGTCTTCTATAGCTACCTTATAATTAGAACGTTTATTATACAATATACCTCTGTACATAAGTTGACTACAACTTGTACATTGCAGCAAATTTGACATAGTAAAGTATCCATGTCACGTCACTTCATATGCTTACATTTCTTGTAACTCAAGTTACATTTCTTATCAGAAACTGTTGCATGCCAAACATGTGCCCTGATGTGTGTAAGATGTAATTGGCAGGATTAAATGAGTTGTAGTTCAAAATTATCTTGTCGAAATGCATCCCGCTTTCTTCGTGACAGCTTAATCTTTTGCCTGTAAAGTATCCACCGGAAGTCAGAGCATTGCAGGTCAATACATCATTGATTCTAACATCCTTTTTAATGTCGTAGCTACTTGTGCCTCATATGACAGGACTTAAAACAAGAAGTTGTACTTGACCTTGTTGAGCAGTGCCATTCTTATAAAAAGCGTGTCATGCTTCTAGTAAATACTACTGGGTATGGTCCAAATTTTTGGTAAGCTGTAAAGTATCATTGAGTTGAAATTTACATACTGATTATTTTTTTCTTCACTTTGTTGAATGCTACAGAGACGAAGAGCTTCTTTGCCAGGGTCTGGCTCTGAATGATGAACTTCAGCGTGTACTTCAACGACATGATGATATCTTGAAGGGAACTGCACCAAGTCATGAAGCTCCACTTGCTTCAGCTGTACCTCTTGTTAATGTAAATCATGAGGATGATGAGTTTGAGGATGAGTTCTCCCAGTTGTCTCTCAGGTACCATACATGAGGGTTCCCTATTCTCTTTTTATGTCTATTGTTTTATTTAGTTTTCTATAATCTATAAAAAGTAAAGAATGGTGTATGTGGTGTCACACCTATACTGCTAAAGGTGTTTTTTCTTTTGGTTGCTGTTAGCATACAAAATTTTATTTGTTGCTTCAGCTTCTAGGAATTAGTATTGAAGATTTTCTTTGTTGTAATTTCCCACTCATATGATCCTTATATTACTGGTTTACCTCAAAACTAACCTGCTTACGAGGAAAAAATAGGTGTTAGTTTAAATACTCTTTGTCTCATCTTACAAGGGGGGTCCCCTAATCATTTATTTTAAAGAAAATTTATTTAATCAAATCGAGGATACAGGAGCCTCCCAAGGTACAAAGTTTTCCTCATGTTGTTGAGGATTACAAGAATTTCTTGCTATGTTAGCAAAAGAGTGTGCAACAATATTAAGATACTTATTGATGTGTAGCCAACTCAACACATTAGTTTCCTGGGCTAGCAATGACATATCTTTGCAAAGACTTCTTAAAAACCAAGGAGTCGGGTGAGGATGATCGAGAATAAATACCAGTTCAAGTGAGTCTCTTTTGACGAAGAAAAATTGAAGCTTCTTATGTTTGGCTTGTGTGAGTCTATCCCAAATTGCCCAACATTCAGCCTGTAGAGGATTGGTTGCACGATGCCTTCTGCTTCCAGCAAAGAGAATTAAGCCTTGGGAGTCCTTGAACTAGAAAACCTACAAACAAAGAGGAATTAGAAAATGAACCATCACAAAAGAAGATCCTGTCAAATCCCTTAAACAAATGGGATTGGATAGGGTAATTAGCCGAGGGTGAGATAGTGAAGAAGAGGGTGAGTCTTTTATAACCGTGGGAGGACTATCATTAAAGAGGGGTAAAACTTTCCTCCACAAGGAGGATGGTTGGATGAAGTGATTGTTGAATTTGGAGTCATTTCTATTCTTCCACATGGTAGTACCAATTAGAGATGATAAATATATGGAGAAATGTTTGTTAATTTGACTGCCTTCCATTGATCTTCATGTTTTGATATTGATGCTCTTGAAGAAGATAAGATGAAATACTCTGACCCAAAGATTGTGATGTTGAATGGTAAAGAATAACACATGCCCACATATGTATGATCCGTCCAATTCTTGGCCTATGCTGGTGACACACAGATGTGCCGACTGGCATGGCTTTGGATACTGGTCATGCTGGAAGGCTATTGATATATCTCCATAATGCAAAAATGCAAAAGCTCATATTTGCTTATGCCTATAATGGTGCCTGTTTACTTCTCACATGTCAAACCTCAACTGTTCTTTTAGCACAGTGATGGAAACTTTGTTATTTCCTTGAGCAGATTGGATTAATTTTCTAGCTTGAGCATCTTGGTGTAATTTGAAGTTCTGTAAGGAGGTTAAGATTTTAAAGCAAAGCCAAATTAGCCGATGGACAAACCAATATAGATTTGTAATATCTTATCTTTGTCAACCAATTGATACCTTAGGAGTTATCAAATTAAACATATTAGAGGCAATCTGATCGCAAATTACAAGCTCAAAGTCTAATAAGATTAAGAAATAGTGACTAAATTTTATTTCTGATGACACATTTACTGACTGATCTCTAATTTTGGATGGTTTTAAAGTGGTGCCTAAAGAAACTCAATATCTCCATTTGTGAATCATCAAAACTGTGATAATACAAGATCTTGTAAGAGCTTTCATAGTTTTGTCTCTTGGGCTCTCATGATGCAGATATAAATAGTTAGTGTGCAATGTGTTGAGTTGGGGTGTTAGTTGGGTGTTGAATTTGTGTGAGAAACTGTGCTGACCCCAATCTCAAGTCTTCCGGAGGTCAAGCTTTATGGACTTGGATGTGAATTATTTAATCAAGCAATTCATGTGGATTTGAATGCTTCTATTAGTTGTTCCTTCACCTACAAACAAATTCCAAACTATGTTTTCTGTGCAAGGAGAGAACCATCCTCTTCAGCCTTATTAAATAAAAAAATAAGAGTGAAAGCAAAGATGGGTATCAGTCTTTTCTTCATTGAACTTTTCCTGATGCATTTTCTTGATATTAGACAAATTAGTGCTATATGTAAAAAAAAAAAGTTGACTGCTGGAGTTTGTCCTTGTTCTTCCAAATTAGTTGTTCTCTAGATAGTGTTGGACCTTGTTTTGATGGCAAAAATATTGGTTGACATCCTACAAACGGTAGCAAATATGCTTTAAATTGATATGCATACCTAGTATGATTATATCGTCTTTGAACATTGTTACAGGACTTCAAGGGATAGTGCAACAGGGCAGAGCAGCAAATCTTCTAGTGGCAAAATCCCAAGCCCTCTTCTTCCACCACCTCCACCGTCGAGGCCAATTGGTAGAGAGGCAAGCACAGTCGACTATCTAAGTGGTGATGTTTTCAGATCGGAGCAACCATCAGATGCTCCTCTCAACTCACCTTTGCCACCATCATTGTCTCCACCTTCCCCACTCTTTTCTGATTCAGCTCCATCTTCGAAGTCCTCTGGGCTACCCAGGTATGATGAGCCTATTCAAGCAGAAAAATCTAGTGAAGTGCATCTTCCAACGATTCTTCGGGAATCCCCAGCTTCCGGTGTATTACCACCACCCCCATCAAAATATGGCCAAAGACAGCAGTTCTTTTATCAGGAGAAGCATGGTTTATCTGATGGGGAGTCGGTAGGACTTTATGATGGATTGACAGCTCAAAACCAGAACTTCTCTTTGAATCAAGGAAATGCTGGCTTGGGTCTGCAACATAATCAGCAACAAGTGGGTGGTCCGGACTCGTCACCATCAGCTCAACAAGCCAAACCTGAGGACATACTCTTTAAAGACTTGGTTGACTTTGCAAAGGCCAAATCATCTCCATCAACCAAGCCAACCAACAGTCATCAAACCCGCTAAATGGTGTCCTCAAGCAGGTTTTGTGCATTTCATGGTGTTTGGTCTCTTTATCAGACTAAAGAGGCGACGGTTGCGAAATAAAGTGTGACATTTATGGTCCTGATTATTGTTCAAGTTGGTTATTCTGTGGTGTATATGATGAATAGAGTAGCATTGTTGCCAGACATATATCCTGTTTATGTATATCTTAGGCTATTTCTATGTAAAAAGAGATCATGCTTTTTTATACATTGACTTCATGCTGTTGTGTTCGTTGTTCGAATGCATTATCGTCTCATGAACTCCCTACACATTTGCTCCAAATGTATAGGAGCTTTTGCAGTGCAATATGTTATCATTCTTAGAGCTCACTGAACTCAGCGTGTATGAACAAATTTTACTTGTCCAACTTCAATGATCTGTTCTCATATAATTTGCTGCAGTCTTGAGTTCTGACTCATCAAAACTGTTTGATGAGAGTTTAACAGTAGAATAGGTCCTTCAAAGTCAGGGATATTTGTTTTTGCACACATATGTTGTGTAAATTGCCTATGCAAAATTTACTTGATTGCATTGCTTGCTAATCTTTTTTTCTTTATCTTACCATGGAAGTAAAATATATATTTCAAAAGCAGTTTTTTTAAACTTATTATATAAAACTATTCAGGTGTTCCAATAAAATAATCTTGAACATCGTAAAAGGTCTTTTGATCCTCGGAGAGGGTTTGACTGCAAGAATATATTGTATTGCTGCTGTCAGTTTGACCTTTTGAGATCGTCTTGTCTCGTGTTCTGTGTCCAGTCCAAACATTCACACCAACATAACGCAACCCTTTTTTTTCTTTCCTCAATCTTTTCCACGCTATTGAACGATTTTATGTCGCCTTCTTTTTTTTCCAAACGACGACTTTTCAACATCCTTTTGGTCAAACCGAGGTCGACGAGAGGACGGTGGTTGACTTCTTCTAATGGAAACAGAACTTGACCGTCCCATAGAAAAATTAAAGGTCATTTGATTGTTTCTGAGAGAATTTATAGTGTTTCTGAGAGAATATATATATATATATATATATATATATATATATATATATATATATATATTCTAGTCAAACCCCAGCGTAACTCCAATTCCAAGCAGGACCTGCCTTGTCGAAACCCCAACCCTACCCACACGTCTTGCTTCCAGAAGCCGACACCTCGTGGTCGGATTCCATGGCTCATAGATCTGCGGGCCCCGCTGTAGCCCCGGTGGGCCCCACGCGATCCTTGGGGAAAGCGCAGATGAATTAGCCCCCACCGAACCGGCGCGAGGACGGCACCGTTACGTGGCGCCCGCGGAGGCGTCGCCTCGCCCTTCCGGTCTAGTTGCCCGTTCCAACTCTCAGAGACCGACTCCACCCGTCGTTCCACCGGTTCATGCCGCATGGGACCCACAAAATATTCTTCGTCGATCCTTCGTGGGGGTAGTCGTAAACACGCGTGAGACCGTAAGTATCGGAAAAGAAATCGCATGGATTGGCGTCCGTGCGTATAACTTTGTGTCCCCCGTTCGCGCCCTCTGCGTCTCCTCTTCTCGCCCGCCTGTCTGTCACCCGCTTCACGATCATTACCGTTACTTTCCCTCCCCCGTCTCCGTTTCCGATTCCGATTCGATTCCCGTTTCGGATTACGGGCCCCGATGCCCCGCCTGCGCCTTCGCCTCGTATAAACACGTTATCACGTAACTCAACCGTTACGAAGTGGACGTTACTTTGTATTTGGAGCCGAGAGCTCTCCGGGACGGAGACGAAGAGGCGGCCGGGAAACGATCGACCTGGGTTTAGGGTTTCGTGATCGACTGCGTTCGTCCATGTCTGGGTGCGATGGCGGGTGGCGGGGAAGCGATTGAGGCCTTCGGTTGCGGGAGATGGGATGCGGGACCTCCAAGGCGGCGGCGGAGTCGAAGCCGGTCGAGCTGTGCCGGGAGCGGGTGGAGCTGATCCGTGCGGCGAGGGACCTACGATACGCCCTCGCGGCCGCCCACGCCGCCTACTTCCGGGCGCTCGCCGACGTTGGGGACGCGCTACACCGCTTGGTCTGGGAGGATCTGGCGCCGGCCTCCGCGCTGCCGGCATCACCCGTCCTCGTCCTTCCCTCCTCCGAGAGCAAGGGGAAGCCTGGTTCCGTCCGCGGAAGTGTCGTCGCTGCGGCTGCGTCGACTTCTTCTTCCGCGACTCCGCTCTCGCACTCCCTATCGCCGGAGGGCTCTCACTTGCCGCTTTCGTCCGGGTCGGAGGAGGTGAGCCCTCGGGCCGGAAGCGGGGTAGGAAGTGAAGCTGGAAAAAAGAACGGAAGCGGCAATGATGGTGCTGAAGGGGGGGAGTCATCTTCTCCGCGTCAGCGATTTAGGCCTCGGAGCCCTGATTCTTCTTTCATGAGGTCATCCACAGCGATCCCCACTGTGGTCTACCAGGATCCACTGACTCCACCTTGGTCGAATTCTGCGTACGATGGCTATGGGTATGAATTTGGCTATCCACCCTATGGTGTTCCGATAGCATCTCTGCTGCAAGAAAGAGAGGATAGGATGGATCCTTCTGTGCCGGCGGTTGCCCCTGGTACTCCCCCTCCACCGCCACCTCCGGCAACGTCTTCTTGGGACTTTTTCGATCCGTTCAATTTCTATGAAGGATTCTTTCCTGATTACTCCGGAGGACGGTATGGTGTGCGCTTCTCTGTGAGCAGTCCTGATATAAACGAGGTGCGCAAGCAGGAAGGAATTCCTGACCTTGAAGAGGAAGCAGAGGCACAACCAACGGAGGCAAAGAAGCAGATGAAGGTGGTTATGGATGATTTAGGAAGGAAGAATCCTGTCGTTGGAAGCTCAAACACAGTTTCCACACCAGAAATTGGTCGAAAGGATGACAATGTTGGTGACATTGAGTTGGCAGACAAAGTGAGTGTGAGCAGTTCACCAAACAGTAAAGTGAGAAGCAGTGGAGAGGATGACATATCCATCAGGAAGAAAAAAGGGGTGACATTTGAGGATGTATCGTATGATACAGAGAAGAGTGTGCCTAGTGGTGATAAACCCTTGTCTGCACATATTGATGAACCACTGTCTTTTAAAGGTTCGAAGGATGTGATGGAAGTTGCTCGGGAAATTAAGAAACATTTTAGGTCAGCTGCTGGTTGTGGTGAAGAGGTGTCAAGGATGCTTGAGGTGGGCAAGTTGCCATACCAATCAAGAAGTAGTAAAATGTATAGAGGTGGGTTTTTTATTTGGTTCAGTTATCTCTTGTTTGATTTGCTGTGCATGCCATCTACAAAAATCCTGCAAAATGAAGCTCAGAATGGAAGCCCTAGGATCAAATGAATAGCTATTTTAACATTTAAGTTACCTTGACCGAGGTTGTTCACTTCATAGTAGCAGGAGGGATCCATTTAAGGAAACAATCCTTCCTTTAGGAGGCTGAATTTGACTTTTTGTTTATAGCTGTTCTAATTTCTAATTGGTTCCTTGATTCTGGAGAGGAATCACTCTAGTGCCCCTTAGACTCAAATGTAACTGTAAAGAGGCTGCATAGCACATTTAGCAATTTTTCTTATATTATTGGCTCATCCAAATTTTCTTGTTCTATGCATTTATGACAGAATCATTTTGGTTCATCAAGGGATAAATATTTGTTATAGAAAAGTCCATCTGTCTCTAGGTTTCACTTCATTGGATGCCTTTGTTGAGTCGAAAGAAATTATAAAATCATATGTCACTTGCCAAACTAGATTTAGCCATAAACCTCTTTTTGAACTGCAAACTCCTAGTTATACAGTCTTCTGTATAAAACTGTAAGCTTTTTGGTGAGAAATGCATCACTTTCATGCATTTGGTAATTGGCTTTTGATTTGTTCAAAATAGGTGACCGAGATCATCTCTTCAATATCTGCTGTGTTTTTGGTTCTTGGTGCTTTTATAATGCTTTTCTTTTCAAGATAGTTCTTTGTAGATGTTAAAAATATTTTTAGACCTCATGCTGTTATAAATTCTCTTTCCCATGTCACACATGACATTTTGAGGTACACATTATATTTACATTTTGAAATTTCTTCTACGATTCTTAACTCACTGTTTTCCTTATTGTGTATAGATGCTTGTATTTATTTCCTTCAATAGTTCTGTACTGTAATATTGCTACAAATTTAGTGCATGATCATTAAAATTCATCTTAGCGCTATTTTATAAGAATCTCATTTGAAGAGGCTAGTTAATCTAAAATAAATGCAATTTGTGGATCTTATGGATCTTGTTCCAGTCATATCTTCCAGGATTTTGGATCCTAAGACCCTGCATTTGCCATTATCATCATATCCTTCTTTCAATTGGTCACGGCATTCAACTGAGAGTACAACAATAAGCAGAAAAGCTAGCATGACAAGTGACCACACTACTACAGGGTCTAGCAACATTTCATCAACATTGGAGAAGTTGTATCTATGGGAGAAGAAACTCTACAAAGATGTAAAGGTACAAATCTGTATACAAGAAACCACCTAAATACTGCTCTTCAATATGCTTTAGCAGTTGTTCACCATCACATGTTAGCCTATTTGATGTTAGTACTTATCATGTGAAACATGTTGATCTACAACAGGATAATCTTTTGCCAATTGCAATTTATTGCTATTGAAAAACGATTAGGTTGGCTTACTTAAATAATCCATTTTGTAAAAGAAAAATGACAGTTGAGCAAAGGGTGGAAGTTATGAGGAATAACAATAAAGGGATATGATAAAATATCAGGTCTTGTAAATGATTGACTTATGAATCAAATGTTCTAATGATTCATCTCAAATACTTTAGAAACATACAAGTATTATGGTACATTTTGTCCAGTTATACAGAAGGTAAATGACATATCAGTAGTTTGAAAGTTGGAAGAAACAGTCATATTTAGTTTACAAGTATAGAGAAGGTCACAAATCTTCTTTAGGCTTTCTCATCCAGAATCAGTCTTTCTTAACTTTTTACCTTGCGAACTTAAAGAAAATTAGCTAGATTACACATTTTATACCTGTGATTAGGTGGCTACATGACCCTGCTCAGGATTGGTTATACACTGCCTCATAGGATGATTGGGAGCTTGATGGAATAGTGCTTGACTTATTTATGGTCTAAATCAGTGTTCGAAAAATGGGTCAGACCAGTATGGACCACCTAGGATTTGCTGGTCCATCCAACCAGGAACTGGCACTCAGACTCAGCAATGTTGTCCGGTTCATTCAAAACTGATTATGTATGTATGTATGGGTGTGTATCTATATATACATACATACATATATGTATATACATATGTATACATATATATACATATGCATACATATGTATACATATATATGTATATATATGTATGCATATATATATATATATGTATGCATATATATATATATGTATACATATGTATACATATGTATATATATATATATATATATATATATATATATATATATATATATATATTTATATATATATATATATATATATATACATACACACACACACACACACACACACACACACACACACACACACACACACACACACACACACATATATATATATATATATATAATGTTTTGAAGAGTGAAGACAACTTCAGGCCTTCCATCTCCTCAACCTCCTCTCTTCTTCTAAGCCTCTCCTTCTCCTTCTCCTCCTTCAAATGGCCCCATCTGGTCCAAAACTGAACCTTTTTATAATATTTAATGTCAACAGTAGGCCTCCTGACTCATCAGCCTCCTTCTCCCTGTCCCTGTCCCTCTCCTTTCCTCTCCTCCTCCTCCCCTCTTCTCTCCCTTTATCTCTTTAGTCTGTGCTGACCAGTACACCGTACATCGGCATACCATGTTTGGACCCCAGTTAAGCCAGGGGCAGTTTGTACAGGTCTCGGACTGAGACTTGTATCCTTGATCTAAATTATGAGAGAGTGGTTATTCTCTCGTGTTTTTGAGAACTTTGGAAAATGTATCCAGCTGGTCTCTCAATGATGAGTAATGAAGTACTTATTCGATATAGTGGCCAAACGAGAACACATGCTAGTTGCTCTCTCTCTATCTCCCCCGCCCCCAAAAAAAAAACACACACACACAGTCCTTTTGACATTGGGAGCAAGCTATAATTATCATGTATAGATGCAATTACAAATATATGTTATGTGAATACAGGAGCTCTATTGAAACCCATTTTCCATGGTTGATGTAGAATAAAAAAAGAAGATTATGGATCAAACTTTACACTTAGGAAACTGGAATTAGAAAAAAAAAGATAATTTCATGGTGCTCATGTAATTACACGGATATGCTGTGAGACTGTGGCAGATAAATGTTAATTACTGGACACTCATGTGGAAGTAGATTATTCAGAATCATGCTTATAATCTCAAAATTTCATGCTAATTTAACATATTCAATTTATTGTGTCGCTGGAAATATTCTAAGCTTAACTTGTACCAGTAAGTCCTGTGTGAAAATCATTTGATTTTTGAGTAATTGGTAATACTCAGACTTATACCTTTACCAATATTAACATGTAAATAATTAGTATACTGAACCTTAACTTCAGGGGCGAATACTTAAACTATATTATATGCTTGTCTCTTGTGGTAATGATGACCCATAATCTTTTGTCAATCTTTTTTTTCCTTCAACAAATTGAATGACAGTAAAAAATATAGGATCATGATTGGTTCTGTATAGTTTGATGCTTTGTGGGGGTCAACATTTATGTTAAATTGCTTAGGTGGTTTATTTAGGATGAAGAGAAACTACGGGTGAGCTATGACAAGAAGTACAAGCGGTTGAAGGATTTAGTTGATAGAGGGGCAGAGAACTACAAAATTGATTCGACTTGGGCATCAGTAAGAAAGCTGCGCACAAAAATAAGCATCATCATCAAATCGGTTGGTGCTTTCTCAAGCAGGATTCATGAGATAAGGGGTGAGGAGTTGCAGCCCCAACTTATCGAACTAATCCAAGGGTATGAAAGTTTGAAGTTTTTCATATAGTGCATAGTTTGCTTGCATTAAAATGTTACTCTTTTTTCTTGATCCTTTTATGTGCTTACATTTGATGATGATGCTTTTCAAATTAAGTTATTGATATACAGAGATCTGATGGATTGGATTTTTGGTAACATGTGATTTCTGAACTGCTTAAATCCTAAAAGTCAGTTGGTGGCCCTAGTACAAATTTAGTCTTCTGATATGAACATTTTATATGTTGATGTAGAGGACTACATCAACATATACTTTAAGATCAGTAGTTAATTTATTAATTACGATTATTTTATCAAATCATTGTCAATTAGCATATAGTTAATTGACAACACCAATTTGTTGGTTTAAAAATTAAATTAGGAAATAATTAAGAAACCAACCACTCTTTCTTTAAAATTGAAGTGTTTTATATAATGAAAGTTTGACTTTAGTGTTTCTTCTAAAGTGAGACTAGTATGATAGGAACCAGAAACCAAAGATTTTCTTATGCTATGATCTGCAATTGGCACAATGATTAGTCTATGGAATATTCAAAGTCATTCCTTGCCCCTATATGTTCTATATTTGTACATTCTCTATGCCTTTTATGCTAGTTAGTTTTGGTATGCAAATGTTATACTTGTTATATTGATCACCTTGCCAATGATCAGAAGGAAAAGAGAGGAGAAGGAAAACAAATCTTTAATGTACCAGTGCTTGAAGTTATACGATGGCATTTTTCATAGCGATTTATATACAGGGAATAAGTAGAAATACATTCTTGGTTTATCAACTTGATTGACTATAGATGACTCTCAAGTAGTCTTGTCTAGTTGTAGTACATGCTCAATAGTTGCATTATCCTCACTGCAGATTTTTAAGAATGTGGACATCTTTGCTGGATTGCCATCAAAAGCAGTTGCAAGCTCTAGTTGATTGCAAAAGACATAGCTTAGTGATGAAAACCACAAGCCAATGGAAGTCTGCTGTTAAGGTAACAAAGGAATTGGAGCTGGAACTCCTAAACTGGTGCAATTGTTTTCATGACTGGATCAGCATCCAGAAATCATTCATTGAAGCTCTCAATGGATGGCAAATGAAATGGCTTCCTCAAGAACAGGAGCTAACACCTGATGGACCTGCTCCTTTGTCCCCAACTAGAATTGGTGCTCCATCAGTATTTGTCATATCTAATGATTGGTACCATGCAATTAAGTGTGTTTCAGGAGAAAAAGTTATTGAAACAATGCGTGGTTTTACGGAAATTGTCCACATGGTATGGGAGATTCAAGATGAGGAACAGCACCAACGACTCGAAGAAGAGCACCTGTCACAAATTTATGATAGAAAACTAAAATCTTGGCAGGCTATGCAGATAGACCATTTAGAGATGGTGTCCGACATTAATGATGGTCTGAAGCACCATGATGATTCCTTGATGGCATTGGACCTAATGAAACAGAGATTGGATGAGAAGCGAGCAATACATAAGGAAACTTTAGAACGACTTCAGACTACTGCTTCCAATATTTTGCCAACTGGTTTGGTTCCAACATTTGAAGAGTTGGGTACTTTTTTGTCAGAGGCACTGCAAGCTTACAAGGGAATCAGAATTAAAAATGACAGTGGAGGGACATAAGCTATCATAACTAGAGCTGCTTGGCTGTATTACACAGGATTTCAACCAAGGCTTAAAATCATCCAACTTCAGTGGAACCTATATGATTTTTTCCGTCCACTTTGGAAAATTGAACCGAGTGGAGTTTTCAATAAGGTTTATATTTTTGAGAATTAGGGATGGAGTTTGTGATCCAATAAGTTCATGCATTCAAACTTGATGAAACACCCTATCAAACAGTTTTCAAGGGCAACTAAACAGATGCACAGAATTCACTGATCGGTCCATTGGTTGGATGGTAATGATGTTAGCCATCAACTATGGATGCTGTTTGTTCTGGTGACACATACCAAAATAAAATTTCAATGAGAGTACTAACCACTGAATATTTCTGGAGCAATTCTGATTGTGTACAGCATTAACTAAACACATAAAAAGGTTATTCAATTTTTGCTCTCATGTTCTCTGCATCAATCTTGAGAAGATATTGCCTGAAGGTCATTTTGAGTTGCTGTCAACATGGTTGTCTTTGGTCTATCACTGCTGTTGAAACCCTGGAAACACATTTTATACCGTGGCACAGCATGTGTTTGCTTATGTGAAAGATGTCTGAGATCACCTTGTGACAAGTGACTGTACAAAATTAGTGAATGCAGTAAATACGTATACCACAGATTTCCTTAACATGAGTTTTTACTAACATTTAACTTAAAACTTTTGTTAATATCTCCCCTACCTCAGGTTCTTTATATATTCTATCCCTTAAGCTGCGATAGTATTTTCCTTTTTCCATTTACCAATTCTTATCTTTTTTATTGTTGGTGTATCAGGGGGGGAAAGATCCCAGATCAGCAAACCTGGAGGCAGAATGCTGCTGTACAACACATATATATTGTTCATCTGATCAACCGTCTTGCATAATTTTCACTTTAAGGTGCTAATATTATCACCTCCTTACTATATAAATTACATATTTCTCTTTGTTATCATTGGTAACTTTAGGCCATTGCAGCTTGCAACTTTGGCATGTTCCTTTTCTTTGTGTATGCAAGAAATCTCCTAACTCTCATATGACTTCCTTGTATCATATTTTTTGTAGCTGTTTTCCTTCAATTCCAAGAAGAATATTTCTTGTCCTTCCCACTGGCCTTGTGATCACATCTATCATCTGTTTTCTTATAGGAAGAAGAAGATGAACCAAGGAAACTGGGTCAACCATGTTATATAGAGTTTGCTTCTCTTCCACGAACGGAACAGAATGCATGTATTCTTTCAACAATGTCTTTTTCTTCTCATTCATTTGTTTTAATGGGTTCTTATCTCAATCAGAACCAGTTCTTGCGTGCAGCTGCCCCTCCTTTCTTGCATAAGAAGGATAAGATTTAAATATCAATCAGGTACTAATTTTGATAACTTATGAGACTCAATGCATCAAGTTATATCTCGAACTATATGTTTCCATACTGATCTTGATTGGACTAGCAAATATTAATCAATACATATTGATTCCTTGCTACAAAGCACTGCTTATTCCCAATTAAAGTACATGACTTGTATTTTAGATCATAAAAGATTGTTTCTTGTGCTCCGCCAACGACAAGAAATATTCATAATCATAAGTCGGGTCAAGGATAAGCTCTCAAACACAAAGTTTTGAATTGACTTTTGACTGCCAGATGATCTACACGTAATTTTTTTCCCAAGTCAACGATGCATCATCTTTCACGTTACCTAGATTTGATCGAGAACTTATCTAGAATAATTATTTATTTCCAGTCTTCGCAGTTGGATTTTATTATTCTTTTATATACTGATTTGGAGAAGTGTTATTGGCAGATATTTTTGAAGCCTGTTGTGCCCAATTGAAGGAAGCTAATAGTGGATTCCCCTCTTGCGTGACTCTTCTTCCTACTCTTCTGTTTGCTTCACTTCGAAGCTCTTGAGCTTCACGTATCCTGACTGTTCCTTCTCCTCATTCATCGAGATAAAACAGGTAAATGCGAGTGTAGCAGTTCACAATCATGCAAGGGAACAACGAGAGTTGCCTTACGCTTCTTGGGTGAACAGGAATTGGACAATCTCCGAGGAAATGGAAGGATCGGCTCTACCATGCTTAAGGTGTCAAGGGCTCAGCTCTACCCCTTTGACAGAGGATGCCTCTACCTTCTGCACTTCCCTCACCGAGGACCTCAAGGGGCTCGAGCTGTCGCTGGCGAAGGACTCCATCTCCCTCAGGTGGTTCGTCGAAGCGATGAGCGTCTTGAAGAGGATGCAGGTGAGACTCCTTGCCCTGCTGAAGAAATCTGAGTTGCCGATCTCGTACGAAGCCGAAGACTGGTTTGATCAGTACATGCAAGAGTCTGCGTCTCTATTAGATTTCTGCAACTCAATGAAGTCTGCACTTTCCGGGATCAACCGGTCTCGCATGGCTTTAGAGCTCGCAGTCCATAAACTAAGCGAAGACAACGAGTTCGGATTGGAAAGATTACAGAAAGCTCATGAGGAAATTTTAGATTTCAGAATAGAGAAGGAAAGATTAGGACTAGCTAAAGGTGGAATTTTGCTCGGAGGAAATGGAGGAGACGACAAGAACATGGCAATCGTGATGCTTGCTGCTAAAACCACTGTGACAGTCTTGTCATGGTTTATGATTTCAGCAATGATTTCTCCTGTTCCGGTTAATATGGAAGACAAGGAGCTGACTTCATCGATCCCTGAGCTACAGCAGTGCATGGAGATGCTGACACGGATTTCGAGCCTCGGCATCGGTCGGGAAGTTGCTCTGGTCGAGCATGAGATGGTGAACGAGGCAGTCGAGGAGTTACAGGCGGCGGAGAAGAACAGCCATAGTTTCCTCAGTGGTCTGGAGAAGTTGAGAACAAGGTCATTTGAGCTGAAGGAGGGGATCGAGAGGCTCGGCACAGTAGTGGATGAGGTGTTCGAGGAGGCCATCAGAGGAAGGAATGAGATGCTTGACATCTTCAGGAATGCAACTCTTTGATTCCTGGTGGAAACAATGCATTCTACTGCAATGGAAGAGCTAGTTTTCAGTCTTCTTCTTCTATGATAATGTAAACTACAGTGGATCAGCACAGCCATGTATGTACAAAAAATACAGCTTTTTCCATTTGTTTTGCATTGTAAAAGGTAATATTAGCATTTTAAAGGTTCTCACGTACATCTCTTCATGTGTATTCATTTTTATTTTTAATAACATGATGAAAATTATGAATCTGGGGCGAAAGATGGCACCTTTTTCAGCGCAGCAACGGCGCCGGAGTCGGAGTGGGTGGCGGAGCTGCCCGCGGCGTCAGCCAGAAAGGCCATGTGTTTGTTGTCTGCTTATTTTTGGTCCCACGATAACAGCGCCTTCAATTTCTGCCCTTTTGTGGGCCCAACTGTGAGTTCATGATCCTCCAATCATAATGCAGGTACGAAGTGTTGGTAAGTCATATCGGATAAAATAGTTTTCGTGTAGGGGATTAATTGGCGTTCTAATCCTACACTCAAACAGAAGATCTTTCGAACATCGTATCCCTCTCCGCCGTGTGCCGTGCGCCGACCACCGTCCACCGGGGCTGCCGCACCGATCAGGATATGATGGATCCAGAGGCGGTGAAGAAATACCTAACCGAGTCCGCCGGAAATGCCGTTGCCGCCCTCCCGGCGCGGTTCTTCGACGTCCTCGTCCTCAACGGCCTCCGCCTCGACCTCTTTGAGCCCGGCCGCGTCCTATGCTCCTATGCCGTTCCTCCTCGCCTTAGCGTAGGAGAGCCATCACCTCCCACTTCCCTGTTTTCCTCCTTCGAGTATATCCATCTAACTTTGTTTCTTCGCTCATCTGCAGAGCTCCGGCAACGTCCTCCATGGTGGCGTCGTGGCGACGCTGGTGGATGTGGTTGGATCTGCGGCCATAATTAGCTCTGGACTTCCGACCACTGGGGTTTCGCTGGACATCAACGTCTCCTACTTGGATCCCGCCTTTACTGGTGTAAGTATATGCATTCGGCAAAGTGTCATCTATCTATAAAATCAAGATCGATTTCCGTTTCATCGTGCCAAGTTCTTTCTTTTAAGCAAGGCTGTTAAACACTTTCGTACTTATCATCAATCAACTTTTCCTTTTAATTAAAACCTGAAGTTGTTCAAGCATGAAAGAGGACAGCAAATAGATAAATTTGGATTTATAGCCTTGTTTGAAACTTATTTTTTCCAGAAAATAGATAGAATATGTAGTCAAAAGAAAGCATAGATGAACTTATTCTAGATGAAAAAGTGGTAATAGAAAAGGGTGGATGACAAACAATAGTATTTGCATTTGGAAGAGATTGAAGGGGGTTTACACCCCAATTTCTTTAAGGCTTTCTATGACACATGGTGGCTTTGATGTAAAATTTAGTCCCAACACTTCCCTTTTGTAACTGAAGGAGCAAGTCATATTCTCCTGTCAGAGCTGAGTTGCAAAGGAAGCATTCGTTTCATGGTGGAATGCCATGGAAATCTTGCGGCATAAGAGATATTACCTGATAATTGGTATTGGTTATGAAGAAATTTAGGTATGTAAAACTTATTCTTCTTGTAGAATATCATGAACTTAGTTAGTTTTGTCTAAACTGTGCAGCACCCTTGTGTGTCCATCCATAAATGTCAGCGTCTCCGAAACGTTCTATGGTCCCTTAGAACTTAGAAAAGAGAAAATGAGTTAAAGAAAATATTTCACTCAGGATCCACAAGCAACCATTTCAGCAAACACTTTATAGACAATGCAAATTACAATCATAGACTTCACAAGTTCTGAACGGTTGCACAACAAAGAGTCCAAGATGGCCTACTTTAGATCGAATTTGTATAACCATAACCTTTGTTTACAAGCCCAAAGTGGCAACCAAAGTCAACGAAAATGGAGCTGCTAAGCCTACTATCAGCTCTCTACATGTTGTGCAAAGCATGAATAAAATCGAAAGACACAGACATACATGAACATTACATCAAACACCTCTTTTACAATTTTGTTCATGACATTCTCCTCCACTTATTCCTTCGACATCCTCGTTGAAGCCTTTGCAGACACTGCATCTTCTCGCCTTTGTTGAGTCTTTAATCTTCTGCTCCAACTGTAATGCTCCTTTTGGCTCCCGGTTGCATTCCGCCGCTATTGTTGAGTATTTGAACTTCGATTCATCATGCTGATTCAACTCACCAATGACTTTGATTCTGGTGTGAGGTCGGGTTGGTTGTGTTGATCCATGTTGGTTCCTACGGATCCTTCATATGAAGGAAAAGACCATCCTTGGTATGCGCTAGTCTCTCAAATGTCTTATGCCGCTTGAACTGGGTGGATGCTTTTTAAAGCTTTAATGAGCATCGCCTCACAGACTTTAAAGTTTTTAGATCCTTCCTCCATAAAATTTGTCGATCGACTCTTTTGTCACTTAGTTGTCATTTCCAAGCAGGTTCGTATTACTTCCGTTTTCTATTGACATTCTGTTGGGAAATGAAGCGTTCAATCTACTCTCAGTAGCACCGATCACCATTGGTGAGAATTTGACAACTATTGTCTTTCATTAGGTTTCTTCGAAGGGTCTTTGAACCTGTGTAGAGCTCCTCTGTTGGATAGATAAGAGAATTAAGGTACTCGATTTTGTTCATTCTCTTAAGAGTTGAAAAGACAAAGGTTACTTGACTTCGCCTACCTCCTCGAGGGTTGTACTCTATGTATCGAGTTGGTTACTAGCCTTCGCCTACTCTTTGCTCACACTTCTGAAGCACTCGAAGTGTTTGCACTCATTGCGTTGAGTTAGCTACTGTGATTCACCTTCTTAATGTTATCGAACTTCTGTAATGCAAGAAAATTTCACCCCAACTTGGAGCAAATCTCTAATAGTTTTGGTCGCCTTTGGGATTGTACCGTCTTCTCCATCATCTATACCGCCTACTCCTCTGAGTAGCAAAGGTACAACACCACGTATTACCTGTTTCGTTCCTTGGTCATGCACTCTTGCATCGATTCTGTTTTCCTTAGCTTCCTTGGTAACAACGTTCGCTTACTCGGTCATGTCCTTTGACTTGTCGGGCTCCCTTGAGCGAATATGAGCTTTGGAGTAGTCCAACTCTCTAGCTGCTCCAATCAATGATCAAGTCTCCCCTCTCATGGGACTCACTAGTACTTATATTCGAAATTCCTCTTTGGTGGTACACAACCCCCATATGTTGATGACTAAGGCTTTCATTTGATGTAAAATTTGATGTACGCACGGAAGACCTGCCACTGCGGTACCATGACATTCACTTATTGAATCCATAGCTCTTCTTGTCATCATGTTGTTTATCGAAGTAGAGCTCCTGATCATACCTCTATATGACCTAGTTCCTCATGGGATATGTCTCGTGTGTGTTACATTGCCTCAAACTGTTCCACTATGATCCACTACACCATGTCGTCTCCTAGTCACATCTTCGTTGCATTCTGATCATTATGGGATGAACTCGGGCTGCGATCTCTCCATGTGTGGGTTTTATTAGTACATCGCAAAGCCTTTGCTACCTCCGATTGTGTTTGCTCCTTTGGCAATTAACCTTCGTCCACCCGCTCTCGGGTCAACACCCTGACGAAGAACAGCTCTCGGACAATCTGTCGCCTAGCAGCTCTCGAAGTCCACTGACTTCGTTGAAATTGGTGCACCATTGTCTGGATCTTGGGCCTTTGCCCTCACCAACACAATCTTCATTGTGCACCGCTTACTTCATGGTAACTCGAATGATAGCACTGTGGCATATTCTTCAAGAGTACTCGCCTCTATGTCCTCTTGGCTTGTGCCAAGGCCTTTTGACCCAACTCCGCCTCAACAAGTTGAGAGTCGTCTTAGTTCCTCCATAAAATGCTTCTTCGAGATAAGGTGTATGTGCTTCGAAGCTCCCTTCATCTTTAGCACTATGCAGGATGAGTCTGCTCCATCAGAATAAGGGACTCATGGAACAACATGATCCCACTCTTGCCTCTATAAGAGTTTATGCCCTTGACCTCTGTCCAAGGAAAGCTTCATGCCTCCACTCCATGTTTTATCTTCTATGCTGACTCCCTTCATACGACTCGAGTACTTCAACAAGTTATACTCTTGCCTCTACAAGAGTTCATGTCCTTGACCTCTGTCCAAGGAAATCTTCATGCCTCCACTCCATGTTTTATCTTCTATGCTAACTCTCTTCATGCGACTCGAGTACTTCAACAAGTTATACTCAAGTTGCTCTGCTCCTCGATTTGCATTGAGTTGATGGTGACCCTCGCACCTACCATTCCACGAGTCAGCCCTCTGTTGAGTCCGATCTCCATATCGGCTTCAAGTGTTCCTTCATTTGTGTTGCCTTGGGTCGCTCCCCAACTTGATCTCGCAATGCGTCCACTAACGCATTATATCTTTCGAGATCATGCGATGACTCCTCGTCGCTTGCTCGATTCGTTGAGCTTTGTGGAGTTGTTATCTTGAGGTACTCGTCCTCAACATGTACAGTCTGTTGCATATGATTCTCCTTCTAGAGAATCAAGACTTATTCCTCTTAGATATCTGTCTCGTTGGAGCAACTTCTCTCTTCGTATCCTTTTCTCTGGAAGTTTTGGAGACTATCATCCTCTTGGACTACTCTATCTTGCTGAACAAACTGTGTATTGTTTTGCCCTTGCAAACACACTTGTCAAATTACGACTTTTCGCCAATACAACTCCCGCTGCACCCCTCAAGGCCTAGTAACATGCTGAACTTGCTGCACACTTTAGTCTCCTACAGACGTATTCTTCTCATGCTGAAGAGAAAGTTTCACTGCTCTATGGCGTCGAGTTTTAGTCGCCTTGGGATAGCCACGAACATTCCATCGTTCATATACAAGCCCTTGCATAAGTACCAAATTCTTCGAGTTAGCAATTCTTTTTACCTCTGTAAGCTTTGCACAACTCTTTCGGTCGCTAAGCAACCCATCCCACTTTGCACAGTCTCATCTTTTACCAAGCGCCGTGCTTGCCTTGAGCACCGTTAAGTATGGTTGCCAACATTGAGCCGCAGCTCAAACGCAGCCATCCCAACCTTTGTGCGCTACGCATTCTTCCTAGTTTACTTGTCCTCATAGTGTCTCTTGCGCGAAGGGTTGGCCATTCCTTTGAATGTCATTCTCATATACTCGTTTCTCTAAGCGACTCCTTTCACTACATCTCAATGCCCGTTTCCTCTAAACGGTCGCACATGTTAGTTGCCCTCAGTGCAGCCCCGCTAGATCCCCCACGTTTGAATGCCAAGTGTTTCTATGTGTGCTTGTCCCACTTTGATACCAAATGTTACGAACTTATCTAGTTTTGCCTAAGTCGTGCGGCACCCTTGCATGTTCGTTCGCGAACGTTAGCCTCCTCGAAACTTCCTATGGTCCCTTACAATTTACAAAAGAGAAAACGGGTTAAAAAAAATATTTCACTCGGGATCCACAAGCAACCATTTTAACAAATACTTTATAGTAAATGTAAATTTCATAAACTCTGAATGATCGCATAACAAAGGGTCCAAAATGATCAATTACAGACCGAATTAGCTCACAAATACTCATATGATATAATCTTTATTTACAAACCAATCAAAATGAGGTTGCTAAGCCTACTATCAGCTCTTTACATGCTGTGCAAAACATAAGCAAAACCGAAAGACACGAATATACATGAGCATTATATCAAACACCCCATTTATAATTTTATCGGTGACGTAGCACATCTCATTTTCTCAGCTTTTGTTGATTGCTATAAATTGTTTTATCATTCTTAGTCACTACATATTTTGTATATATATTTATGCATCTTGAATACTCGTGGAGTGACGAATTGTGTGGGTACGATGATAAGGCTTCGTAATTGGTGCTATCATGGTTTCATTTTCTATTGGCACATATGAAACCTTATTCCGTATGTATTGAATGAGAGTGATTTTTTTTCCATATGCTTTAGGTCATGATGTCTCGGTTTGCTTTCCTACAAATTGTCACTACTGTTGTCATTCCTATGAGTAAATGAAAAAAAGCCTCGTTCTTTATAAACTTTTTGCCTTAGATTGTTCTTAGAAAATTTCTGTTATGCATAATTAAAAAAAGGCCTGATGAGTAGGTTATCATTACAGAACTCTTTCTTTTTTTTCCTTTTGATGATCAGCTTTCTGTGATTCTATGGATCATGGTTCTTATTAGGGGATTGCAGGAGAAAATGACTACTCTGTCTCTCTCTTTCTCCTCTCTTGAGCAATGAGTAAATTCATTTGTATAGTCTTGTATGTACAGCTTCCAACTGTAAAGTACTCTGTAAGTGTATGGTGGTTGTTTTTCCAGGAAGAAATCGAGATGGAAAGCAAGCTTTTGCATGCTGGAAAGGCAGTAGCAGTTGCCTCAGTTGAATTTAGGAACAAGAGGACTGGAAAGCTACTAGCTCAGGGACGACATACCAAGTATCTTGCTGCATCCAGTAAATTGTAAATTGCAATGACATGTATGTCATCTTTGCATGCCCATAAAACAACTGTTTAAACTATGTGTAGTTTGTCATAGTAATTTCATGGTATACAGAAATAATTGTTGGAGAGCACAGATGAACTTTATTTATATAGGTTTTTGAGTCTCTTACCCTTCTATACATTGAATGATGCTGGACACTGTTAATCATGTTGTGTAGACCCAAAAAATCCGAATATTAATGTTGTTGGAACATGCATGTAAATTGCCAACCTGTTGGATCTTACACCACCAAAACAAGATGTTCCTGATTTGGTTTTTCTGTGATGCACCTTGAATATTTTTACATCCTGCAATAATTGTGACACTTCTTATTCTTTCCAAGCTTATAGTTCTTTGAAGGCCACTTACAGGTCCACCTAAGAAAGAACACAGTCTTTTTCATTCTATAAACAATACTAGCTTTTTTTTGCTTCCCTTCTGTGGTTCTCCTCTTCTCAGAGTCTTGATTGTTTGGGTAAATTCTTTCTTTAAAATGCTTCCCTTAGCAAATATGTTGGAAGTTTTTGGCTGTCAGGCTTAAACAAATATTACTAACTTTATGAATCAAGAGAAAAAGCATGATGGTGTCATCCACCTAACCAGTATCTTAGTGTGAATTCAGTAGCACAAGTGGATTAGGGAGGTAAACTGGAATATCAACTCCCTCTCAATTCATTTACCCACATCAACTAAAGAAACCTAATTCCTACCTATCAAGACAAACAAGATTGGTTTGATGTTGAATCTAACAACAGTCCAAGGGCATATTATGTTTCATTCATTAGGTAGTTGGATGTCCTTATTGCTTTGTACAGTCGTCCTTTGCAAGAACAGAAGGGCAAAAAGTGAGAGCTAATACTACTCCAGACAACATGGATTACATACAACTCAGGGAAGAGTAGCATGGAAGGAATTCTCTCTTACAAGCTAGCAATTCGTCACAGATGCATAGTTCATCGTACTCCTTCAAGATCAACCACCAGAGTATAAGATTAGAAACATGGATTACATACATCTCACCTTCTGTCTTCACTTGGGACTGGTGTGCTTCCTCTCGAGTGATGAACCTCATGCTGAGCACAGTGACTGCTTCTTGGAGGACACGACTCGCTGAACCAAGAACAGCTTCTTTAGCACCTTCACCATCAGTATCAGACTTGGCGATCTACGATGAATCAGACCGCCGCTATTTGCGTCTTTCAATGCACGCACGCAGTGTTGCTCTGACGCACTCGAGCTCCCCTCCTTGGCCATCCTTTTCCGGTCACACGACACCCTTGCAAGCTCTTCATTGAAATCCTCCCACAGCAAGTCCATCTTCTCCTCGTCAAGCCGACCGCCGGCGCTATCCGCCTCGAGATCCCCTCTCATCACGTCAGCATCCAGCGATGCTTCTCCGGCGGACGAGGAGCTTTTCCGGCAATCGACGACGGAGGACAAGAACCACAGGGGGGATGCGGCAAAGTGGGGGAAGGGGAGCTGGCGGAGCGAGTCTTGATCGGCTGTGATGGTGGGAAAGCTGAAATCATCCATTGCTTGCTCTCTACTCTCCCTGAAACCTCCTTGTGCTGTTGACAGGCACCACCATTAGCCATAATCGGTGCATGTGAGAGCGGGGGATTAATGGCGTTCATGGGTGGTGCGTTTGGTGATGGCGGGACCCGGCAGGGGGCAGAAGTAGCCGTTTGGGCAATGAAGCCAAACCAAAGCAAAGCAGGAGCGCGGCCATTAAGTGGAGTGGAGGGTAATGGTTTGGTCCAAGTGCTATAAAGCATGAAAGCATTTCGTCGAGCAGTTTGAAAGGCTTCATTTAATGCATTGTTTAGCCATCTAAAAGCCAAAAGCTAATCCACATTCTTTAGCAGTTATCTTTAGGGACTTCATCGTGTCTCCCTGCCTTTGTTTGCCCAAAAAGATTTGGTGGAAGCAATCAAATATGGGTCCTCGAGTTGTCCATGTCGTATGCTTACTTCTATCTTTACTCTCTGATATGTGTGATCTTCAGATTTCCTTTGCAACTCTGGTTCTTCGGTACTGTCCTGCTTTCTACTCGTTGAGATTAGGTGTTCTTGCAAGCTTTAGCTCAAGAGTCATCTTCTCTCCAGATCTTACTTCTCCTCGAAACAATGCTTGGTAGCCCTCTGGTGTGCCTTTGAAGTGGACGCCAAGAAACCCAACTCATCATCGACATGTCGTTGAAGCAATCTCTTGTCTCCTCCTTGCACTCTATAATTGTCTTGCGTTCTTACGCACTGCTATGCTCCCGCCACCATGGTCTCCCAGCGCGCGGAGGTGGACACCACGAGTCCATTTCGATCCGTGAAGGAGGCTGTTGAAATCTTCGGGGAACGCTTCCTCACAGGCAATGTCAATTCTCACAAGACCAGCTCGTCTGCCAAACTCGACATCATCAGAAGCTCCCCGATCTATTCTTTGCCACCTCCGAAGCCTCTCCTTTCAGCAAATTCCTCGCCGCCCTCCTTGTCTTCCACCGCCCGTTTCATTCATGAAAGAGATGACGAGCTCGTATCTCTCAACGCGCTCAAGAAGTTGGAGCACGAACTACACGAGACAAAGTGCGAACTGAAGCTGCTGAAGGAGAGGCAGTCTGAGACAAAGCTAGCAGTGGCGAGCCTCTGTCTCCAGCTCCAGAAGAGCATGTCCAAACTGAGAGAGATCGAAGCAGTTGAGGCGGAACCGAGCAACCTGGCGATCGAAGACCAGCCCTGTAAAGTTAGAAGTGATCGATGGCGAGAGGATAACATCCGGGAGAGCGAGTACTTACCGACTCTGGCTCAAGCGCTTAGCCTTGGGAGGATGGAGCATGACTTGGGTGGAAGAGGACAGAGAAAGCTGCAGAAGAGGAAGCCCATCGTTCCTCTCATTGGAGGCATCTTTGCCAAGAAAAAGGGAGCTACTGATTGCAGAAACTCCTTCTACACCCGTTCCTTTTACAGTGTTCTGAGCTGATGCTTTGTGTGATTCTTGTTTTGTGTTGGCCTTCTTGCCTTCCCATCAGCTTTAGATGAGAGGATTTTGTCAATCTTATGGAGAACATTTGTTTTATGTTCACCTTCATTTCTTGTGTGTTATATAAGCTTTAGACTAAGAACTTGTTATTGGTGAACATGGAGATCCTCACAGTATATATATATATATATATATATATATATATATATATATATATATGAATTGGCCAGTTATGTAAAATCATTTAGGTCAGATCAATTATGGAATGCCAATTAACCACCTGATCTGTATTTACTATTGTGCTTCTTCAAAGTTGTATTAGTATTCTTAAAATATTTTAATTTTATTTTTTAGAAAGAAAAAAAAATGAAGATCCTCCTATTGTTTTAGCATGATGTATAAAATTGTAAAAATATTTTAAATATATAAAAAAATTGAGCTAGATTTGAGCTTTTTAAGCTCTATTTGGATAATAGCTTAAGAAAAAGAAAAAAAAATAAAAGTATATATATATATATAACTAAATATATAATACAAAATAAAAAAAAAAGAAAATATATGCTTTGAAGATTTTTTTTCTGTTTTTCTCATTAATTCACTTCAAGAAGAAACAGAAAAAATATTTTTAGGAGAATCGGATTCCCGTGATCTATCCATATTTCCCGAAATCGATTCCTACCCACCTACGTGTCCCCTGGGAAACGCAGTCGCATTAAGCGTCGTAGCTAATATAAACTGGGCAAAGGCAAAATTGCGTGTATGTGTAGAACTCCGAAGTCGATAATTCTTGTATTTATCTTCTTAAATTAATAATTTGACATATACGTGCCTTCAGAATCTACAAACTTACGTATATAACATTGCAGTTAATCTCCCTTATCGTATATGAGAGAGATATAAAAGGGGTGACGTTTCCGACGCTTTAGGCTTCGTGAACCGCTCTTCCCTTCTCGGATCGAAACCCCTTCCTCCTCCCAGCCGCCCGCCATCGATCGCTTTTCCTGGCTTTCTGCAACTGCGGGGAAAAAGGACGGTTGTCGATCCTCGATTACCGGTCGGTTTCCGTCTTATTTAGTTAGGTTTTGTTATTTGATGATTAATTTATGGGTTTCGGCTGGTTTTGATGGTTTCTTGGATTGGTCGGGGGCTTGTCGAGATTTCAATTCTACGTCATCTTTTCGTTCCTAATTGGGTTAATCGAGAATGTCGCTGTCCCTGTTGCAGGAGTCTTGTGGTGTATGCTTGCTTGCATTCTCCGTCTCCCTCTCCCCTTTCGCGTCGCTGGATGGACACATATTTGAGGGAGCCCTAATCGGGTCTACGTGAAGGAGAGGGGGGCGGGTACAGGAATGTTCTCGGGGTGGGACTTCTCGCGGTCGGGCGCGATCAAGCGCGTGTGCAAGTTTCTCTTGAAGAAGAAGCTGGGGGAGGTGATATTGGGCGACATCGACCTCGACCAGCTCGATGTTCAGCTCAGCACCGGCACGATCCACCTCTCTGACCTCGCCCTCAACGTCGATTTCCTCAATCAGAAGGTGATCGCGTTGCTCCTTTCCTTCTTCTTTCCCGTATTCCTTTTCGTCTAGGATTTCCTTCTTTTGTTTTTTTTTTTGTTTATTTTCTTGAATTGCAACTGGGACCTGAGGCTGTAGTGGTTTGTTCGTTTTGTTGGTGAATCTTGGATTGTTCCCCAGTATGGTGATATAGGCCAACATGACCATGATTCTTGTGCTATCCTGTATATATTAACAATTGAATATGGTAAAATAGTAGAACCATGACCTTAGGATTATGCCAATATGGTAGAGAAGGAACCAGTCTTCTAAAGAAGGACCTGGATACCACCAGTCCATACTGCATACCTTTACAGCAAGGTGTGTCGCCATACACTGGGAAAAAACACATTTCTGCTAGAGTTGTAGTTGATGTTCTACATGCCAATTTGCATCAACTGATATGGTTAAAACAAACCATTATTTTTGTCCATGCCTCTGAAAGAGGATGAGAGGTTGGGAATGAGAAATTTGGGTTTTGTAGGCTCTTTTGTTGTGGTTGGAGCTAGAGGGTTATCATTTATGTGGCATTATATTGAGTGTTCAAATAGATAATAAGCTTTGTAAAACCATTGATAAGTTATGGTGCACCATTGGGTAAAATTATTAAAACAATTAAAATGAATGATATTGTGTCAGTATTGAGCTATATGTTGCCATTCTGGTCTGTATATAAATCCGTAGTGAAAACTCTTTTAATGGCAGATTATTTATGGAACAGCATATTTGAATGATAAACTTCTAGGTTGTCTGCCTTAATCATATGAGCTAGGTATCTCTCTTGCAGTTAATCATCCAGTTACATAAATATTGTTCTGGAATTTTCTATTAAGAAAATTAACTATTTCATTGTTGACATAGTCTATCCTCGCACATGTTCCATTCCAGTGCAAGGATTGTGGGCCAACTTTTGAAATCATTATTGATAATATTATGTGAATTGTGGACAGAAGAACTCATAAATAAGACATTTAGTTTTTGTTGTTTCCTAAATTTAGTTTTCCAATACTTTGAGTTGAAATTTGGCCTTATTTATTGATGAAAGTGGTTGTAATATTTTGTTTTGCTAATTCTTTTGTTTTTAGAGCTACACTCTGTTTAAAGTGTTTGTCTCATGTCTGGCAGGTGATTGTCTTATCTCATAGTGCAAATTTTAGCTCAAGTTGTTTACCAATTAGCATGTATTTTAACTCATGTCACTATTTACTTTTTTCCTTCCATTTATATGTAAGTTTAATTTTTTTATTCTTATGTTCCAGATCGCTGGTGCACCAATTGTGGTCAAAGAAGGATCGCTGAAATCCTTATCTATTAAGATACCTTGGAAGCTAAGGAATTGTGAGATAGAAGTTGATGAACTTGAGCTTGTGCTTGGACCATTTAGTGAGAGCAATATCCCTCCCACAGATGCTGATTGTTCACCATTGAGTCATGATGGTCAACAACGAATAAGCACCAAAGTTGACAAAATTGAGCCAGGACCTTCCCAAGATTCCTACAGTTCTATTCCTGTGGATGTGCATGAAGGAGTCAAGACAATTGCCAAGATTGTGAAGTGGATCCTCACAAGCTTTCATGTTAGGCTAAAAGGAATTATAGTTGCATTCGATCCCCGTTCAGGTCTGGATGAAAGCGGAGGCATGTTTCATAGACTTCTGGTTTTTAGAATCAAAGAAATTGAGTTTGGTAGTTGTGTTTCTAAGGATTCTATGGCAAAGTTGATGAATTTTGTAAAATTTCAAGAAGCTAACTTGGAGTTTCTTCAGATGGATGATATTGACGATGGTCCTGAGCTTCACAATGTTACTGGGAGAAGTTTTAATAAAAGATGTTTAGGTTGTGGTACCATTCCAGTTTTGTCTGGGGTAAGTGGTGGGTTCTCAGGCACATTGAACTTAAGCATCCCATGGAAAAATGGATCCTTGGATATTCATAAAGTTGATGCAGATGTTTCTGTAGATCCCATGGAATTAAGGTTGGAACCCAGTTGTATTGAATGGGTCATTGCCATGTGGCAAACACTCTCTACTATTGGAGCATCATCTTCATGGACTCATTATCATCAAGCTGCAGATTCCTCTAATTTAAATTGTAGAAGTCATGATCGATTATCTATGTCACATACGATATATCTAGATGCTGATGGCGAGACATCATTAAAGGATAGTGAATTTAGAAGCATAAATTCTACAATTACTCCAGAAAGAGCATTAGATCCTTTGGTTATGAGGAATGTAATCCACAATTGGGTCCCAGAATATGTTTATCAAGAGGATAAAAGTGAGCTGGAGCCAGATTATGGTGCAAGGTTATATCGTCCATACTCATTATATAATTATATATATGCTCTCCTTCAGTCATCATCTCGTCATTTTGATTTTGTACCCCTCTTATGGGAATTCTTGTTTTATAGAGTAGAATTTGAATTCTTATGTACACTAGCACAGTGAATTCTTTGTTCCATATAGGCACTCCTTATATAATAATTCTTGTGGATGAGACCACATCCTATCATATATTTGTTAGCTTGACATAAGTATTTTTTCTCATTTTTTGCTATTAGATTAGAATAACATCTTGAAAAATAAATTTATGAAAAAGTGTTTCTAAATAGAAATGCTGTCGAGCGATATCTTAGACGTTGCTTTTCTTTTCATTGTACTTTTATTTGTTCTCGCTAGTACAGAATTACAATTTGTTTCATTTGAGGTGTAAAATAATTCTGCTCAAACATGGGAACTTACATTTGAGACTCATTGATCAGTAGCACTTTTTATGGGTGCTATACACACTTTCTCACCGCTCCAAAGACCCAGTATCTTGATTGCACCAATTAGTTGCCTGTGAACTGCAATATGCTGGAGAACAGTATCCTGGTTGCCTGAGCACCCCCAAAAGCTCACATGTCATTTGAGACTGAGGTTTGTTGTGCCATAGCATACCGTTCGATACAGTCTGTGTGTATCGGGCCGACAGGGGACTGCTTTGGATGGTATATACCAGTTTGTTGGTACGTTCTACCATACCATATGTCATTATATCGGTATGGTTCAATACATATTGTACCAATGTTCGGTCGGTACACCAGTACAAATCGGTAAGGCAAATCATGTTTGAGATTTTTGAGTTTGTACAACAACAAAGCCGTAAGTTTCAACTATTTGGGATTGGTTATATGGATCTTTTACCGCCATTGAAATATGTAAATAACCATATGCTTAGTGAAATCGATTAAAATCCATATTCATGAGATCTGACATAATTTTACGCTAGTTGTCAGTGACCTAATGCAATCCTTCACCTTTTTCATCTGAGCTTGAGATCAGCATTAGCGGTGTTAGACTTCTGAGTTAGTATCGGGCTAAAATCTAGGATGAATTAGATATTAAACAGACAGAACTTTGGTTATTAAGGTTTTCAGGTATCGTTTCATTAGCACCTCAGATAGGAATATCCACAATTTCTTTTTCCTTTGCAAAAAGGCATCAGTTGCAAATTGTATGTTAGCTTCAGAAATTTTGTCAAGAAGCTTTATGAAATTGAACTGAAATGCTAAAGTTTCTTAATTATCTACCTCTATAGAATTAAATGGGTAATTGCTGTCAGTCTGTAAGGTGTCAATTTAGGTGAATTGGACAAATTAGATAACAGCAAATTGTTCTAAAATTTCCTTTAGTTTCCTTGACTTCCACTGGATTTATTTTTAGGTCCTATTAGATTTAAACTTGACTTATGACTTGCTTGTTTCTTTCACATTGGAAAAACAAACATTTATCTGGATGCCTACTTCCACTAAAGTAGCATAACATCCCTTGGATGCACATTTTAAAATGCAAGAATGTCTATGTTTAATATAATATTCTATATCAGTGCATCCCTACACTTTAACAGATGAATATATAATTCATCGTTTATCTATGAATAACCAATGTTGCCAGATCCTTCTGAAAAACTTGCTAGTTCATAAACCTTTTCATTCAATGCTATCTCCGTTGATAGTGTACAGTTAATAGTTCTAATGTGATGAATGCAATTTAGTTGATATAATCAAGTCATAGAATCTTGATTTCATTGATATTGTGAAGGATTTCTCAATTCATTAATGTATATCTACTGCAGCATTGATCAGTTTTTTGAATGTTTTGATGGAATGAGGAGCTCCCATGCATATTCTGCTAGTAGTGGTATATGGAACTGGACATGTTCTGTTTTCAATGCTATATCTGTTGCATCCAATCTTGCTTCTGGAATGGGAGATGTTCCTAAAGGTAACTTCTGTTGATCTTTGTGAGTTCCATTGCTATCTGTTGCTGTCTCAGTGTTAATCCTCTAACTTGCTTTGAGAGATATTATTTGTTTGTATGGCTCATTTGAATGACATGATACTTCTGTTTCTGCGGAATCATGAAGGTTCAATATCTAGTTGGTCTGTACTATGGTATCGTTGAAAAATAATGAACATCAATTGGTAAGAAGCTATATGGGCCTTGGTCAGACCCATAAATACTGATCAGTGCATACTAATCCGATCAGTGTTTGCAATCTTGTCTATCATTATACCATTATACTTGTAGTATTCCCACTGTATAAATCAAGGAATTCATTTTGGTATACTGGAGCTGTATCAATCTAGGCTTGGACCTGTATGGGTCTGACACAGTCCATTGGTATGCAATTGAAGATTGGTTCTCACATTTTCTTGCCAAATACAATCAATTTTTATAACAATAGATACTAAATCCAAATATATATAAGATAAAGATCACAAGCAGTATTTAAACTTTAAAAATACATGTAAGGATAAAAGAGATATGGACTACATTGAAGGATCAGGTCTAGATCCGTATGAATCTGGCTTAAATCTACAAGAACCAAAGCTTGATCTTTGTAAATTGTCTTAAATGAGGTCTAAATGGAAGAGATGTAAGCTTAGGTTGGAAGTGAAAGCATAAACCTTAACCTAATTGCATGAAATTATACTAGAGATTAGGTTCAGATTTTTCTTGTTCTGAAGAGAAATTGGATCCAATCTTGAACTCCATCTTTTTCTTGAGCAAATGGTTCTCCCATCAATGTTCTTGAATGATTTTGAAAGAGAATTGTGAGATATTTAGGAGAGATTTAGAAGGGAATAGGAGTGAACAAAACAGAGTATGTTGGAGAGAACAAAGAAGTGAGTGAGGCAGAGGGTTTAAAGCTGGTTGGTGTGTCTTTGGCTAAGGTCACTACCTGGTATCATTACTGGTACAAACCCATTACTGGGCGTATACCAGGCGGTAAACCCCATTACAGCGGTTACCGACAGTAACCCCTGTACCTGACCTGAATCACCCGGTTGGGCTTGGTCGACATCCCGACAGCTGGCCAGACCAGTAAATACCACATATACCTTACCAGTCCAGTTGGTTTTGCAACCATGGTTCAAATACTTGTTGTTAAGTTTTTGTCTTCTTAAAATGAGCATTTTCTTAAAATGATATTTTTGTTTTCTGCAGTTATTGTTAAGATCTAACATCTAGTCTGACTGTTCCATGGTTTCACTGAAAAGTATAATAAGATAATGAATACCAACTGGTACCGAGCTATATGGTCCGTGGTTGGACTTGAAAATACTGGTCGGTGTGTACTTTTGTAATTTTAGTTTTAAATTAATAATTTTAGCACAAAAAAGTCATAAAAAGACTATTGTATCTTCTTTGCTACATCAGAATTCCATTAAGATTTTTCACGTACAACATTTTCCGAGACATTCAAGACTTGAATCAGTAACTTTTGTTTCCTACATCTTTCCTGCAACTTTTAGTTCCATTTATCTCCCTTATATGCCTGTTATCAATATATTACCGTACTTAAAATTCAGAACCTTTGTTCCTACATGCACTTTCTACATCTTTGCTGCAACTTTTAGGTCCATTTGTCTTCCTTAGATGCCCCTAATCAGTATATCACCCTGCTTAAAATTCAGAACCATAGTTCCTACATCTTTGCATGATTTTGCACTGGTCAATTCAAGGTTTTTGTAACTTTCATGGTGCATGTCTATGTACTAGCATGACACATGGGCACAGGTCTGGCACCTAGCCAACACAGTATTGTTATGTTCTTGGCGTAACATGAAACCTTGTGCTTATTTTGATCTGGCACAATTGTCATATGTGCCAGTATCCAAGGGTTCGGATGCCCTTTTTTTTGCTCCAAGCATTCATCATTGCTTGTAAACTTCTTGCATGATAGCCAAGTGACAAATTTATTGATTAGAATTCATAATTGTGTTATGTTATAGCAACTATTTTCCAGAGCTTGTACATTAATTGTAGGCTAAACATTTTTTCATTCTTCCTGATGCAGAACAACATGTGGAGACGAGTTTACGAGCTGTAATTGCTGATATATCTGTTATTCTTTTTCTCAGTGATGAACAGCAGTATTTACATGGTTCTAACAAATTTATTGACCCATCAACGAGTGAGCTAAGCTCCGAGTCTTATATGAGCTGCCTTTCATCAATGAATACTAATGTTTCCACTGTCAGTGAAGTTAATCCTGTTAATAGAAAGATGCACTACCTTGCAATGAGGTGTCAGAATGTAGTTCTAGATTTGGAGGTAAAAATTCATCTTCTTTGACTGTTTCTTATTCATTACGTTGTCAATATTTTGAAGCTTTTGTTTTGAATTTTCTTTATGTTGGCTAACTTTGCACATTTGATGTAATCAACAGACATATTCTCAAGATACGAAGTTTAATGCATCAGTAAAGCATATCGAAATTGATGCATACCACGATACTCGAAACTGTGATGCAGGAATTTCATCAAATAATTGCAAGAATGACTCCAATGAGCAAATGTTTTTGAGTCACTATTTGCAGGAAAAAGTCCAAAGTTCTCTCCCACCATTTCCTTTTCATATACGATATCATGCTTCAGAATCAGTGGTGGAGGATAATGCTGTGAATGGCCTGGTCCAAGTTAGATTGTTGGAATCATTTGGTGACTGCAGCTGTAGGTTCAATGTCAACTCCAAAACCTCAAATGGTGTATCAATGACATTGACATCATTTGTCATCGATTTGCCACCTTTTGTTTTGTGGGTTCACTTCAACCTATTCATTGTGTTGCTGGATCTTTTTAACAGAGTAGAGTCTTCCTTAAAAGAAAATAATGTTTCTGAAAATGTTCAACCTAATATGCAGAATAAAAGAAATAGGATATCATCTCCTGATGTTGCTGAAACTGGCATCTCTAGTAGCATAGCCACTGTGTCTCCAAGAGCATCTTTTCAAGGAAATATAATTATTGCACAGGCAAGGATAATAATTTGTTTCCCTTCCGAGTATTATGGAGATTTTAGAAACTCAACCTTGTTGGATAATCTTATTATTCTGGAACATTCTTTACCTTTAAACACTGAAGAAACTTCAGGTGTCCTTAAAGTTCCAAAGGCGACTTCTGCAAGAGATCAATCTTGCGCACCTTCGAGTTCACTCCATTTGAGTATAAAAAACTTTGATATTTACATGGTGAAATCTTCAGTGGAAAATGCTTTGGATGATCAAATCTGTAATTTAGATAGTCAGCTCTTTTGTGCAGTGAAGATTCTATCTGTAAAAGGGTTAACTCATTCTGGAGTTACTATGCTTTGGCAAAAGGGTCCTGTGACTGGTACATGGATGGCAGATAGAGCTTGGAGTTTGGCCTCATCACGTGATCAAAATAGCAATAAGATTATTGGAAAAGGATCTGAATTCTCTGTATCTAGTGGAGAGAACCTTGAGGAAACAAGCTCCAATATCCGCCAGGAGCTGATCCTTAGTTCTGCATTTTTGTTGCATATTAAGTCGTCTTATGTTTGGATCAATCTTGATAATCATGATTATAAGTTTCTGGTTTGTTTGCTAAATAATGTCATTGATAAATGTTCAAGGGAATCCAACAGTATGGACACTAGTACTGACATGGGCATGAAGAATGAACAGATGTCCCTGAGATCCTCTAATATATCTCAAACATCGATTCTTGTGGAATGCAATGCCATTGACACATGTATTAGGCTAAATGAATTAGTTGAGGTTAGTCGCCCATTGCAAAAGGAGCTACAGGGATCATGGAGTTGCTTTAAACTGAAAATTGAGAAGTTTGAGTTGCTATCTGTCTCTAATATTGGTGGAAAAGAAGATGCAAAACTTTTATGGCTCAACCATGGAGAAGGTGATTTATGGGGTTCCATCTGCAGTAGTGATGAAAAAGCTTGTGCAGTAAGACACGATCTACCTTTGATAACCTGTAGAAATTCTGCAATGAGACGTGGAAATGGCGAAGGTGCTAACACATTGGCTTTTGGTCCTGCTGGTACTGTTGTCACACACATTTGGAATCCACAGTTGCACCAAAGTTATACTTCCATAATTGTTCGTTGTGGAACTGTAATTGCACCTGGTGGTCGGCTGGATTGGATCACTGCTGTATGTTTGTTTTTTAGTTCGCCACCCAGAGGGAAAGGGAACCCAGAGGATGATGGAAAGACTCAAGTGTCATTTTTACTGGATCTGGTTGATGTTGCCTTGAGTTATGAACCTCAGAATAAACAATTTCAAGTCAACAGTGAAGTTCCAGGCCTTGACCATAATTTTCATGTTGAACTCAACAAAGAGAAAGACGAAGGGTACACAGCATGCCTTTTAGCTGCAGCATCGTTGAGCCTTTCTGTTCATACTAAGTCAGATCCAACCACTAATTATGATATTCATATGAAGGATATAGGACTCCTTATTTCTGAATCATTTGGTTCCATCACTGATATTGATGGTTATTGCATTAGTTATCTTCAGAAGGCTCGATATTCCAAAGTTGCTCAAGTATCACTTCTGCAGGCCATTTTGAGAATCAGAGGGATGTTCTGGGAAATTGAATGTGAAGAGTCACATATTGATTTAGAATCTTGTCGTGACACGACTTCTGGTCTTTTTCGTTTAATTGCTCAGCTTCAGCAGCTTTATGCACCTGATGTTGAAGATGCTTTAATACATTTACAGTCAAGGTGGGATACTGTTCAACAGACGGACATGGACCAGAATACAAGTTATCTGGCTGATCCTGTCTCAAGCAATTCTGTAGATTTAGGTTCTGGGTTGTCAACTAGTAACAAAGAATGTCAAGCTTATGGGCTTTTGGATGACATACTTGAGAATGCTTTGGAATGCCATCCTAACTCTGATCACTGTGGCATACAATCTCATGTGTCATGTGAACAGTGCAAACTTGGGGACATATTAAATGTTAATTCTTCAAGAGCTGGTGATGCTTTCGCAGCAAATTATGCTGATTCATCATGCAGCTCAGGAGTGGAAGCTTTTCAAAACCAATCTGACAATGAAAAATCCACACCCCAGGTTATTGAGAGCTACTATGCAACTGACAGGCTTTCGTCATTCCCATTATGCGTTGGCAATAATTCACATTGTGAAGATAACAGTTGTGCACTAGATATTTCATTTCATAGAGATACTGAATATAGAAGAGGTGGATGGTACTTCGGTGACTGCTTGACAATAGTAGAAGATCATATCTCGACAATTCTGAATCAGCCTGATGGGAAATATCTGCAGCAAGGAGAACTTGAATCTGACAATTCAAACTCTGCTGATTGTTGTCTTCTGAAAGGGAGAATACTTCTTAAAAACATGGATGCAAGGTGGCGTATGTACTCTGGAGTTGAATGGTATAAACCAGAGGCAGTTCCTACATGTAGTGTGAATTCAAATGGGAGAGATGTGAGCTTATGCCTGGAGCTTAGTTTGGTAGGATTGTATATTCAGTATGACATATATCCTGAAGGAGAAACTAATGTGTCAAAGCTTTCTCTCTCTGTTCATGATTTTAATCTTTATGACAGAAGCAAAAATGCTCCTTGGAAGATGGTATGTACATTTGACTTCGTTGACAATATCCTCTCACTGGTAAATAATAGTGTTTAAATTTTTTATTATTTTGGTATTGAAGGTTTTAGGTAATTACCACTCAAAAGATCATCCAAGAGAATCCTGTGCTAAATCACTCATTTTGAATTTGGAAGCTGTAAGGCCCAACCCACTGACACCTCTGGAGGACTACAGGTACTTGTCAGATGCTTCATTCTATTATTCAATTCATTTATTTTATTTTGTGATAATTTATCATCTAAATTATTTTGTGATAATTTATCATCTACTGATATTTTATATGTCAGTACATCAGTATATTTTGGTGCATACCGTACTGATAGTTGGTTGGTATACTAGTATGGATCGGTAAAGCAAACCATGGTTTTAACTTTTAAGTACTCTCTCAAAGTATTTGTATCTTTTATAATTATCAAAATTGATTGAATAAATTTAGGACATTTAGGTGTTGATTCTATATACTTCTTAGGGGATTTTTTTTTCTTAAATTTTAAAATTGATTGAATATTATTATGACACTTGGGTGTTGATTCATGGATAATTTTTGTAGAACCTTTTTATATTAAAGTTAGTGATTAATTTTTTGGTTTGATAGATCGACTCTGTTATTTGCATTAAGCAAGATATGCAATACCATACCGTACCGGTATTTCGAGGTTGGCTCGGTACGGTATGGTATGGTACCGGCATTCCGAACGGTACACTAGGGTTTACTGAGCGATTTTCTCCTATTATAGCACTGTAGCACTGCTACAGTGTAATGGTCCGTCCGATAGCGGGCGGTCCGGGTACCGGTATGCTGTCGGATCGATACATACTGCCCGTACCGGACGGTACCATTCGAAATTACATATCATGACATTAAGCACCAAATTACTTGTAATAAAATTAAAAGAATGATCTTGCTTCATTTACCATGTGAAGTACCTTACTAAGACTCTTTGTTCATGATGAATGCATTAGATATGTTAGTTGTTTACTCCTTTTGGCATAGGCTATTGCTATTTTTATAATTTGAAGTTTATTTTAGTATAATGGATAATTTAAAATTCTAGTTATATGTTGTATTTATCATGGTATAGTACCTATTCTTACTCTACAACCAAAGGTAAGGGTCTGACATATATAATATTATATATTTAAAAAACTTTTTTTTTAATCATATCTATTGATTCTATTCCATATAACATTCTATCTTTAAGAGTAGGGATTGCCATATATAATAATATATAATTAAAGATCAATTTTTATTATCATATCAATGCCATATAACATCCTAATTTAAAGATTTTGTACCAGACCATCCATGCCGTGTTGTATTGGTATCCTATATCTATATTCATGATTCACATTTCACAGCATCTGATTCGCAATAGACCATGATGTTCTGTCAGATACTTTGTATGAGATGGTTCCTCTATTTGATCATTACAAATTAGTTTAGCATGGGAAACAATTCAGGGCAATATGGGAGAGAACATCTGACAAATTTGTTTAAAAGTTAATGTTGGAACATAATATAGGCAAAAAGATAGAATAGCTCTCAATATGGGAGGAAGATAACTTTGTTGAATTTAATGTCAGTAGATTCACCTCAGTATATTCCCTATTGAGAGCTTAAAAATTATCTAGAGAGAAAACCTGAAATTCTGATTATACGAACCAACTATCCAATTACAATGCCTCCTTTAGTGCCAGATAATAAGCAATTCCTTTAAAAATGACAATAAGATAGAAATTATTTGGATTGACACAATCTTGAACAGTGATTTGAAAAGCGCTAGGCATCAAAAGGCGCTAAGGTCCAAAAACGCCTGAGGCGCTAGGCGCTCGCCTGAGCGAAGCGAGGCGCTGAAATATAAAAATATATAATATAATTAATAAATATAATTATTTAAAATTAATAATTTCAAATAAACCTAATAATATTAACAGTATACAATATACTGTTAATAGTATACTGTTGTATACCGTTAATAGTATTAACAGTATACAGAAGGAGAAGGAAGAGTGCAAGGGGGTGCTGACTGCTGACTGAGAAAAGAGGAAGCAGCAGCGGCAGCGGGAGCCAGAGCGGGAGTGTAAGGAGGCAGCGACAGCGGGAGCGGGAATGTAAGGAGGCAGCGGGAGCGGTGAGCGGCGACAACGGCAGCGGCAGCGAGCAGGGTTAGGGTTGGGCAGTGACAGCTGATATCGGTTTTAGTTGGTTCGATTGAACCAACTAACCACCGGAGACCGAACCAGACCTAAAATCCTGGTTCGGTCGTCTGGTTTAACCCAGGCGCTCGCCCGAAGCGCCCAGCGCCTGGGCTCAGGCGAGCGCCCAGGCGGCGCCTCTTTGAGGCGCGCCGCCTGGAAGTTTAGCGAGGCGCTCAGGCCTCGCCTCGCCTTGCCCGAGCGCCTTTTTAAATCACTGATCTTGAATAAGAAATACTCAAATCATTGTTTAATTTAGGGGTGCAAGATATCTTGTAGAGACGAAGAAATCTTTGGAAGCATACAAAAGAATTACTTGTTGAGTTAGCTTTGTCGAACTTGCTGGTCTATTCTGGGTTGCATATAATTGTGATTGTTGAGTTTGTTTGATCCTTGGAGGAATGCTAGTATGAAATGTTTGGAGTGATGGATCTACATTTTTGAAGGGGGATCCTTTGAAGTCTATTTGCCTTTTGAAGCTTTAGCCTACTTATTTCTGCAAATGCTGGAGAAAATTTCTGAGAATAATTTAAGGAGGAGTTAAGACACATTTTATTTCATTTTGACCTGTGTACGTTGCATAACCTTTTTTTCTTTTTTTTGCTAAGTTCTGATGATCTTTCAGGTTACATCTTGAGCTTCTTCCTCTTCGGTTGCATCTTGATCAATCACAGCTCAATTTTCTCATCATTTTCTTTGGCAAGGAATCATTTGATGATCCCTCTCCTGTTTCACCGAATAATCTGGATGAGTCTGATATGTCAAAGGCGAGCAGGAGGTTTGGAAGCCAAATAATAGTAGAAGAGGCTCTACTTCCATTCTTTCAGGTTAGTTCTTAGAACTCATTATTTTTCTTTCCTGCACAATTCAAATCATAGCTTGATAACAAATGTATGCTTCTGTTAATATTCCTTGATTGTTACTTTTTAGTTTGTATTTGTAGGTAATTATCTATTTGTAGGAAATTCAAATCATAGCTTGGTAACAAATATATGCTCTGTGTTGTTGAATTTTATCTTCAACTGTGTTATCAAGAATAAAAATATATGCCCTTGTAGATACTTATTCATATTAATAGGAAAATGGTGCTTAATTGTTTTTTTCCTAGTTGCTCCAGATTAAATAACATGGAATAACTATCAATTAATTTTGCAGTCTTTGATATATTTAACAAGTCCTTTCTTGAATGATCTATGCCATAAGACTATGCCTCACGGGGATCACATATGGTCCAATCCAATATAAGCCATTTGTTAATCAACAATTTGATCTAAATTAGTGACCTGATCTGGTTATCCGATCGATTATCAGATCAGTTCCTGATTGACCTTGGTCCAATCTGTTTATGGCTTGATTTATCAAGTCGGTCAAAATGTCCAGAATTAATAGGTCTAGAACTTGATTATATGGTGTCTAGATAAGATTCGAATAACCCTTTTTGGGATGTGCTCAAATCAGATCAGTTTGCAGATTAGATATTTGATCCTTGACTGGATTGGGTTTGGGTTAACTTTTAGTTTCTCCATCATATTGTTAAACTGCATTGTATCTTTAGATGATGGATATATCTATGAAACTCTGTGCTGCCCTGCAGAGTAGTTAGTTGAAACTGATTTCGATCTCTAAGAACCACAATTGGATTAAAATTGAGTTTGTCAAGAAAGCAAAAAATTGTTTTGTAAAGAACAAAATAGTTCCATATAATATGGTTGTGTTCATGGTTTCTTTTGCTACCATGACAATAACAGTTTTATGAAGATTAGACTCTGCTACCTACGTATATTACTGAAGCAATTTCTGTTACATTTCTCTTCTTGTTATAGCAATATACTTGGCATCACACTGACCTTCATTTCTGAACTTTTCCTGATATGCCTCATTCTAGAAATGTGATGTGTTGCCTGTGATCTTACGCGTGGACTATATTCCTCGTCATTTTGATTCAGCGGCACTAAGAAGAGGAAACTATGCAGAACTTCTCAATTTAGTTCAATGGAAGGTATCTCTCTAACTTAGACTTACTTTTTGTTGGTTCTTTAAAATTATCACAAGTTGAAGGGACATAGAGCTGACTAGATCAGTTCCTCTGAAGACTATACCTTTGAGAATATTTTGTCTTTAGTATTTAATTTTCAGAGACTAATAGGTTGGCTGGTAACTTGAGCCCCCTGATGATGAGCAGAATGTTATTAATGAGCCCCTCATCATGTATCAATATGGCAATTCATAATTAAGTGAATCGTACTTCATAGTGATCTACTGATGTGATGAACTATCATAACTTTTATCAATCATATTCGGAATCATCAAATATGTTTTAGAGCCCTAAAACAGTAATTAAGAGAAGTTAAGCCTATATAAATCATTTCTTTTAATTACCAGTTTTCACTTTGTACTTCAGTTTGCTTCTAGATTTACATTTGGAAAAATGATATTTAGTTCCCTTGCATACTTCTGAAGCTTTTTAACTTCGTAGCATAAAGGATTACAATTTTGTACTGGGTTACTATATCGGTCAGGGATTGGACCGGTACGCACCGTGATTACCAGTGTACACCAGTATATACCGAGAGGAAGAAAAAAAGCTGTGAATTGGAAGGAAGAAGAGAAGGAATTGAAGGAAGAGGAGAAAGGGGATGGAGGAATAGGAGGTGGTGAAGGAGAGAAGGCTGTGGATGAAGAGGGAGAAAGACGAATAGGAAAGAAGAAGAGGAGACAGTATAGGAATATGAGGAAAAGGGAAGAAGAGGAGACGTTGAGGAACAAGAGGAGGAAAGAGGAGGAAGTGGAAGAAGATGAGGCAATGGAGGAAGAGGAGCATAAGAGGATAAGGAAGTGTACCCGACATTGGCAGCGCATGGTCGGTGGCGGGGAGGTAGCGACGGTGGATGATAGCCGCTTGTGAGTTTCCACATGTATAGAGGAGAGGTCGATGGCATCTCATGGGGCTCCGCACGTATGGAGAAGAGAACGCGGAGCCGTAATCCTTGGTTTGAAGTTTTTTTCCTTTTTCTTAATAGATCGGATCGGACCATCAAACCAGGCGAAACTGTAGTCCTTGCAAAGCACTATGATATATCTCTGTGGGAATTTCGTTGTTAAAAAATTTCCATCATTGACATCTTTCTTCTTTCATGTGCAGAATTATTATTTCCGGAGATCTCTAAAGATTATAGCTTGCTTCTCAAACTTGTTTCCTTTGCTCTCAGCATGTTATTGTATCTCGTATGACTGGAATAACAAACTAAATTTAAATTGTTTGAATGGAATTGATATTGTGATAGTTACAGGATTGGTAGTTGGGAACTTTTATGTCATGTATTTGTTGTCATTTTCCTCTTAGGCACTTGCTTGCTTACTGCTTATCTTTTTTTAGCTTCTCCCTCTCATCTGCTCCATTCAGCTAAATACTTGATGCTTTCATTTTTTGCTCATACAATAAGAGTTCTGCCATTGTGGTGGATTGAATCACCCAGCAATGTTTTTCATGATGATTCCATCTCTCATGTTCCTGATAGAAGGGCCCATATATGTCAGACGTGCAAGAGTTAAGATCACCCCTGAAAATCTTCAGTGTTGATTAAATCCACCAAAATAGCTTTTCCTACACATCTTGGTATCTTAGTCCCACATTCCTAGTTAACATTTGCTATTATTTGTGCCATTAGTGTTTTACTTTCATCATTTATCTCATGAGTCTGACTTCTTTGATCTTTAAAATGAGCAGCAATTTCATTTGGCTTTCAGTATCATGTTATTTGTGACAATCTTTGATCAGTATTTTCCAACTTGGACTTATCAGTCTGACCAAGTAGTGATATCAAAATACAGAGCTTCATACTGGTACAAAATGATTCATTTTTAACTTTTACTATTTGTTCAACGACACTGGACAGTGGACAGTACAAGTTGGTATACTGTCTGGTATACTAGTAGCATATAGGTCCGGTAGGTTACAGAAGCCAGTATAAATCCTTGGTGAACATGAAAATCGCTGGTGTCATACTTAATATTGAAGTTGATAGGTGTCTTAGTCCGAATTTTAAGCTTGCTACCTTTATATACCCTTTATATGCTTCCTTTGGTTTAAGTCTCACTTTTAACTAGTTACTAAACATTTACTTACATTTTTAATATATGAAAAGAAATCTGGCTTAGGGTTTAAAGATTCATGAACTTCAACCTAATGATCTATGAAGTAGAAATTTTCCTTATATAACATTCTCATCTTGTCAGGATTTCATTGTGACAAGATCTATTATTTTTTTATTTGAATCATAACTCAAATTGAGACACCATAAATACAGTGATATTGTACTTATTGGAAAGACATTTTACAATTAAGTACTCAAGTATGGTAAAATGTCTCTGTACTTGGATTTCATCTAGCTGGATTTGGAGATCATGATGGTTGAAGTGAATGGATGATTGTCATAAAAGAAATGTATAATTGAATTTTATGGTCAATAAATGCTAAAAAAGAAATTTGGTAATAAGGGGAATACAACGGAGTCCAACTCATACAATATAGCAAAATGATTAAAGTAGATGAGTCATCTACCCCTTGAAAGAAAAATCTTATAACACAAATGTTAGACAAAGTTAGCTTTGGTTTCCAAGGAAAAAATATACATGTTAACATAGCAAAATGAGGATGCTTATTAGCTCTACAGTGCAAAAGACAAGAATACAAGAGGATTGCATTCGATTGGTTGTAGATAGCCCTGATCGACATTATTTGAGAATGTTGAGTAAAAAGTAGTTGCAAGGCAGTTAAGAAAAAACCCAGTGAATTGCCATATCCAAATAGGAGATTAGATAGGGTGAAAGAACTTGAGAAAAGGTATGAGGTCATTTAATTATCTAGAATTGCCATTAAAAAACCAAAGTATTGCTTCCGTGTAGCCAATTCGAAAATAAGGCATCTTGTTGTGGCTGTAATAAAGCTAGCAAAATTTGAAAATAAGGCATCTTGTTGTTGTGGCTGTAATAAAGCTAGCAGATATGAGAGAAAGCACATAAATGAGCAATATTTTTAAGTTTACTTCTTCCTCTATTGCAGAAGAATTTGGTTCCTGTTGTACTGCAGTCCCTGGTGGTGTATTATGTGATTTACCTTATGCCTCGACTTGCAATGATCAGCAAGAGCGTCATTTTCCTCAAATTGAGCACTTTCTCAATTTCTATTATTTATCTAGTGTTTCCTTGTTGGTATGATATTGAAAAAGAATGGTTACCATCATATTACCTCCACACGCTTCAATTGTTGCATTTTCAGTTATAACATTTACGAAATTAGCATCCAGAAGCTAGTTGTAGTCAGTATATTGAGGGTTTCTACTCTTATGCTAACCCCTTTCTTTTAGCCATTTTGTACCAAGGTTCAAAAAATCAGTCAAACCAGTACATACAGATCAATATTTACCCGTCAGGTACAAAACTGATTTTTTATTTTTTTAATCTGGACCTACCCTTGACAGCCGAACAGCTGTCAACAGAAACGTCTTCTAATCCTCGGTCTCCTCCGCGTCCTCCTCGCTGGTACACTGGTGTGCCATGTCTTGTTACACCGATATGTAACCAGACCTATACCAGTCTCGCTAGTGACTGGTATGTGTCTCAGACCAAGACGTGAACCTTGTTTTGTACATTATAGACTTCTAATACTTAATTGCAGTTGCATTTTGATGATATTACCAAATAGTAAATGGGACATCCTATCATCCTTGGTTACTCAGCTGCCCAAAGACGAACAAGGAAATAACTGCACCTCTTAATTTGTTTGTTATGGGATGTGCTCCTACTTCTCAAGACACTTCCCTGGTGCCTTTTCTTTTTCTTTTTTTTTTATTTTGAGATACTGAATGTGAGAGAAACATTTGCATACAATACTGTGATAAGGAAGCATGGACAGAAGACTGAGGAATATTGCATTCTGAATCATTGTTATTATCTGATACTGGCCTTTATTAGCTCAATGGAAGCCCACCATGCTAAGCTAGTGGAGGAGATTTCAATCTTTCTTAAATCTACTATAACCTGAGTTTGAACTTGCTATTTACTGTTAAGAGGTGGGCTTGATGTTCTTCTATTAATGTTTAGGCTGATAAAGGATTGAGGTTTCTAGCCTATATTTTGTGTAAGAAATATTGTAGACAGATTCTTTTGCCATTATTTGTAGGGAATAGATTTGCAGCTCAAGCATGTTTGTGCTATTGGGGTTTATGGGTGGAACAATATTTGTCAAACTGTTGTTGGACAGTGGCTGGAAGATATTGCTCACAATCAGGTTATTATCTTTTCTATTCATCTACTTGTGTTGGAGAATAGCTATGATAATATCTCAAATTTTCATGCTAACTTGTAAGTGTTCTTTTTTTTTTTCTAGGTTCGTGAGTTACTGAAAGGGCTTCCTCCCGTAAAATCATTGTTTGCTGTCAGTTCTGGAGCTTCAAAGTTGGTTTCATTGCCTGTGAAAAGCTACAAGAAAGATCACAAGTTGCTGAAGGGAATGCAGAGAGGTAATCAAGTATTCATGTATTGCTTTCTACAGAGATGTTCTTGCCTCGCAACTTGCGTCTTCCACTTGTAAGGCTTTTTTGTAAGATAGATTTATCAGATGACTAGTTCATTTAAGTTTATTATTGTTTTAACCATGCTTTTAAGTTCTAACAGAACATGTGTTGTTTGCCAGCTACCAAACAAGACATTTGGTGTGGCAAACCATGCCAAAACTTGGCACAAGAAACAGAAGGAAATAGATAAACAACTACCAGAAAATTGAATCTCACTGTTCAATAGAAAATGGTAGATCTGTCAGATATACCTAAATCTAAGTGGGAAGTTGAAAACAAAAGAATTTAATTTTAGCTTTAAATTGGAATAAAATGATTTGTTTTCCTTATATCATTTATTATTCCTGTATGGGAGTAAATGTATCTAGAGAGTACAAGTAACAAAATGCGAGTGTTGAAATATTTTGTGTCCAATAACATAGTGCTATGGATGGGTTGGGGGGGTTTTGATTTTCCATCAGAAAAGTGTATGCAACCCCAAATGGACCAAAACCTGGATTCTTTGCTTTAAGATTAAGAGATCTTGAAGAAAACCTGATCTTGTAAGGGAGATGCAGTCCACTAATTTTGACTTGGATTTTTTCATGGAACGCTTTGACAAAAGCACTTAAGCATTATGCATTTGAAATATGAGCAAGTATTTACTAATTTTTCCAAATTATCATTCTTAAGGCAAATTAATTAGAATGTACTGAATTATAAACATTTGCAGGAGCAATGGCTTTTCTTAAGAGCCTATCAGTTGAAGCTGTTAGTCTGGGGGTGCATTTGGCAGCCGGAGCCCATGAGATCTTGCTCCAAACTGAATATATCCTTACAAGCATTCCAATGTCTGTACCATTGTCTGAGATAAAGAGAAAAAAAACAGATGTAAGAACTAATCAGCCTGAAAATGCACAGGAAGGGATCCAGCAGGTATGCATTTTCATGCACCCTGTTATTAAGCTTTACTGCTGGGTACACTTTGCAGCTTCAAATGCTTCCCTTTTCTTTATGATCCTAGGATTTATCTTATTGAATGACAACGTTAAGTTCTGATGTTACAAGTTAACTAATGGACAATCAGACTTGTTTGTCCATCTTTGAATAAGGTGATACTAGTGATAATACACTATGGTCACAAGTAGTTATTTACTGCAAATGATGTCCTGAAGTAATGTCAGATGCAATAATCATAATATTAAATTCTTTAGTCTATTATTTTGATATTATTACAATTTTATGCTGTGCTACAACAATCATTCCATTGGCAGTCAGAACAAAGGAAATTATGGACCTGCTTTCACAAAGGAAATTCTTTAAATTTTATTTTGTGGTGGCTAAGTATGTACGTGTGGTGTTCTGGTACTGTGGTTGTTATAGAGTATTCCTTTGTCCATTGTAGAAGGAATTATTAAAGATCAGTTGTGAATTTTTTAGTTCTTTACAAATTGATGACATTTATACTTCTGTTTATAGGCTTACGAGAGTTTAAGCGATGGCTTTGGTAGAACTGCATCTGCTATACTTGGGACTCCCCTGAAATCTTATCAGCGTGGTGCTGGTGCTGGATCAGCTCTTGCAACTGCTATTCGTGGAGCTCCTGCTGCTGCTATAGCTCCTTTCTCTGCTTCTGCTCGTGCTGTGCATTGCACATTGCTTGGATTGAGAAATAGGTAATTTTTTTTGCATGAATTGGTTTCAGTGGAATGTCTGATGAACTAATTTATTTAACCTTTGGAACAATTTAATCGTAAATAGTTCATTAATCATCTTATAAATATAAAGTAGTTTATGTAATGGTAAAACAATTACTTGAAAACTGAAATGCAATTACAGTTAGCTGTCCTTTTTTTAGTGCAAATAGGATCTTGAGAATATTGAGGTAGAGGAAGTAGGCAATTGTGTGAATTTTACGCAAAATTAAATTAACTGATTACTCGAACTATCAAATAGAAAATGATCAAAATGCATTTTGTAATTTTTGAAAATTATAAATTTCTTATTTTGATCTAGAAAAGTGAGTTTTTGTTCTAAATGTCTAAAATAATTATATAAAGATGTACTACAAATAAAATTGCAGAAAGTAGAGGTGAATCTTGATAGTTTGTGAAGTTTCAGAGATTATTTTTATCGACTAATGTATTTTTTATACAATAAAGGTGAATTTTAAATTTCGGTTCATTGTTTTCTTAATTATTTAGCTTTTAAAATTTTCATGTATTATTTTATTTTTTAAAATTTTTATGGTTTAAATATTTCTTTTGCGTTCAGCCAAAGCTCTATTGGCCAATTCTGATCCCAATTATTATCTATCCAAAGGACCGTACCCCATCGCATTCCTTATCTGAGAACTTGGGCCCAACATTATTTATTTCTTTGATTGTTGTAAATTAAAATATTCTTCTTTATATTACTTTATATTTAATTCTATGTATTTAATGTAGTTAGTAGATGATCTCTTCCATTTGAACTCACTAAAACATATTTCAGGAACTGTTATCTACTTACCTTTATGTTTCTCTATTATTTGGTGGAAGAATCAGCATTATCTTGAGGAGTATATCAAGAGATAATTTGATGATTAGTTTTTCACATTCACTTTCGGTGTTAGAGTCCAATCATTATAAAAACAGTTTTCATCAATCTCTGCAAATAATCAAACACTTAAACAAAAGGTTTGTTCCACGTCCATGGTTTGTTTTCAATGCTTTTGTGGTGAACAATGCCCGTGCTTCTATTAAATGACGTTGCACTTGGATGCCACCAAATCATCTCTTCCAGAGTAAAAGGTAAGTTGACCATAGAAGAGAAGCAATCATAATCACTGACGTGTTTAAAGTTCTAAAGCGACCCAGATGGAGATTTTGGAATGTTGAGCCTTCCAAGTACTAATATTGTGCTGGAACTTAGACATTCCCCGCATTTGACCATGACATTACTAATATAGGATGTTGTAACTGGATTACATTAGCAATATTTATGGATGGATGACTAATCTGAGGATTCTAGTCGCTTCCTAGGTATAAAGCAAGAACTGGGATGTGTTTTTTTCCTTCATTTTTTCACAGAAGACTGGTTCATTATGGTTTTATACTGGAAGACATCAATTTGACAACTTATTCCACTTTTCTCTTTAATTATCGAGGATAGAAAGTATTTGATCACCCAGAAGCCTAAGATTCTTTGTGAACAATGACTTTACTCATTGCAGCTTGGATCCTGAGCACAAACAAGAATCAAAGGAGAAATATTTGGGGCCTTCTCAATCGTAGGATTGCCAAATTTATATTCTTGGGGATTAAATTTCATGCATCCATGTATATTGCATTACAGAGCTGCTGTCTGATTTGCTGCTCAAACTTGCTCTATGACTGCATACTTCTGGTGCTGGTTTCATGGTTTTATAAAAGGGCTGACTACTGTACGTCCATGGTGCTGGTTTCAATTGTCCGTAAGGTATATATGCTGGTATGTTTTGAACATCTTTAAGCTTAGTCGTCATCATAATTGCACTTACATGAGATAATGATTTCATATTTTTGGCTGTTGCAGGTGTATAGTTCTTCAAGGGAGATTCTTTATGCGACAGAATAACATGGTAACCTTTGTACAGAATTAGGTAACGTAGAATGCTCGCCATTTTTTCGAGGAAATTGTGAATAGTGATTTTGTATATAAAGCGTGTTAATTGTGCTTTTTCTTCTCTCCCTCTCTCCCTGATGAAATTTTTGTCAATCATTCAAATCAACTTGCCGGGGCTTGCTATTGCTAGTGAATGTACCTATGATTCTTGGCTGCTGTAACCATCCTTTTTCGTTCGTTTTAGACATTATATATATATATATATATATATATATATATATATATATATATATATATATATATATATATATATATATATAAACACAGCTTTTCACGTTGAGACCTCGTTACTGCGCAAATATTCTGCCAAGTGATGAAAAGGATAGCAATCTTGCATCCTTCTTAGACACTATTAACACACCTCAAAGCAGTAATATAACGCAGAGGCTGGGAACTCAACAATTCATTATCTTGAACAACATGCTGAAAATTTCAGAACCGATTGCGTAACGCAAACGAAGGCAATAAGAGAGGCAATTGTTGCCTTCCCTCCGAGAACGGCGGTTCGATCCGACCTGGTTTGATACGAGTCTGTAATTTTGTTTATTTAGATTGATTTTGGTAGTTGTAAGAGCCGTTGCTTCGGTCAGGGATTGGACTGGTCCAATGTAATATGACCCGATCAGACGCGTAGGATGAGGATCACCTGTTTATTAATCCCCATCAGGATTCAGGGTTACCTACCCATCGTTCCCCGAGTGAGGAAACCCTGGGCGCACCGATTGTTCGATTTTGACTCACGACACAGAAGTCAACTCGGTTCGAACGAGAGCATCGGCGTGGATTATGCGGCTGGACTGACCGTGCCCTCGGCCGTGTCCTCCTCTGTCATCGCCATCGTCTCTCGATCGCCGTCTTCTTCGAGCTAAATTCCCATCTCTCGGCTTCGGCATCTCGCAACCTCCTCGTCGATCGATCTTCTCGTGGGAGGTCAGGATTCGATTCCCCAATTCATTTAACATAACAAGTAATCCCTCTTCCTGTCGTACCTTGAACTTTCTTATTCTCGTTGATCATCTTGTAATTTGCTTCGGCGCTGGACAGTTAAAGTTTTATCACATTCTTCGGTTCAGGTGATTTCTTGATTGGCTTTTTGCGTGCGTGTTTGAGAATTTTGTTATCTTCGAGGTTGTTAGGGTTTTTCTTCTCGATTGGGTTGATTCTTAGTTTTAGTTTTATCGCATTCTTCGGTTCAGGTGATTTCTTGATTGGCTTTTTGCGTGCGTGTTTGAGAATTTTGTTATCTTGGAGGTTGATAGGGTTTTTCTTCTCGATTGGGTTGATTCTCTGTGATTTCTCATGGTCTGTGAAGAGTATTGTTTGTCCGTTGCAGGAGTTCTTGATCATCACAAGAACCATAACCTAAGTCGGTAGACTGTGTCTATGGCTCTGCGTCAGATTTTTCGGAGGCTTTCGGTTAATCAGATCCCCGGCAGGATTTATCCATCCTTGGGCCAACCCTTTTATAGCGCTGCGTCGCCGAGTGAACTGATTCGTGCTACTCTCTTTCCTGGTGATGGAATTGGGCCTGAAATCGCAGAGGCTGTTAAACAGGTTTGAGGTTTTCTTATTCGTTTCTAATAAACTTCGAATCATCGACTTTATCAGGTTCTAGTTCATGTTTATTTCTTTACTTTCTAACGATGTTCTGACTATGTAACTCCGCAAACATTGATCTTGAAGGTTTGTCGGATGAATCTTGTTTGATTTTCATTTGTGACTCCTAATTTTATCAGGGAAAAATGAGGTGAAGTATTCTTTTGAACCTTCAAATTTACTAGGAGGAGCATGTTAACATTGAATATATATTCATTAACCTTATCGCATATGTTTTCATTTTTTGATGATTAAGATCAATGGTTTAATTTGTCAAGATGTCCGTAGTGTCTTCTAGTGCATTGACAGTTGTATTCATTCTTTGTTGGCTTGATGTTCATGCAAAAGATCCTCAAATTCTAACAAGTTTAGTCTATGTCATAGATCATGCTCAATAAAATAGACTTTCAATACTTGATTCAAACTGGTTGGATTGAGATCATCGTATCGGTATACTATACTAGCTCAACTATATATATTTTGGTGAAGATCAAGTTTCTTACAGCTTTGCATATATCGGTAAAGATGAAGCATCTTTGAGCATCTCAACCTCATGCCAAGAATGTTAAAGTCAGTTAAGGCTTTATGTTATCCATGTGCTGGATGAGATGGAGGCATTTTTATGGCCAGCCAGTTCATATGTTTTAAACAATAACCTGTTCCTTTGTAACTGCTTCTTAGTCCTTTTGTTATGAGGAATTACCTTTCTCATCTTCTTTTTAGGTGAAGAAAACTTGAGTTGGAATATTTAAATACCTGATTATTTTTGACACAGGTTTGGTATTGCAGGTGTTTGGTGCAGCAGAGGTGCCCATAGAATGGGAAGAACACTATGTGAGTGACAAGGTGGACCCAAGAACAGAGAGCTTTCTGACATGGGAAAGTCTGGAATCAGTGCGGAGAAATGGTGTTGGCTTGAAAGGCCCTATGGCTACACCTATTGGCAAGGGACACAGATCATTAAATCTTACATTACGTAAAGAACTTGGTCTCTATGCTAATGTAAGACCTTGCCAAAGCCTTCCGGGATATAAAACTCGATATGATGATGTTAATCTTGTCACAATCCGCGAAAATACGGAAGGAGAGTATAGTGGTCTTGAACACCAGGTAATTCATGTACTTGAACCGAATGTTATTATCTTTGAACCTGTTGATGCCTGATAGTTAGGTCACTTGTCTAATTTTTCTATGTATGATGCACACATGACGCTAGGTGGTCAGAGGTGTTGTAGAAAGTTTAAAAATCATTACACGCCAAGCAAGTCTAAGGGTGGCAGAATATGCTTTTCACTATGCCAAGGCTAATGGCCGACAAAGGGTATCTGCAATACACAAGGCCAACATCATGAGGAAGACTGATGGTCTCTTTCTCAAGGTATAATGCATACAGTACTTAGCACTTGGCAGTCCCTTTTCAGACAGAGAAGAGGTTACTTCCTCTCGTTGGATTTGTTTTCAGTGTTGTCGTGAGGTTGCGGAGAAGTACCCAGAGATAACATATGAGGAGGTCATCATCGATAATTGCTGTATGATGGTATGTTTGGACTTCTGTGAAAATTTGGCTGTAGTTTTGTCACAACCCATATATTTGTTCTAAAAATTGATCACTTCTTATAGGAGTATATAAACTCAGAGCTGAACTTTTTTGATATCATGCATTTTACATGGAGCTTACAAGTATTGTTGCTTATAACAGCTTGTGAAAAACCCTGCCTTGTTTGATGTATTAGTGATGCCCAACCTCTATGGAGACATAATCAGCGACCTGTGTGCGGGCTTGATTGGAGGCTTGGGCTTGACTCCTAGGTAACTTATACTTTGCCAGCTTTTTGGTGCAAAGGGAGTATTTTTATATCGGTTGATTTCTTTTCTTCAGTTGCAATATAGGTGAAGGTGGCATTGCTCTGGCAGAAGCTGTTCATGGTTCAGCCCCTGATATTGCTGGAAAGGTAGGATCTTCTGTATCTTGAACAGTATTTGCCTATTTATTTTTCTATCAGCACTGCCAAACAACAAACTGATAGTGACCAATTTTGCAAGCACATGCAGTTACTTTTCTGTGGGTTAAATTGTCATTTACTTGTATGTCTGAATACAATTATAATTCATCTTTCCAACTCCATAAACATGCCAAAGTTTCATCCATTCTGTAGTTGTACTAGTGTTTGTTTCTATTGTTTGATCATGTTGTGCAATCCGTGACTCCAGAATCTTGCAAATCCGACTGCACTCCTGCTGAGTTCTGTAATGATGTTACGCCATCTGAAGCTGAACAATAAAGCTGATCAAATCCAAAATGCCATACTTAGCACCATTGCAGAAGGAAAGTACAGAACCGTTGACCTTGGAGGCAGCTCATCAACAACCGACTTTACAAAAGCAGTGAGTGATCACCTCTAAGGATTTCATGGTATTTTGGACTAGTTATTGCACATAAGAATTCTATTCTGAGGCCAATATGAGACCCCTCCTTGTTTGAGTTTCCAGCTCATTGCTTGACCAAAAATGGTGCTTTCAAAATTTTCCCATGTTATGTTCTTTCTACTTCTGAGGATGCATGTAATAATTAGTATACTAAAATGTCATAGGACATTTACCTGTTCTTCCTTCCTGAAGTCTTGGTTTTAACAACAGCTGCAAATAAGGATTTATGGAATTATGGTGACATTCAATATTTGACGCCAAAAGAGAGCAGTAACTCTCTTTTGCAAGGCAGAAAGTTGTGTTGAAATTATACGCAGTTTACCTCTGCCGAGGAACAGCTTTTGTGGTGTATTCTTTTGATCTTTATTTCCTTAACTGGGTAAACACCAAATGCGACTTGCATGTGATTTAGATTGAGCATCGCTACTTTCAAATTATGTTTGATTGAAACCCAATCTTCCGCTCCTGATCTGATAAACAAACTCCAAGAATTCAAGTGTTCTTCTAGTAGTTCAGGTGGAAACATAATCAGGAGAGGGCACGGAGTCTTTGGTGTTGGTTCTTTCCCTTGAAATCCATCAAACATGGTAGCGTCGTTTTGGCACTCTCAGCATCGATGAATGACATATGAAACCCATTGGATACTATAGAATACCTTCATTCTTCCATTCCAAATGGATCTCTTAATTTATTGCAGCTGCTGCCTTTTTAATCCATAGCATGCAATTCTATGATGCAAACTTTTATCATATTCCATGTATTAAGACCACCCAAATCTGAAAATCCACTCCTAATAAGCAATAGGAAGAAACAAGATAAAATGTTTGTTCAATTGACTCAACAAATGAGTGCTGCAATTCTGCAAAACAGTAGCACCTCTACTACCAGGAGACACAAATTGATACATAACAATCTCACACAACCAGCTGATACTATCGAGACTAAAAATGGACAATAATTTATGAAACAGATAATAATTATGTGAATGAATTTTGTAATGTACATGTTTTCTGCGTTGACGGTTCACGAAGGGTTAGATCCCGGGAAGTATGATTACCCAAGCGGTTCAGATAGGACACCACAGGCTTAGGCACCAGACCATCATCTAAGCAAAGAGCCGCAAGCGTGTAGTTATGGGTGCTCGGCATATGGGGCATGTCGATAAAGTGGCACCACATTCCTTGCAAGTCTTGACAAACAGAAAGAATGAAAAACTTGTAAAAGCAAGTCATCCAAACTACTAAAGAAATAGAAACCACGATAAGGTATTTTCTCGCTCAGAAATTTGTCTCTTCCGTTTTGCATCACTGGAGACATCATCTTCAAGTAAAAGAGCAATATTGTAATGGGTAGCAGCACAATGGATTTGTAGACATGGACAAATTAATTTGTTGTTAGAATAAGATACGGTGGACTTTGTCAAGCTTAATGCACTTCAAAACCTACAATGGTCTCTAACATCATATTTGTGCCATGGTGCAAGTCTAATGCTGGATATTTCAAGCTAAATACCAATGGAGCCTTCAGTCCACAGAGTAAAGAGAGTCGACCCGATTTTCTAATTAGAATTGCTGATGGACAATGTGTTTATGCAGGTTTTTCGTATATCAAGGATGGTAGCTGCTGGCATTCATGAGTGGATGGCTGTCAAGAAAGGGTTGGAAGCTGCTATTCACGAAAGCATAGATTGTACTGTGGTTGAGACAAACACGAAGCTACTAGCCAATGTGCTCATCATAAACGTATTGCATTGCTAATGGCATCCAGATTGTTTTGGGTCTATTAAGTATTATTTAGGATTAGAGAGTTAAGCACATCTATGGAGAGGGTGACAAAAGTGTCCATCTGTTGGCACAATATGCTATGAATAACAATTTTTTGGTTTTTCAACAAAGGATAGGAATCGTGATTTTAGTGCCATTTTGTGCTCCGAGGAGCATATATGTCTTTTCTCTGTTTCATTAAAAAGGTTCTTCAATTAGAAAGATGTTCCATATTATGAGCCTTGGTGGAGTGTCTCCTGCTGTCTTTTCTATGGCTTCATATTGTTTCTATGAAAGTGTGAAGACATTGCACAGCATTTCACCAGCAAAAACAAAAAAAAAGTATAAGATTGACTTACTTCATACAATGGCAAGACACTAAATGAAAAACCTACCAGATGGCCGCAGCCAAACGCCATATCCTTTGGGTTTGTTAAGCATATAGGGCAGACCTTAAAAAACAACAAAAAAGTTTGTAAGACAAAGATTGCATTGCTGATTGGCACATATTATTAACATACCATGAAAAAAGGCATTGACATGCCCTCGTGCTACAGTACAACAATTATTACTGTAAAACCCTAAAATTTGCTTGGATAAGAAAAATATACCTGCTCTGTTGAAGCAGTGGAGCCAGTTGTCTGGGTATCTGCTATACGAGTAGATGACATCATTAAACTATCATGTTCAAGTACTTCCTTCGGAGGAGGAAGAATTTTTGGTGAGCTAAATCTGTCACTCTGGTTTCTGTGAGATGACCTTAAGTTTAATATGGAAGATATAGGACTGGAAAAATGACTGACAGAATTAGGTAATCTACACAATAAATACTAGGAATAATCAGAGGACTTACTCTTGAGGTCGGAGGCCTTGCGTGGCTTTATATTGAAAAGGTATTTCCATTAATGCAGCAAGTGCAAAGGCTGCTTCCTTCTTTGACATTTCCATTTTTGCACTCATGATATTTGTAAAATTCACAAACTGCAGAAAACTCAGATCCTTAGCCAGAAAAGAGAAAGAAGAAGATGCACATAGCTATGCTCAAAATAAAAAATGCAAGTTATCAGCATGTTGATGCATCACTGTTTCTGATTTTTATAAATAAACATATCATAGACAAACTAATAAAGGATCTACTATTGAAAAGTTGGACCGTGAGAAACATGAGTTCCATTTATCATAGAAAGTCAGGATTTTCATTCTCTCAGCAATCTCTAGCCTTAAGATACATCAACAAGAAATGTTTCAGCATTTGATTCACTTTTAATTGGTCATCAACTTTCTTATTAATTATTGCTCAAGGGCAGGTGATTTCCGAACATTCAAGTCCATCTTTGTAGATGTTATAATACTAAGAGCATCCAAAGAAGGTAAAACGATCAACCTCATCTGCATATGAGTATTTAGGTGCCTAGCAAGCCTGAGCATTGCAATAGACTAAGGGGAACTTATAGAGGTCAAATATATATCAATCAAGCACACTTGCATATGACCATTTAGGAGCATAGCAAGTCCTACTACCCTGGATATCTAATTTACCCCTCAAAAAATATAATGATTACATACACTGCTGCAAACATTGGAAACTTACATTTTATGTCCTTGACATGACATCACATTTGGATCCGATTTGCAAATATAAATTAACCCTGATGGGTCCTAAAATCAGAACTCATTAAGACCTATTTACATTTGCAAAAAAGGGTTCTGGTGACATTTAACTTTAGAAGAATAAAATGCGGGTTTTCAAGTGTTGTAGGAGTGTATATATATATATATATATATATATATATATATATATATATATATATATATATATATATATATATATATATATATATATATATATGATGGACTGATTAACATCTAGGAAGATTTCTGGTATACCCAATTACAAGGTGCCATAATATCCTATTCACCCCTCCAAAATACAAATGTCATATATATATATATATATATATATATATATATATATATATATATATATATGACATTTGTATTTTGGAGGGGTGAATAGGATATTATGGCACCTTGTAATTGGGTATACCAGAAATCTTCCTAGATGTTAATCAGTCCATCAATGTATTATGATATCACTCTCACATGTATTAAAAACATATTCCTCTTTAAAGTGAATGTCATAGTGCAAAAAAAGAGACCGCTGCCATTTTGGAGGGGTAAACAGAATATTATGACACCTTGCAATTGGGTATACCAGGAATCTTCCCAGATATGCATATCCATCAATGTATTATGATATCACTCTCACATGTAACTAAGAAATCCTTGTTAAAAAGATATTCCTCTATAAAGTAAATGTCATAGTGCAAAAGAGAGATCAGTTGACAGTGAACTCCAGATATAGATATCAAACACTATTAAGGCTATTCATGATAAGACACATCCATGAATTACATCTTTGAAAACAACTACATTGTTGACTGTAATTATTACTATTTAAATTAATATATAATCTCATACATGACATTTAAACTCCACCAGTAAATAAAATTAGTTAAGTTAATATATGATCTCATACATGACATTTAAACTTACACCAGTATAATGTTCAACAACTGAACTCACCTGAAAATTATCAAATCTACGTTCAGGAATACAATCATCAAAATGCTCCATTGTGTCCCATGGTCCATCACCAACACCAACCATAATTATTGATAGAGGAAAGAAACTGTACGATATAAGTGCTTCAGAAAAAAGTAATTGCACAATACACAAATGAGGATTCCAGTTAAATGCTCACCTGGCATCAACAATTGCCTTCACGGTTGCACCTTCTTGGGGACTTAATCTTCCTTGTGGTACGTCTGAGTTCCTCGCAACCTGTGGTTGTCAACATAGCAGAAAAGATAGAGAAAAATAAGCCAATTGAATACTCTTAGTCACAAAATCCTTTTTACCTGTCCATCAGCAATGATGACAAGAACATGATATTGCCAATTACTTTTTTTGACAATATCAATTGATGCCTGGATTACCGGGGCAAACGACGTTGGGCCTGCACATGAGGTAGAAAAAGGCAAAAATATGACCATCATATGAGCTTCAAACATATATGTTACCTTAATTGTAAAGTCTGTGACAAATACTTAATCAGTACACCCGTTTTCAGAACTCATTTTTCAGTGTTGGACTGCTTTGGCCTATAATGGACTAGCCTAAGCTTGATTTACCCCAAACCAGCTATATCTTTCAAGTAACAACTAGTTTTTGACCAAAGTCATGTCATTTCAATTCTTAGCCAAAATAAAAATGTGCTAACTAGCATGGGCCAATACAACCTGAATTTTCAATCGTTGCCCAACACCATTTCATAGGACAGACATCAGATCTAAACATATCATGAAAACTTATTTTGATGTTTTATTAACAAAAACCTTTAGCAGTAAATCTCAGAATAAAAATGTATCTGCCAACTTGATGATTCAATGATTTCAACATTTGCATTAATTTCCTGCTCAAAAATTTGTATAGCATGTTTATGGATAACTTAAGAAAGTAGGAGTTCTGTGCAAGCTGGAAAATGGCATCCCTCAACTCCCTGATGAAATTAAATAATAGGTGAGACACTTGATATCCAATGTGGAAACAACATCTAATAAAAAAAACAATGTCATGGATTTAAAAGGAGGAGCTGTTATCATTATAAAGAAAAGATGATGAACCTGGGTGGGCTTACTGCCCAGTTTTAGAGGGTTACAGGGCAGCAACCCTTGAACCGGACTTGAACAACCCAAAATGGACTGGCCCACATCCCATTTGCCCGTCAGACCCGTATCTACCGGTCAGTACAAACTGGTGTGGGTTGCTTTATATTATTTATTTATTCAGATTATAAATTGATAAACCAACAGGGGGCAAAGCTGCATCAAATTAGTAATATATTACATGTAACTTTTAGACCACGATACAATGTGAAAAAAATAAATGCTTGAGCATTAACATTAGTGTCGCTTTATCATTAGGGTTTGATGAATTGGTAAATTAGCTCTCAAAAGTCATCAAAACGAAAAAGATGTGATGTACACAACCTGAAAGTTTAAGGTGTGGCACAATATCTCTATATCGTGCAAGAGCCTCCTCAAAACCATGACAAGGACGATTATCAGGGTAAAAGCTGAAGACAGATTGCTCACGTGTAGATGCTAGCACATAAAAAGCAGATAGATAAGTTTCAGAAATAATTAATGCATAACATGGTATTAATGCTTCGAAGGGAAGAAAAGAGAAGAGGGGGAAGAAACACTTACTGTCACCAAAGCCATAACATGGTATCAGATTGTCCTCATCAAAAGGAGATAATGTACGCCCAATTATGGAAATGGCTTGTTCATATGGGTTAGGTGTACCACCAATAGCATGAAGAGATCTCCTACCAAACGAGTTCCTACCTAAAATCAATGCCAGGAATATCAGTCTACAATTACAAAGAAGTAATGCATTTAGAACAGCCAATGAGTCTTCAAAGAAAGTGGATCCCCTTTTTATCTTCATAAATTCAGTCCATCACCTGTCCATTCATTGCTTTTTGTGAAGTCAATACCAAGGATTAAGTTTGAAGACTCAAGGCCCGATTCTCTCAAAGCTGAAATAACCTGATTAAAGGAAGAAATTATTATTAAATAATCAACTGAAGATGTTGCATATCAGGAAAAAAATGATCTACAAATATAGCTTCAGACTACAGTGAGATACTGAGGTTGAGTTCCCTCAGACCAAAAACAACAAGATTAAAAATGACTAACAACAACAATAAAATGAATGTCTAAGACTAAAGATACGCATATTGTGGCATCCACTTCTCAAAAATGAGGTTTTAGCAGGATCTGAATGATAATCAACAACACTGAGGTTGCTGCTTGAATGAGTTCCCCACACCAGTTTTTCATTATATTTGTGCAAATTATAATACAGCTTTTACTACCTGTGAAAATAAAGTATGCAGTTACATTTTAAATCCTGAATTAATTGATATTTGATAATACATAATTAGGAAGTTCTACAAAATCCATTAGAAGATTTGAAGGCATGATTTCATTCACAAACCTGGTCAAGCGAGGAAAAATTATCTGGAATAAATTTTGCTTGTTTCCCATCATGGCCTTTGGAGCCCTTGGAACTCCTGGAATGATGATGACTATGGTGCAAGTGCGTATGAGGTTTCATGCTCCTCCAAAATAGAGGAATTATATGGTACAATCTGCAAACCAGGAAAAAAAAGGACTAGATTTGAAAGTTATTCATTAGTCAAATCACAAATTCATGTTAGATGCAAAACACAATAATCATTGAATAGCAGCAAGAAATCAGACTGGTATGGGGCGGTATGGTTGGTATCATCCTCGAATAGATTGAATTAGTTATTGATGTGGATTACTCATAAATTAGCAACACATTGTTGCAGGAAGTCATAAAATAGATCGGTGAGAAAACCGCTATGTAGAACTAGAAATATGCAAATAATGATCAATACAAGATTATAACTACAAGGAACCCGTACTTGTTAAAGACCTCTTCTCTTCTTATGCCAAAAGGTAATATCCATATATCGAACAAGCAGTTAAACCAAAGAAATCAATACATCTAGTACGACAATGAAATGCTCCCACATTATCCCTCGGTGAGAGCCAAGCCGACAGTAATTATCTCCAAACAAGGGTTGCAGCATACAGAAATTCCCACGACAAGCAACCTCAACCCTGAATTCAACGTGAACTGACCCTAAAGATGATGAAGATCCGGCAATCGCTCAATATCACTCGCCCTGACAGGTTCAAAAGACATTTTAAACAGAAAGCCCAAGGAACCATATCAGCTTTTTCCAGCCCTAATTTGCTCTAATTCTTGCTTTATTTTTCCTTCCAAAAATCAATTCCCCAGAACAAAACAGCCAAATCAAGATTACATCGAGTCAACCCTTCAAAATGAGATTCAAGATCACAGGTTATCGACTTACAACATCCAGAAAAAGAAACGACTAAAGAAACAAAAAGAAGAAGAGAAATCAGAGAAGATAGGGTTCGCGAGAAGGGATGAGAGACGGTGAGGAGAGCTTTACCTTGCCGATCGCTGTTGATTTCCCGATCTCTTTAGTTCTTATTATAACCGCCGCTTCTTGGCGTGCTCGATTTAAGTCTCGAGGCGGTCACTTCACGCCTTTCCCTCAACCGAGAAGGCCGGAGGATCCGCTCAAATTATCGGTACGGGTCAAAACGATCTTTCACCGCCCATGTAGATGGGACCCACGATTCAACGGACACGATGCACGAATTGGAGCGTCTTCGGGATGAGCAGCCACTGGAGAGGATCCCCCGGCTTCCGTCGTCGCCTCCCACTCACGACGGCGCGATCCGCTGTTGCTTGTCGAACGGGATGCGGATTGATCCGCACACGCGGAAAGATGCAGCAGCTCGGTCCCACAACGGGACCCACTCGCAGCCACAAATTCGGCGGATATTTAATGCACTCATCAAACCCCGTAATAATAACAAAACTAAGTCATAACTATTTAAAATCGATTATATAAATTTTTTTTAATCATCATTAAGAATATATATATATATATATATAATTAAATTTAAAATATTTAATTTTTATTTCTTATTTCTATTAAAATCTTACTCTACCCATATATATTATCTTAAGTGATTTTTTAAGTGATACCTAATTATTCATAAATAATTTTTTATTTTTCTAATAACTCCGTATATATTGTTTTTTAATTACGCAACTCATCAAATCCTATCAAGATAAAATAAATAAAGTCTATTTATATACGTTATTTCTTAACTTTCGAGCTCGATAGATAAAAAAAGGAGTCTAAAAACATTTTTTCAATATATCCACATATATATTTAATTTAATTTAATGTAATATAGAAGACATAATATACGTTTCCTGGAAATCAACTAGAAACTACATTTCACAGAAAGATCTCATTAGATGGATAACATGATCAGCTAGAGATATTGGATCGGAGACAATTGGATCTTCAATGTCGAGTCCACCCAATCAGTGCGAGAAACACCGCTATGATGTTGCCGGTGATCAGCCCCCTCAGAATTTTCTGCTTGTGTGCCGTATATGGAGGGTACCTCATAGAAACATCGCCACCAAAACCACGGCTCAACACCGCCTTCTTGTGACTAAATGCATCAAATGAGAATTTTCCGTGGTAAGACCCCATTCCGCTCTCTCCTACGCCACCAAATGGCAGACGAGGGTTGGTGACCTGCACCACATCAAATATGTTTGTCACTTTTGTCTTCTTTATGAAGTTGTAAGCTGTTGGATGGAATGATTAGTGTAATATGTGCCGTGATTTGTTTTAAATGCTTGAATGCCACACAGAAGTAATAAGTCTGAGAATTTGCTATGAAACTATAGGCACATGAGCATGCATGCAGTGAGGAAACATATTTCTGCAACACAAGGAAAAATTACTTGTAAGATTGTGTCATTGATGACCATTCCCCCCGCGGATACAGTTTTCACAAACTTCTCCTCTAATTTCCTGTCCTTGGTGAAGAGATAGGCAGCAAGCGGCTTCCCTTTTGAATTTATAAGACCAAATCCCTCTCGCAACTCATCAACCTTTGTGAATCAGAAAGAAAAATAAAAAATCATAAAGTATATCTACCCACAGCAAGCATCTTGATCAGATCTTATGTAATTGAGAAGTCTACATGACATTCAGAAAATGCTGAACTCGAAGAATTATAAATGCTCACCGTGACAATTGGAAGTAGGGGGCCAAAGACTTCCTCTTTCATTATTAGTGAATCACTGGGAACATCTAATAGGATTGTAGGAGCGATTCTTCTGCAACCACATTGAGATGATGTCACAAAAGAATAGCTTATCTTATCGGAAATACTATTGCATATGAGGCTTACAGGCGCTTTTCATTCCGCTGGCCTCCATGGACAATCGTGCCGGAAACCTTTTCATCATCCAAAAGATTCATCAAGCGTTTGAAATGGTTGGAGTTCACGATGCGAGATAGATCTGCTGATTCCAATGGATCCTTGCCATAGAATTTCTCCAAAGTTATTTTTAGAGCATCCACCTGCAGATGTTACATCACTAGTTGGTCGATAGACAAGCAAGGCATAATACCACCAAACTTTTGTTCTGAAAGGGATACCAATTTTGGAGCAAATGATTTTGTTGTAATAATATAATCCGGTGCGATACAAGCTTGTCCACTATTGCATCCCCACTTGCCCGCAACAATTCTCCTTGTTGCGACCTTATAAAACAAAGCCCTATTAGCTTCACAAATAAAGCAGAATCAGCATACAACAAAGTAAATTCGATGCTTTCCTTCAATTATCATACTTTGATGTCAACATTGGAATCAACAAGAACAGGACATTTTCCTCCAAGCTCCAGGACTACTGGTGTTAGATGCTTTGCAGCTGCAGTCATCACAATACGGCCTACTCTTGCGTTGCCTGTAATGTTATCACTGTATTTCTAATTATACTGCAACTTCATGTCTAAGCCAAGTGCACAGAACCATAAAAGAGTCACCATTTAGTTTACCCCACATTATCCAAATTGGACTAGTGAAAAATGGAAAATCTTTATCTCATATATGCAATAGCTATATCAAAAGTCCTAGAAGTACATATGTAAGCAACATGTCGACCAACAATACATTCTAGTATATGATTTTTATAGGACGGAAGGTAGAAAATAATAACCTGTATAGAGTATTTTATCAAACTTCTGATCCAAAAGTGCTGTTGTTTCAGGAATAGATCCTTCAACTACTCTGATACAAGAGTTATCTACATAATCTGGTAGAATTCTTGCGAAAAATGATGATGTGGCTGGTGCAACTTCTGATGGCTTCAAAACAACAGCATTGCCAGCTGCAATGGCTCCAATTACAGGGTCAATGGATAACACTGGCAAAGAGGAAAAAAAGAAGTTATCAACCTTACTACGAAAACTTATCATGAATGTAGAATGTTTCACCAAATCCGTAGTTATAACATTAAAGCAGAATTCTTGAAACGAAATCAGTAGTAGACTAACAGAACCTTAACCCAAAACAACCAATGATCGTCTGAAAGATGACTTTTAAAAATAAGTTATCAGAAAAAATGAAAAAGGGCCCTCAATAAGAACTGTCGAGAGAAAGGTCTACAATAACTAGCCCTAAATAGTTGGAACCATAGATCTTTATTTTGTTATCATTGTTGTTGTTGATGCTTTTCAAATATTCTACCCTGCAGAAATTTTTAAAATTATAAAACATACACACATATGATTTTTTTTTTTAGAACAAAATCCTCCAATGGCTTAAAGAGTTAGTTTTTGTTCATTCAAGAGCATCACTTAGGGGTATTGTTATCAAGATTTTGAAAATTAGAATTCTTTAATTGACTCTAAAAAAACAAGTTATGGATTAATTCTTCTCTCAATCATTTATATCTTTTTTAACCAATCATAAACTACAATCTTACCTTTTGTGTTGTTCATGTGCATCATGCAAGATCTTATCTAGTAGCTATATAAACAAAGTCTCATTAGAATTGGCAAGAAGTTATACTTTTGCGTGCCCAATTAACAACATAAACGAACAATTTTTTTTGTTCTGCAACACATCGATCATACTCACTTTCAGTTTTGTAAAATATTAATACAGAATGATTCTCCACTTACAAAAGGGGTAATTCCATGCTGAAATGATCAGCACAACACCAAGGGGCTCTGACACCACTTTTGCTGATGATGGAAAAGTTGTAACCGAAGTGGCCACCTGTGTGGTTGTTGCAAATGGTGATTTGAGCAGGTTAATTTCTAAAATTTATCAATCATATATGTCTACATAAATGTGTATTTGTACCTTCTCCGGTTTCATCCAGCGTTTCAATTCTTTGAGGGCAAAACGGCATGATCCCCTTACCATTGAAATCTGCCAAATGAAACCATCAGTCATATATGAACACAGACTTCACTACATCTCTTTAGAAGGGTAAAAACAAAACAAATGCAAGCAGATAGTTAAAAGAATGATACCAAATATATATTTGTTAGAGCCAAGTAAAGAAGCAATGAGGCTCTTGCTTATGCTCCTGTATCAGCTTATGTGTGAGACAAAAGATTAGCAGAACTCGATAACTGCAGAATCTTGTGTAAATAGGAGAGTATCTGAATTAATTGTTATAAAAAGGTAAACTCGATTGACAGCAACAGTAATTTCGACGACTGCACATGTCCAATATTTGGGATAAATTACTGCTTAGGAAGATGCATGAACCTAAAGGTTTATATAAGATCAGAAATCAGTTTCAAAGGTTTGCATTCACAATTTGGACGATGTTGGGAGAGCATGTCAACTCAGGAACTGAAGGAAACGAAAAAGGACAGATTCTTATGTCAATCTTCCAAAATAAGAAAAGAGAAAGATTCTGACTCTGCCTGCCGGTGAAATATCTCAAAGATAACCATATTAACAATGTCCAATGTTAGCATGGGAAGACAGAATGACAACCACTGACACCTTAACAAACTACCACAAGTAAGATGAATCAATCCTCAATCTCTATATGAAGAGGACATCAAAGATAAGACTAGCTATATCGACACAGTTTAATTGCAAACAAGAACGTTTTCGACAATCAATTACAGTTCCAGCTTCTCTGTGCGGCTCATGCTCAAAGTCCATTGCTTTATTCCGCTACATGTAAATTAGTAAGAAGAGCAGCAGCTTTCGCCAAAAGCAGACTCCAATCAAAGTTGATATGTAGGACGAATTGGTTTGCAGAGTTCAAACTGGACCATAAAAGACTTTATAAGCTTCGGGCGATATGTTCTTTCGCAATACGAACATAGCGATGCAGATAAATCGCCCAAAAGTTCCAGCTATGGGATCCAAGATCGAACCTTTCTAGATCAGAAAGCAAGTACGAGACCAACGAAGAGATAAATTAACCAGACTGATAGGAAAAAGGAAAAGTCCAGTCCTGGAGGACCTCGCCAATGAAAGATTCTATCTGGGGTTTGGCGAGGTCGTCATCGAGCGCCGCCGTGATCTCCGCCTCCTTCTCAACGATCAGCCTCGCGATGCCCTTGAGCTGCGCCACCCTCCACTCGAAGCTCCTCGTCCTCCCGGACTCGAAGCTCTCCCTCAACTCCGCCACTACTTCGGCCGCCCCCGCGCCGTCAAATCCTCCCTCCATCGCCTCCTCCTCGACCTCTGCGCCGCCGTGCTTTAACGAGAGGAAATCGTGAAGACCAAGGAAGTTTCAAATCAGTGGGCAAGGAGAATAGTTTATCGTGAAGATGGAATCTTGGTTTCGATAAGGCCAGGAATAGATTGCGAGAGTCCGTGAACAACAGTGTCCACCACAAACGAGCACTCCCACGTGAATGGGCAAAGTTGTAATTTTGACACCCTCATGCATACTTCAATTAATGCCTGCATTTATTAATAAGATCCATATTTTTCCCAAAATAATAATAATATGTATTTCGATATTTGGGTAATTGTAGTGAGATGATATCTCAATTATATGAAATCGAATTGACGGGACCCACAGAGGCACAGCAGGAAAATAGTCGAAACCACGTGTACTGCATGGATAGGTAACATCCACGTGTGCACGCACACCGGTCATTGTGCCTGCCACGTGTGATCCAGAGAATCCTGGTGCTGGATCCTGTTCTGAAAGAACATGCAGTACTTGCCTCCGTAGATTTTGATATACTGTATATTAATTATTCTTTATTGGCTACAAATTTAAAGATAAAAACATAATTAAAATATACAATATCATCATTATTGAGCCTAATGTCAATTATAATTTAAACATACAAATGGACAACAAGAGGAGATTAATTGCAAACTGCACCATTGCTACTGAATTAGACTTTTATTGCATCTTCCTGTAATTAATTACATCCAAGCATAATCAATTATATGCAACCCCCTGTTATCATTACAGGATGGTGATATGACCATCTGCACATCCACGTAAAGGGAAGCAGTGCAGCATCACCGGGAGGAAGCTCCAGGCTTGGGGAGCCTGTCACAGCCGATCTGAACCCACCCAATGTGCTGCCTCTCGTTGTCATAAACGACCATGCGGTCTTGCATGGAGATGTCTGCAAACACCCGACAAGCAAATCAGAAGGTTTACCAGTTGAGGTCTCAAGGTTTACGGGTCGTTTACTTACCTCCAATTATGTTGAGGTCTTTGTTGAGTCCAGCTTCGGTGCCATTGAGGATTCCCAAGCATGCATTCCCATGTTTCTGCAATCGAATAATCGGATTGATGTTCTTGTGATTTTTGTTGGGTAAGAGAGAGGTCGCAGGTGCTTACAGTGATGATCAGGTAGTTCTCGGGAGGTACTTCGAGCAATGCTCGGTTTCCATTCACAAAGTTGAGAGCTAAAGTCTTGAAGTGCTTCTTGACATCCTTCACGGACTTGAATGCCTTCGGCCCTTTCCAGCACACCGGAAGGGATGGGTCATCAAACTCCTCCTTCAGTGGTTTCTTGGAAAGATCACTCTTCACCTGCAACTCCACGCATCAAATTCCCGGCTTGGAAGCTATCATAGAACGAGCTTCCAAAGAGTGAAACGAGTTGTTATTTACAGCCGAGAGGAATGCTTGGTAGGGCTGAAACCCAAAGTAGGTGAAGGTGCTCCCGGTATCGAAAACCACCTCCATTTGATTCACTCCCAGAGACCGAGTGCCCCAGTAGAGATTTGCTGGCCCAGGTGAGTAGTAATTCCTGATGCAATCCAAGGACATCAGTGTTCTTACTGCAAAGACGCTGCGACAAGTCCAGCCGAAAACCAGCTCACCGGGAGCGAGACATGGGCGCCCAAGTCATCAGAGAGGTGGGGACGAAATCATCTCCGAAGAAAAGATAGCCTCCTCCCTTCCCGCCGAGACAGTGACCCATGACGTTCTTGGTCACCCCTTGATCGCTCAGCTGCGACAGAACGCTAATTTTCCCGGTGCCGAGGCCAAGAAGTCCGTCGGTTGGCGTAGGGGCGTTCTGTGTCGCGAACTGCTGGTCGTACCCACACCTACGTATACCAAGTGCGCGGTGTAGGGATCGCCAAGATGGGATTTTTTATAGAAGCTGGAGTGTGGCTACAGACCCGAAGGCAAAGACAGGGCGGACGACGGTGGTGTTGATCAGGCGGAGGTTGAAGGCGTCGGAGATGAGCACGCCAAGGGAGGAGCCGCGGTCTTCGTACTGGATCTGGTAGTCGCATTGGTCGCAGTTCTCGTCGTGGATGGTGCCGACGTGGAGGGCGGCGCAGAGGGGGTCCCTGCAGGGCACCAGCTTGTTCCTCGTCGGCCGGTACCACGGGTGAGGCCCCTGAGAGAGTCACCGAATCAAAAAGGAAAGGTACGGTGAATGACATTCGAGTTTGGAGAGGAACAGAAGGAAAATGTGCATAAAGGTCCAACCTTGGAGCATCTAACGCAGGGAGCGTCGCATTGGAGCCAAGTGAGGTCGCTGCCGGTGTCGATATCCAAGAAATAGGGCTTCGGCGGATCGCCAATGCTCATCGCTACATAGTACAGCCTGCGAATTCCAATACCATTCAAGAATTAGACCCCGTCTATCGACTCAAACAGCACCCCGCAGACTTACCCGTGCGGGTAGACATCGCCGTAGATGGGGAAGACGACAGAGGAGGGATCCCGGCGGCCGGTATCGACCGGCAGCTGCAACATCAGCGGAGGAGAGTCCGAGCCCTTCGCCTTCTTCGTCGAGGCGGCGGAGGCGGAGGGCGAGATCGCGGCGGTGAAAGCTAGCAATAAGGCGATTAGAAGCCCTTTTCCGGCGGCCGTCCAGCCTCCCATTATCCTACGATGGAGATCGAGCAACGAAACGTAGGTGGTGCGCTGCTTCACAGGAATGCGACGGCGGGTATCTACGGCCGCCTGCGGCGCGGAAGCGGAAGAAGGAGAACGGAGAGGAGTTGGAGGTGGAGGTGGAGTCGCGACGACTCGCTCGCAGCTTACGAGCCCTTACACGGCGGAGGTACTATTTATACTACAATTCTTTATTTATTTTCTTTTATTATAATCAATTACTGCTAGTTTTTGTACGTAATCAGTCCGTCATACTTCAGCTGCTCCAATTCCGACCATCCGATGGTAAATCGACGGAGATGATGCGGTGGGTCCCGACGCCATAAGGAACGAGCTCGACGCAAGCGTACCTAAGCTTCCGCCACCCGAACTTTCTCACCCAACGTGGCTCTCTCGAACGGCGACCTCATCTCGGGGCCCACGAATCAAAGGAAACTTAAAAGAGGAGGAGACGGAGAGTGAGTAATACTATAATGGTATTAATGTGAGGTTGGGGGAGAGGGGGAAGGCATAAGCCGCTTTATTCGAAGCTTTGGAATGGCTTTTGGTTTATCCGAGGCGTCGTGATTAAACTAGGCATGCGCAAAGGAGACCAAAAGGCAATATGCCTTTGTCTGCTCCTTGCAAGGCATTAAAATTCCTTGTCGTAGCTTATTTCTTCGTTTCGACGTCGATAGAGAGAGGAGAGAGAGAATACCTTGAACTTAACATATGATACATTCAACATTCGTCGAATGAGAATATATATATATATATATATATATATATATATCATAGTATGTAATACCGAATAGTACCATCCGGTACGAGTGGTACATATTGATCCGACGATATATCGGTACGCGGGACAGTAGTAGGAAGAAAATATATAAAACTGTTTCGGTATACCTTGCTGTACCGCTCGATATGTCATGGTGTACCGCTCGATACGTCGGTACCGTACCGAGCTAACCTCGAAACACCGGTACGATACCGTATTATATATATATTAAAAATAAAATTTTATTTTATAATTATATTATCAATGTTAATATATTAGCAAAGAATTCAAGAAAAAAATTATATGAGAAGATAATAAAGATTTATTTGATCTATCAATCGAATAAATAATTGAAACATCCGACTTAATTTATATCATTATATATTTTAATTGTATAAACTTCAATAAAAGTTTTTAAAAAATAAAATTTAATATTAATAAAAAAGTTTTAAAAAAATAAAAAAAAAATAAAAAGTTTTGATTTGAAACTAAGACTGTCGATTCCAAAACTACTCCATAATCAAGTCTTTTCATTAACAATTAATTTTTAAGAGTAAATGATGATTAGAAGAAGCTTATATTAAATTATTAATGTCTTTATCAGCTGATCAAACTGAAGCTTTCTCTTTCTCTGCATGATATTTTCGGTGAGGAGATTGCCGAAGGAAACGTGTTCGGTAGCAATTAACCGGTCGACGAACTAATCTGGCCGAACTCTTGCACCAATTCAGCCTCCTTGTGTGCCATATTCTAAGCATGCATGCCTCCCTCCGTCAACATGCTTTGTCTTCACGTATCCAAGTCAATAACTCGGATGGAAATTTCGACTCACCACCACGTTTTTGCCCAATCACCGGTCTTCAATCTCGCCATCAGAGCCACCGCTCGTGCCCACCACCATAAGTAGTCGCCTGCAGAAAGGAGCGTGGGGTTGAGGGAGGGAGGAGAAGCGATCGATCATGGACGATTCCTTCAAGCGGCCCGGAAGAATCCCCTTCCAGTGGGAGATCCGACCCGGCGTTCCGAAGCCTCAGCATAAACCAACGCCTGCTGCTCCGCCGCCGCCGACGTCCAAGCTTAGCCGACCTCCTTGCATGACACCGCCTTCACACTCACCGCAGTGGTCGCGCTCCCTGTCGGCATCTCGCTCCCAGTCCAACGCTCACTCACCTCCTCTCCCCCAGTCCCTGACGCGCTCGGCTTCGCCGCAACCCTCCAGACTCAGCTCTCCGTTATCCCCTTCGCCTTCGAAGGCAACCGCCAGCATTTTCTACCGCTCGGCGTCCGCCTCGCCGTCCAAGCGGCGGAGCGATCCGACTCGCCGATCGTCCAAAGCGCCTGTTGCTGCACCGAAGGTGACCTCCGTCCCACCGGGCTGCTTTCCGGTTCCAGCACTGAAGCGCAAGGAGAAGCACAACAAGAGAAGCATCTTCGAATCTCCGCACCATTCTGCGTCGAGCAGGAGCTCGGCCTCCTTCTCCTCGCCCTTTAGAGGCTCTTTCTTAGTCAGGGATGAAGTGGAGGTCGCATCTAACTGGTTCTTCTGAGAACCTTTTGGGAAGATTGCCTTTGAAACGCGACGATGATGTCGTGCCTTTTCAGCCGAGAAACACAAACGAAAAAAAAGGGTAGCACGCCCGGTGGGACTCGAACCCACAATCGCCTGATTAGAAGTCAGACGCCTTATCCATTAGGCCACGGGCGCTATTTGTTAATGTTGCGTTGAGTATTTCCTTTAAATAATCAAACATGTATCAATTATTAGGTACGGTGTCTCAAAGCAACGCAATGAGCATCAAACTGGATTGTAAATGGTGGCCTGTTTTGTACAGTAAGGAAGTGAACAAAGGAAATGGGAAGTATTTGAAGAGGGTTACCATATAAGTTATGGCAGTAGAACCAAGTTCTCTTAGACATCACATCCCGGCATTGCAAACTGTATGGCAAAGGACTCGACTTGGTTGCGAAGCTCGATAACGTCCCTACTGCTCTCGAGGCCCTTCTGAAACTCCTTCTGTATCTTTCCATGTTCTTTCTGTATGGTACTTGCTATGTGTGCCGCCCGTAGGAGAAAGTCGGCAATCATTTCAAAATCTCCTTCTAAACAGCCTCTTGTCGTCATAGCAGGAGTACCTAACCATGTAAACCAACAACAGGTGATTTAAAATCTTTGCGACAACCACAATCTACATGTTTCATAATGAAAAACATGAGAGAGGTCACCTATCCTCACACCTCCCGGAGAGATAGCACCATTATCACCGAATATCGGGGTTTTATTCAGAGAAATGTGGCATGCCTCACAGACCTTCTCAAAGTTCTTACCTGTTTCAGGATATTACTCTCAGTACAAAAACATGTCTCTAATAAAAACACTTCAAGGAGTATCTCAGAATAAGCACACAAATGTCCTGTATTGATAAAAGAAAAGCTCAATGGGAAAAACTTTCTCGACAAATTATGGCTCTCGATAACTAGCCTATTGAAGTGGCCTCTTTGATGTAAGTTATATATTTCTAGACGATAGCTAATCTTGTAATTTCCACATAAGCTCTATGTGTTACAGCTTAAAAAGCTATTAGGCATATAATCAGGAAAAAGAACATCAAATGCCTACCACAGAATTTGCTACTGATTGAGAAAGAATCAATTATTGTTCCATTAAAACCTAAGGTTTGAACTCATATGTTATCTTCCAACTTATACGTTAATCCTGGTTCAGCTACAGTTTGATCAAATAATCTTTAAAAAAAATGATGTGTTCCATGTCAATGCTAAAATCTCTTGCCAGAAAAAGCCCCTTCTAAACCTACTTCTAAACCTACTTCTATAGCTACCAAAAACATTCTATCTTCCACAGGTGCATTCAAACGAAGATCTCAAACTAGGTGATTGAAAAAGCAAAGAAACAATATTTTCTATCATTATTTCGAATCCATGATTGGTAATTTTAGTGACAGTAGGGGGTCCATTATTTGATCCAACTGACAGAATTATCTCGAGCAAGGAATTTCTTGATTAGTAGAAAACAATCCTGTTGTAACTTAGCAGATTCAGTAGCCATTTCACATTATTTGACATGGATATTTTTATACAAAAAACATGTTAAAGTACACACATTCAGAGCATTTCATAACAGTTCGTGTAATACAGGTACATTAATTATTTGCCCTGTTGGTACCAAATACGTCACATATGATACTGAATGCTTCCCATATACCCGATAAATGCTGGTCCCAAAGTATCCAAAACTTTACATAATAATTAATAAGACAGGATATTCTTAGGTTACTTGGCGGATACTTCTCAATTTTATTTTTTCTTTAAAATCCTTCAACTTTTGCACTTTATTGTGCTTTTCATTAAGCCCATCCATGCACATGCCAAGGTTAGTAAAAAATAAAAGCATTTTTATTGCATCAAAACAATTGTTTAAAAAAGCCTGCAATCTAAAATATCTTAGTTTCCTTTTCCCACTAATAGTTTAAAAAAGTCATCAAATGGGATTCGTCCAATGATGTTTTCCTTGATGAAACATCTTCATTAGATGACATTCCATAACAAAGGACTAAATATCTTCCATGACCAGTACAGGACTTATAGTTGACGTATGTTCAATTAAATGTAAAGATGTAATTCTGGTCAGAGAGGTCTAAAGAACTCCACGACATGCAATTGTGTCTCGTAAGCAAAGTCAACCAATATATTTGCATGTTGAACCGCATGAGTAAAGAACTAGCTGCAACAAAAAAAATAACTAAAGAAAAGCACTACAAAGTATTAACAATTTGGCAGCTCATGTCGGAGGACAATCTATTTCCTCAAAATGGCATTTCCAACATAAAAGGACTATTCAGATTTAAAAAACAGAAGCCCCAAGGTATATTCTATGCAACCACTAATTCTGTAATATAGCAATATATCTCCTGTTTTCCTTTAAGACATAAAATTCTTTAGTTGGTACTTGGTAGCAACATATCACAATGAAGAGATATATCCTCTCAACAATCACATAACTTTGATTACGGACCTAAAGCCACAAAAAAGAATTCAAACTACCAAATTAATGGATAACACAATTAAGCCAAGCCTCAAAAGATTTCCATCCCACCGAGTCAAGTTATGTTAGTTTGTCAAAAATCATCCAAACCCCAGTATAGTGCAGTAGTTATAATTCATGAATCTGAAGAAAGAGAGTACATGCAACGCAACAAAAACCAAATGATAGTCAGAAAAGATAAATCCCTTGTATCTTTAAGGAAGCAATTTTGCACTTTGATCTGTAACTTGAGAAGTACAAGGCAGTTTTAATAAATCAATTTTTCAGTTTCACAAAATTTTGGTTTTTATTTTTTATTTTATTTATTTATTAAATCATTTATTTTGCAAACGTTAACATATCTAAGAAAATTTTTTTCACGCCTGAAGACTGCATAAGTCTTCTTAAGTACCTGTTAATCCAAAAGTTCTGAGATCCCAAACTAACAAATGGTTGTCTGTGCCCCCAGTAACCAGCTTGCAATTTCTTCTTAGTAAAGCAGATGCCAATGTTTGAGCATTTCTCTTGACCTGTCGAATATATGCTGTGTATTCAGGTGTAGCTACTTGCTTTAGAGCTACTGCTAAAGCAGCTATGTGGTTATTATGAGGACCCCCTTGAAGCGATGGGAAAACGGCAAAGTTTATTCTCTCCTCAAAATCATATCTACCATGATCATCTGTTCGACCAAGACAAACCCCTTGTTTCTTTTGTATTTTTCCCTTCCTGAAGAAAATTATACCACCCCTAGGACCTCGAAGGCTTTTGTGAGTTGTTGAAGTAACAATATCACAATAATCAAAGGGGCTAAGGCATTCCTGCAAATCCATCCATGCACAAAATAATGTTAAGCTTTTATTTATCTAAACAAATAACAAAAGTACATGCCTTAAGCAAAAATAAATTAGTTTCAGAAGACATGCTAATACTGAACAATGAAAAAAAGTATGAAAAAAGTAATGCAAATGTAATATATCACACACTAACATGTACTAACAGAATAAAATTAGGTAATTAGGATAAGGTAGCTATGTCGGTTGTCTGTTTCGACTCTCATGTTGTGCAAACCTCATTAACAAGAATCATTATCAATCAACTAAAATCGAGTACACAAAAGATTATCCTATCTCAGTTACAACAAAGTTGTGTTCATATTGAAATTATTTGTTATACTGTCATGACTTTCTACTGAATTAACTTGAAGGAACAAAAAACATAAATGCATTCAATACAAAAGCCGATGCCAAGACAGATTTACAGCTCAAGATGTCAATTTTCGAAAAGCACTAGACCATAAGACATACAAGTAAAATAATTTAACAGGATATAAAAACAAATTTCAACTCATTTTTATCAGTCTATAATCACTTAAGATATTAGGTTCATCTTGCACATGATCTAACATCTAAATTTCATTGGGACTCAAGAGGACAGTAACAGCCAAAAGGTAACTTCCATACAAGAAAACAGATGTGATAAATGATGCACATGGTTTTTTAAGAAGGTGCCATCTTTAAGTGCAGCTGTATATAAGGACGACAGTGTCCTCACAGCTTGCTCGCACTATAATAGTAGAGACATGTAACAAGTAGTTCATAATCACATTATTGTAATAATAGATAGAAATCTTGTAAGTTACTTGGCATGCCAAGGGCCAAAATGAAAAGACAAATTTGCAAGGTTAAGTGGAGGGTTTGAACCTTGGCAGCCACAAGACCGCTAATGTGAGCCATGTCACACATCAAAATTGCTCCACACTTGTCTGCAATCAGCCTAAATCAGGCATAATCCCACTCTCGTGGGTATGAGCTCCCCCCACGGATCAGTATCTTTGGGCGATAATCGATCGCCTTTTCCTCAAGCTTATCATAGTCAATGTAACCTGTGAATGGATTCACCTTATATGACAAGCTCTCGAAGAATATTGAAGCCCCTGATATCTTCTTCCCACCAGGAATGTTGTACCCATGACTGACGTGACCACCAGAAGGTGAATCCAACCCCATAATTCGATCCTTAGGGAGCAATAGTCCTGTGTAGACCGCAAAATTGGCTGAGGTACAAGAGTAAGGCTGGACATTCACACCCCAGCACCCAGGATCGAGATCGAATGCTTTGAGGGCACGGTCATGACATAGCCATTCAATCTGATCTATGTACTTGTTCCCACCATAGTATCGAGCACCTGGAAACCCCTCAGAGTACTTGTTTGTCAAATGGCTACCAAGGGCGTCGAGCACACCCTGGCACACAAAGTTCTCAGATGCAACAAGCTCAATCCCCAACACCTGCCGCCGCCTCTCCTTCTCCATGATCTCAAAGATATCGGGGTCGGCAACAGATAAGGGCTGGTTTCCCCAGGACAATATGTATTCCCTCCGTAACTCGAGATCAGGTTCCACCTTGGTCCTCTTCGAGGGGAGCACCGACGACGACGAGCAAGAAGAGGGCGACTCCCATCTCCTCTGCCTCTTGATGCACATCGAGTAACCCAAGATCCTGACTTCCTTCCCCTCCTGCTCCACCTCGTCAGACTCCTCCCCGAGGTTCGTGTCCACGTCCACGTATCCGAACCCGCCGGTCTCTGCCAGCTGGTCCAGGAGCTGCAAGGGGATCGGCCGGTTGTGCAACGAGTCCCGGAGGTAGGCATCGCGCAGAAGGTGCACCGAGTCGTCCGCGATCGGGGCACGGTAGGAGGGCTGCGACGAAGGAGAAGGATCGGTGTGTAACGCCAGGGATAGGCTCGATTCGAAGTTGGTAAGATCCATGACGAAGCTTTCGAATCAAAGATTAGAATCAACAACAAGAACACGAGCGGTGACAGAAGCCCCGGCGGGCGGCGGAGAGGCGGCACGCTTCCATCAATGGCAAAGAGAGAGAGAGACCGAGAGAGACGAAGAAACCAAAACCACGGGGGGAAGAGGAGGTATGAGAGAGAGCGAGAGAGAGGGGAGGGGGGGGGGTGGTTAGGACCGGCACCAGCACGTGGCGGAGGCGGGGTTATGGGGTTGTTTGGGGGAGAAGGAGCGAGCGAGCCTGGACGGGATTGCGGGCCGGAGGCACGGTTGGTGACACCGGGGACACCAGGTCACCGCCCGGCCCCCTCGCAACCGTTTCCGCTTCGCAAATTCGCCGGTGGTGCGAATGGAAGGGCAGATTTGCATTCCCATTTGAAGTTCTGGTGCGTGCTGGAACGGAGTGTACCACATCGTGCGGGGCGAACGATCTCCAAACACGTGTAAAATCTGACGGATGGCTATTTTTACACGTACAATAATTGCACGAAATCTTAATTTAGGAGAGGATCCCAATGCGATTGCCTTCAAATAACAAGGCATTCATTGGTATCATAAGAAACCATTCTCTGATCGATCTGTTGGTCAAAGAAAGACATGTTTTCCATACCATAAATTCTTAGTATCTCGTTTGCTTTCACAACGTATATTTCCATACCATAAATTCTTAGTTCAGGTGCACTGTGATGGCTATATTGCTATATGAAGAGGTTGGGATGCAGGTGAAGTCACATATCTCTGCATGCAGTACTGAAACTAATGTACACAATAAATTAATTGTAGGAAAATGGTGCCTAATAAAATTTCCAGATGATGTAATGTAGGTTTAAATTTTACACAGCATCATTGTAGCCAATTGGTTATTTCAAAATTCATACAACACAAATGGATGATATGTCAGAATGAGTAATATCAATATTGCATAAATCTATGGCACCATTTGATTCCTCATTTTAACCATAAGGCTTCCGAAAATGATGATGACTTTGAACTTTTGTATAAAAAGTAAAATTATTCATATACAATGTTTTATTCTATCATCGAATGAACAGAAATAGTGTCTTTCGATAAACCTACGATAAAAGCTGAACAGCCGCAATGGCAGGTATCTTTTCTCGCAGCTTCTGTGTTACTGCCACTCGAACTGTCATGATGCCGGCAGCTTGGCCTGTTAGTCGAACCTTCACGATAGGCTCCTCAATTTTGACTAGCTCAAGCTCACCGCCACCGGTTCCAGCAAGGTATGGCCTTATCTCGTCGAGTACCTAACATTGGAACAAAAGGCGAGCATCAGGGTTTTCATTCATGCTTCTTTTTTTGTAATCACACAGAAATGGTAATATCCAAGCTGCCAAGATTTCAGAACAGTTATGGTATAATATCACATGCATTAGTGGTGGAAAAAAGCCACAAGAACAAAGTAGAAGCAGGTAAATTCAGAAAAAAAGGCAAATAAGCATCCTCCACCAATTCAACAAAAATTGTAGTGCAGAGGGGATATCAACTTTTTATGAAACCAAGTCTCAGCTAGAAACAAATCATCAGAAAATGATATACAAGGGGCTCCCACATGAACTTCGATTTGCTTGAATTAAAATTATCAGAACTGGGAAGGACTCGCTAGTTCGATCAGAAAACTGTGAACTGATCTTAAGACAGGTTCAGTTATATTAAAATGTCAATCCAGTCTCAAATAAATCAGGTTGGACTGGCTAACGCAATCAGTTCATTGATGTAGAGAGCATCAAGCATAAAAAAAAATATAGTAATATCCTTATTTTGTAAAATAAATCGAATCATAGTCAGGCATATTTAAGTAATATCAACATCATAAATTATAAAAAAATGCAATACTTTGCTCTCCCTGCTTGTCTTGTGCAGCTATAGAAAATATAGGTATAGGAGGATCAAACTCCTTAGTTTTAGCTTCCAAGAAATATAAGGCCCATATCGATTAAATTTTGCCATTGACGTGTTCCAGGTAGTGTTACATCATATACATAAGATAGATAATTGAGATTATGACATGATGACATAACGCATGCATATATGCATATCATGATGCATTACACAGAATAATTTTATGCATTATGCATATCATGATGCATAATCCTTGCTTTTAAGCTATTATTATGATGACTTAGTCTATTGGGTACACGTGTATGTTCATGGGACCCACACCATGTTTCACTTAGACAAAGTAACCATTTAAACAAATGGAACAAAGAAGGATAGCACTAGTTTGGTTCGTGCATCTTCAGTCAATTACATTCTCATGGTAGCTACTGTAGACATTTTAAGATCTGAAAATCAAGAATAATGAAAAAATAGGTACATGAGGAATGATTTCTCACAGAACATCAAAACAATCCCATGACAAGGTAAAATAAGGAAATCTGTCACTGCTAAAAGTAGATGGTAATTATTTCAACCCTAAGTCTGGATATTTACCAGAATTGTGGAACTAATAAAAAAAAACAAACTCTTTATAGCCACAAGCATGATAAGAAAGAAGAGTATCCACATCCAAAATCTAAAATTACAAAGGTAAAATCATATTTTAACATGATAATTATTTTGCCATTGGTTACCTTCTCTATGTTTTCTTCATTCAGCTGAAGCCCTGTCTCTTGGTCGGTGATTGGTTCCACTGCAACTATTTCTGGAATTTTTTCCATTAACCGATGCTCAATGCCCATCTTCATCGTCATTACAGAACTTGGACAAGACCCACACGCTCCTTGCAGTTTTAGTCTTACAATATTTCCATCTATCTCATGAAGTGCAACATTTCCTCCATCAGCGATAAGATATGGACGCACTTCATCCAATACTGACTCGACATTTTCAGCAGTTAGGGGCAAATCAACCAATGGGTCTTGAGTAGCAATTGATTTAACCACTGTAACAAAGAAAGAAAGAACTATTAAGCTCACATAAATCAACTAAAAATAGTGGAAAATAGAAGCATCCTTTTCCATTGCTTTTTCAAAACCGTAGAAAGTAGATCAAAATTAAGCATCCTTTACAGCTGAATTCTTGAGTTCTACTAACATATGAAGAACCCTTATAGCACGATTAATACAAAGACATTGGTGCAACATTGCAACCTCAAATACAGTTAACCATGCTTGGAAAGATATGATCCCAAGATAATATGCACTTGACCCTGAAAGATTCTCTCTATATGTCCATGTAGTCTTATTTTGTGGCTTGTCCAGTGAGTATATGGCTTCAATATAAATGAAAAAGATACTGATAGCACCGTTCATCCATCGGATTGCTACCCAACCTTTTCCGGGCCTTTGATAAAGTGAAGAAGTTTTGTTTTCTCTCACATTCTACATCGTTCAGCAAGTTCTCCTTTATCATTTATGGCAACACATTTCAGATGGATATCATATATGCCAGTTTTCCCATCTATAGAACAGTAGTTAATATCAAGGATATGGTAGCCATAAAATACTTATGCCTCGAACCAATAGATCTCCTATGGCAGTCATCAAGGGAAGCACTTCATCTCACCCCCCTTTGTCTAACATAATAGGAACCAAACAAGAACAACAATTAAAGACGTCGAAAGGCTCACCAGGTGGCCTCCTAGATCTGGTAATCCAACGAAAAGAGGAAGCCCTCTGCGACCGAAACCCACGCGTCGCGATCGGAATTCTGGTTCCCCGAAAGGCCGATTCCTGTAATTCACAGAGCAAACCCGAGTGATTCATAGAAGGCTGGGAACCCTCAGAAAAAATAAGAAGTCAAGAGAAACGAGACCTTAGAACAGAGCGGACGGAAGGGTAAGAAGGCCGCGACAGCAGAAGAGGAGGCGGCTTCGGTACAAGGAGAGGGATTCGGCACCACCAAGGGTTGCATCATATCAAAAACAAGGGTTCGCACGGCTCTTCTGGCAACTCTTCTTCTCTTGTTCGCTCTTCTCTTCTTCTCGCTTTAACCTTCGGAGTCGGTCGATAGGCGAGGCGGTCGAAGAAGGAAGGAAACGAGACCCTCTTCAATAGGAGCAATGCTTATTAGCATGGGCGGTGAAATTGATCATGGTCAATTTGGATACGGCAACTGCCAACCATGCTAAGTAATTTGGTTTGACCTCCAACGTGTTGTCAAAATGGTCAACCATAGGGATATCACACGACTTACTGAAATTTTTACCATGTAACATAAATTTATATCTGTAATTCCTGTGATATCCCTCTAAATTACATATAAGTATGTGTTTGAGCGGTCATCGACCACATGATGATGAATTGGTGTTATTTCACATGAAAAGAGAGGATGACATTACCAGAACACGTACAGCCTTCGGACACTTTCTTCATCTTCCCCAGTAGAAAACAACACTGATTGCTATGACGAGCGCACACCATTACGTGTGTTTCCACATGCGATTTGTTTACAGAAATGTATCGGCGTTGCTCGGCAGCCTCCGGAAGAAGTTATAGGCCGTCGAGGGCCTCTTGCTCCGGAACTTGGGGTGGCGCATGAAGTACAGCCCCAGGAGCATCACCACCAACTGGAACGGCAGGAAATAGAAGACTGCAGCCATTATGATGGCAAATACTACGAAGATGGCCGTCGCCCGGGGATCCCTCCAGCTCAGCAAGGCCTGTATCCTCTCCGCGTGGTTGGCCAGATCTGCCACCACCGACTGCACCCTACTGGCGACCATCCTCAGCCGGTCGTACCTGCTCATGACCATCTCGTTCGTCCTCGTCGACGGGTAACTATCTAGCTCCTCGTCGAGCTCGTCTGGGACGGCCGACTCGGCGAACGACAGATTCGTGTCCAAGTGCGGCGGGTGGCGCGGGCGACGCCGGGAATTCCAGGCGCCCACGATGAACAGGTGGAGGAATACGGAGGGAAGGATCAGGGACGGCGTCCAGGCTACGACGCAGAAGAGCAGGAGGACGAGAGTGGTCACCGCCGGCCTGGTCCAACTCCGGACAGCGTCGAACCATTGCAGGTAGGCCTGGACGTCGGAGAACAGCATCCTGATCCGATGCCAATTGGTCTTGCCCTTCCTCAGGCTGAACGTGTTGGAAGCATCGTCGAGGATATATGCGACCACATCTCTCCCCAGCGGCGGCTCAGCCCGGGCCAGCTTCGCTGCCACTGTCTGCTTCGCCTGGTAGCGGAGGTACTGCATCTGCTTGAACGGGATGGGCTGCTTGTAGTGCATCTTGGGATACAGAGGCTTGACGTACAAGAACAACATGTTCAGCCACGACGTGCATGTGAATCGGAGGCCCAGATGCAGCTCGCCGGTCTTCTTCAACCCGGAAGGATGCACCGCTAGCAAAGGATAGAAGTGAGTGTAGACACTGTCAATCGCCAGCGTCGAGAGCCGGATTCGGATCTTTCCGAGGGGATCGTCTTTGGCGGCGTCGTTGTTGCCGTCGACGTGGCCGTTGTTGAAGACGGCTACGGTGAGGACCGTGCAGGGGTCGTGGACGTCCCATGAGTACTGCTCGTTCCACCGGGGTTCCGCCGTGCCGAGGATCGTCCGTGTGCGCACCCACTTGGGGCCGTACTTCGCGACACAGTACGCGTCGACTCTCCTGCCCGCGCCGTTGTTGCTCCTCAGTGGTGCAAGATCCCGGGCGTTCAGTATCCCGAGCTCGAGTAATCCGATGTTGGGCTTCCGGAGCGGCTTGGCGGAGGGCTGGAAGTCGCTGCAGAAGTGCGCGGATTCGTCGATCACATGGTAGTTGTTGTCGTAGTAGACCCGAAGCTGGAGCTTGCCGTAGCCGCTGCCGTTGCCGCTGCCGCTGCTTCCATTTGGGTTGTCGAGGTTGAACCACTGAGGGGCAAAGGGCTTGTGGTGGTCGGCGCGGGTGCGGATGGCTCCCTTGCGGATCTCCAGCTTGGCCATGGTCTCGTCCTTGTTCGGCAGGAGACGGTCCTGGACCATGAGCACGAGCGGCTCGTCGAAAGGCTCGCAGGCAACGAGCATGAGCTCCTCGTTCTTCCATGTGGGGTTCGGGGAGCGGTCCGAGGAGACGAGAGTCCACCGCAGCTGGGCACCGAGCTGGACCTTGATGTAGATCGCCGGGTCGGGGCGGGACGGCTTAAGGTCCTGGGCCGAGATGACGTTGACCCGGAGGTAGCTCATGCGGGGGCTGAAGTAGACCTTGGAGCGGGTGTGGGGGATGCTCGCCAGGGGAAGAAGGTGAGCGTCGGAGTGCAACGCGTCCGGGTACACCTCGTCCGCCTGCGTGCCCATCCACACGGCCATCATGATCTCCCCCCGGTAGGCGTCATCGTCGCGGTTGTTCCCCTTCCGCAGCCTGTACCACTGAGGGGCGACGGGGCCATCCGGCGGAGCGCGCAAGGGGACCTCGGGGAGCTCGATGGCGACGTCGCCCACGATGTCGTCTTTGATGAAGTTCTTGTCTTTCACCACCACCTCCAGGCGCTGCGCCTGGATGTGGCCCTTGGAGAAGGCGAAGACGTTTTCCCACTCCGGGTCCCGGTTTCGCTCCCGGTGATTGGTCTTGTTGGTGAAGTTGCCAAGCTTCACCACGACGTAAGGATCGAGGCTGCCGACGATGTCCATGGCAGGGAGGTTGCGGGCCTTGACGATGCGGACGAAGAGGAACTCCATCTGCTCCACGAGGTCGTAGGTGCTTTTGATCTTGTCGCTGTTTCTGGCGAGCCGGTAGCCCATGAGGGCCGCGAGTGGCGGCTGGGTCTCGACGATCCCGTACTCAATTTTGGGCGGAGGAGCGTACTCAATTTTGGGCGGAGGAGCTTGCTGCACTGATGCCGCCACCGCTGGCCCCGCCAGGTCATGGTTCGCCCGGTAATAAGACTGCGGCGAGCGATGGTGGCTCCTTTCGTGGTTCGAGAGGAACCCTGTTGTATGGCTAACTTGACTCTTTCCTGTCGCGGATGGGGTCCCGACAGAGTGGAACTCTCTCCACTCCTTTTCCTTGGTAAACGAACGATGGTTCTTCTTCTTAGGCGGCATCATCTCGCCGACGGATATGGTGGACTTGGGCGGCAGCGTTTCGGCGGCGGATATGGTGGAAGGAATGGACTCGAGGATAGTGGATGATGATGGAATGGATTCCAGAACAATAGTAGGTGCAGAGGCGGAGGAGAGGGGACGGTGGCCGTCGGCAGCTTGGGCTTCGTAGGCATCAGGGACGGCGTAGAGGCGGAGGGTTATTTCGCCACGGACGTTGAAGAAGAGGCTGCGTTTGTCGAGGGGGCAGAGCTGGAGGGCGGCGTCGAGGCGCGAGGACGCCACGGAGGATCCAAGGAGGCAAACGCGGCCGAGGAAGCTGCGACGGCGACGGCGGTGGTCCACGGAAGAGGATAAGCGCTCGTGGAAGACGGAGACGTCGACGGTGCGGTCGGGGAGATCAAGAGGGTCGGAGACGTCGAAGACGAGGGTCTCGTTCCACGAGGGGTTGAGGTCGTTGAGTTTGGTCGCGGTGCGGCGTCTCTGTCCATCGAACTCCACTTCGACGAAGGGGTTCGTCGTGCCATGCCTGCCTACGGGCTTCAGGCGGTGGGCTCGAACTACCTCCACCGCCAACTTCATCTCCTCGTTCAAAGCTGCAAAACTCCGTGAGTTCAGTTATACGACGTGACTAGTAAAAGCCATACCGATTAGATCATTTAGATTGTCCGAATAAGGAGGCAACAAACAAGATGGATAGTTTAAATCATGACACTGTTCAACGAACAAATGGTTCAATCATCAGCGTTGGACTCGAATAGTCCTTCCTGGAAAAGATAGTAAGGTCGACAAGATGATGCAACTAACAAAACTAGAACATAACATGATTTGGTAGGGGCAAATACTGTCGTTTTCAATGTTCAAATTACCTGATTAGAATAGTGTCTCGAGTTGGGAGGAAGGAAGGATCCTTATCAGAAGACTGGGATTGGCTGTTGGATGTGAGATTAATAAAAATACAGAATCGTTGACTTGACTTGATGCGGGGAATCATTCGCACACATCCAACATCAGCCACGAAGTCATCGCGAGCATGAGTTTGCTCGAGAGGAAGATGACAAGAAGACAGGACTTAAGAAAGCAAGATTCAATGTCTAAATACACCTCTTTGTTGGATGCTTTGGTGTTTATGACTGTGTGCCGATCACATAACAAACGTCATGAAGGTTGGGAGTGGAAGGGTTCAAAGGCAAGAAAATGAATACTCTGACCATCATCAAAGGGTGACAAGGCGTTGAAGCTAACGAGGAGACTGTAATGTATCAATGAGCCTCTCGACTTGATGACCGCCATTGTTGTTAAAGTCAAGGTCAGCTCAAAAACTAGTAAGAAAACGCCCCGAGGGTGGCCAGTTACATCGCAAGGGAGATTCCTAGAAGAACATAATCGGAAGGTTTGTTTGCTCGTCTTTGCTTGCCTTGAGCCTTTTAGTTGTCCCTGATCTGTAATGACGACACAATAAAGTTGACTTTAGTCAACGGAAATGAAAAGATTAAAAAAGGATATTGGCTCTTCATGGTTCATATAATAATTACATCATACATGAAAATGTCGAAAGTAACAGAGGGGTATGAAAGTTGCAGTAATGGTAGATGTTGCTTCTCATCCAATTCTATAACAAAACTAAGATTAAAATGGCGGTCAAATAAATTGGTTGAAGTATGTTTTGTAGAATTATATAAATCAGGATAATTGCCTATAGTATAAATAAGAAATATGCAAGACCACCTAGGATCGAATCTGAAGGGAAACAACAGCGATAGGGCAATCATAAAGAGGATAGAACATCCATGTATCAAATAGATTTTATCACCATTTTACCTCTTACCTCCATTTGCTGTTGTTTCAATAATCCGTAGCCAGTTTACAATCCCCATATTCTGGTGTGTATGAAGCTAGTCGCATTTAATATTTCAACAGATCTTCCTCACGAACAAGGTTGAGTCAAGATAACCAACAGTACCTGAATTTTGTACCAGAGGAATTAGCAAAGTAAAGAAATTGAAAGAATAAGATCAGAAAATTTGGGAACTCACCACAAATAATTCCTAAACCCAAACAGAACATTAAGGTGTAGCCAACATAGAAGCTGGTCTGGGAAAAGCTTGATATCTTTATCTTTATGTAGTAGTAATATGCCGAGTAAAGTATGAAGTCTACTACCAACGATAGTTCTCAGCACTCAGTAAGAAGTATGTGCCCACAATAGTCACACACACAGTGATTATGATGAGGATTAAGAAAAGTAGTAACATAAAGCCATAAACATAGTACACCTGTCCAAGAAAGACAATAAAATTTAATTGTTTCGCTTGTCATAATCCATTTACTGCACCAGCACATTTTATTCAGTATGTGATTTTTCAGATAATTCGGGATTCAAAGCTGAATGGCACTGCAATAACATTCCAAATTAATTCAAAACCATAAAAGGACTGGGTCTTTCCAGGAAAATATAGAAATATTCCACTGGCTAATATTTAAACGTATTAGGTACGAATCAATTGCCATCGATGCAAATAACTGAACGAGCTTACCTTGTAAATCCAGAATGATGTGAAGACAAAATACATCTTAATGAAAATACTGCAAAAAGGGAGAAGTCCCCCATAAGTGAGACAAAGTAGGGCATGACATACCAGTTCTCAGGGATAGTACGTGGAATAGTCATCACACAGCATGGATTGTTTTGGAAACCATTCCAGTTCCAACCAAACGCTGTGCTGAGAAGTGCAAGAGGGTGAAATGAAAGCCCATGATACAAACACGGTTAGTGTTACGGTAATTAACTTTTTTAGCCGTGGCCTCGGGGCCGACGCGGCTTGGTTCTGGGGTCCGGATGTCGGGGGTCTCGGGTGCAGCTCCTCGGGGTCTCCCGGCGGCCTGGCACCGTGGTTCGGGTCGGCGGTTCGGTTCGGGAGGTCGGGTCGGCAGTTCGGTTCGGGAGATCGGGTCGGGAGACAGCTCCGCCGTAGCTTCAGGAAGAGGCAACACCGTCTCGCACCTGCACACAGGTCGGGCCGGGAGCTCGGCCCGACCCCTCCGACGATCAAATTAGAGAAAGATGTGGAGGGGATTGTGGATGAGGCAGAAGAAGAGCCTCTGAGTGTTTTGTGTCTGAAATGAGTCCTCCCCTTTGCTTAGGACTCAGGGGTATTTATAGAGGAGGTTTGATGTTGGCGTCTGACATTGCCACTGGGGCTGCGTGGGAGGCCGAGCTGCTGCAGGGTATGGCGAGCCTCGGGCAGTGTGCTGCAGGGTATGGCGAGCCTCGGGCAGTGTGTCGCTCAGGGGGATGCTGTCATGGCATGTCACATCGCCATTTTTGCCCCTATCAACTGTCATGGCATGTCACATTGCCATTTTTGCCCCTATCATATGCCCCCCCCGAAAGGAGCTATGCGTCGGTTTTTGCATGCGGGGAGCCCGATGCATGGCTTCTTACTTCAGGTGGGCTGTTTACGTGGGTCCGAGGGGCATGATGCAGACGAGCCGGTCACGCGAACACGTCTCGAGCAGCACGAGGCCGAGGTGCGCAACTTAGTCAGGAAGCCGAGCAGAGTTGGACTCAGGGGCAATGGAGCCGATGTGGGCCGAGGAGCACAGTGCAGGCGGGGTGACCGTGTAGGTGTGGTTTTGGGAGTCGTAGAGCCGAGGGCCTAGGAGCACAACGCAGGCGGGGTGACCGCGCAGGTGTGTCCTGGATGGCGTAGAGCCAAAGAGCTGAGGAGCACGACGCAGGCGGGCAGACCGCGCAGGTGTGTCCAGGATGGCGTAGAGCCGAGGAGCATGACGTAGGCGGGCTGGCCACGCAGGTGTGTCCCGGAAGCCGGAGGGCCGAGCAGCAAGACGCAGGCGGGTGAACCGCGCAGGTATGCCTTGGGCGGCGTAATGTTGAGGGCCGAGGAGCACGACGCAGGCGGGCAGGCCGCGCAAGCGTGGTCTCGGGCGGCGTAAAGCCAAGGGCCGAGGAGCACGACGCAGGCGGGCAGGCCGCACAGGCGTGGTCTCGGGCGGCATAAAGCCAAAGAGCCGAGGAGCATGACGCAAGCGGGCAGGCTGTGCAGGTGTGGTATTGGGATGGCGTAGAGCCGAGGGCCGAGGAGCACGACGCAGGCGGGGTGACCGCGCAGGTGTGGTCTCGGGATGGCGCAGAGCCGAGGGCCGAGGAGCACGACGCAGGCGGGGTGACCGCGCAGGTGTGGTCTCGGGATGGCGCAGAGCCGAGGGCCGAGGAGCACAACGCAGGCGGGGTGACCGCGCAGGTGTGGTCTCGGGATGGCGTAGAGCCGAGGGCCGAGGAGCACCACGCAGGCGGGGTGACCGCGCAGGTGTGGTCTCGGGGTTTGTGGAGCCGAGGGGCACGACGCGAGCGTACTGGCGGCACTGGTCTGTCTCGGGAACATGGAGCCAGCGAGCACGACGCAGGCGGGGTAACCGCGCAGGCGTGGTCGTGAGGGCCATGCGACCGAGTAGCACGATCAGGCGGTCAGGACGCGAGGACGCGGCCGAGGAACATGACAGGCTGTCGGGCCGCGCCGAGGTGGATCTTGGCAACGAGCGGCAGAGGTGCTCGGTGCAGGCAGGCTGCAACCGAGGGGCGAGACCCAGGTGGGTGGGCCGCCCTGAGGCGGACTTGGCGGTGAATATGGTCGAGGAGCCCGACGTGGACGGGCTGGCTGCGCAGACGCGTCTCGGGGTTTATGGAGTCGAGGGGCACGACGCGGGCGTACTGACGGCACTGGTCTGTCTCGGGAACATGGAGCCAAGGAGCACGACGCAGGCGGGGTGACCGCACAGGCGTGGTCGCGAGGGCCATGCGACCGAGTAGCACGCCACAGACGGGCAGGACGCGAGGACGCGGCCTCGGGCACCACGCGGCCGAGGAACACGACAGGCGGTCGGGCCGCGCCGAGGTGGGTCTCGGCAGAGATTTGCCGAGTTGCTCGGTGCAGGCAGGCTGCGATCGAGCGCACGATGCTCAATCGGGCAAGCCGCGCTGAGGTAGATCTCGGCAGTGAGTGACCGAGGCGCTCGGCGCAGGCAAGCTGCCCTGAGATAGACTCGGCAATGAATATGGCCGAGTAGCTCGGCGTAGGTAGGCTGGCCGCGTAGGCGTGTCTCGGGGGGTATGGAGCCGAGGGACACGACGCAGGCGAGCTGGCGGTGCTGGTCTGTCTCGGGAACATTGAGCCAAGGAGCACGACGCAGGCAGGGTGACCGCGTAGGCGTGGTCGCGAGGGCCATGCGACCGAGTAGCACGACGCAGGCAGGCCGGACGCAAGGACGTGGACTCGGGCACCATGCGGTCGAGGTACACGACAGGCAGTCGGGCCTCGCCGAGGTGGATCTCGGCAGAGGTTGGCCGAGGTGCTTGGTGCAGGCATGCTGCGACCGAGGGACACCGCTCAGGCGGGCAGGCCGCGATGAGGTGGGATTTCGACAGAGTCGCCGAGGTGCTCGGTGCAGGCAGGCTGCGACCGAGGGGCGAGACCCTAGTGGGTAAGCCGCCCTGAGATAGACTCGGCAATGAATATGGCCGAGGAGCTCGGCGCAGGTAGGCTGCGACCGAGCGGGCGCTGCTCAGGCGGGCAGGGCGCGTTGATGTGGGCTCGGCGCAAGCAGGCTACGACCGAGGGGCGAGACCCTAGTGGGTAAGCCGCCCTGAGATAGACTCGGCAGTGATCATGGCCAAGTAGCTCGGCGCAGGCAGGCTGGCTGCTTAAGCGTGTCTCGGGGGGTATGGAGCCGAGGGGCACGACGCAGGTGTACTGGCGACGCTGGTCTGTCTCGGGAACATGGGGCCAAGGAGCACGACGCAGGCGGGGTGGCCGCGCAGGCGTGGTCACGAGGGCCATGCGACCGAGTAGCACGACGCAGGCGGGCAGGACGCGACGACGTGAACTCGGGCACCATGCGGCCGAGGTACACGACAGGGGCGGACAGGCCGCGCTGAGGTAGATCTCGGCAGTGATTGGCCGAGGTGCTCGGTGTAGGCGGATAGACCGCGAGCTGCGCTGTCAGCCGAGCAACTGAGGCGGGCTGGCCGCGCATGGGGCCGAGGCAGCAGGCAGCGCCGTCAGCCGAGCAGCTGAGGCGGGCTACCGCCCACGGGGCCGAAGGGTCAAGGCAGCGGGCTGCACCGTTAGCCGAGCAACTGACGCGGGCTGGCCGCGCATGGGGTCGAGGTAGCATGTTGTGCCGTCAGCCGAAGAGCTGACGTGGGGTGGCCGCGCATGGGGCCGAGGCAACAGGCAGCGCCGTCAGCCGAGCAGTTGAGGCGGGCTGCCTCGCATGGGGCCGAGGCAGCGTGTTGGCTGCGAATGAGGCTGAGGTAGCAGCGTGTTGGTTGCGCATGAGGCCGAGTGGCCGAGGCAGCGAGGCTGCTTGCTGGCTGCGCGTGAGGCCGAGGAGCCGAGGCAGCGAGGCAGCAAGGCAGCATGCTGGCTGCGCACGAGGCCGAGTGGCCAAGGCAGCGTGTTGGCTGCGCATGAGGCCGAGGTAGCAGCGTTTTGGCTGCGCCTGAGGCCGAGTGGCCAAGGCAGCGTGTTGGCTGCGCATGAGGCCGAGTGGTCGAGGCAGCGTGCTGGCTGCGAATGAGGCCGAGTGGCCGAGGCAGCGTGTTGGCTGCGCATGAGGCCGAGGTAGCAGCGTGTTGGCTGCGCCTGAGGCCGAGGTAGCAGCGTGTTGGCTGCGCCTGAGGCCGAGTGGCCGAGGCAGCGAGGCTGCTTGCTGGCTGCGGACGAGGCCGAGGAGCCGAGGCAGCGAGGCAGTAAGGCAGTAAGGCAGCGAGGCAGCGAGGCAGCGAGGCAGCGAGGCAGCGTGCTGGCTGCGCATGAGGCCGAGTGGCCAAGGCAGCGAGTTGGCTGTGCATGAGGCTAAGGTAGCAGCGTGTTGGCTGCGCATGAGGCCGAGTGCCCGAGGCAGCGAGGCTGCTTGCTGGCTGCGCGTGAGGCCGAGGAGCCGAGGCAGCGAGGCAGCAAGGCAGCAAGGCAGCGTGCTACTTGCTGCGCATGGGGCTGAGGTAGCAGCGTGTTGGCTGCGCCTGAGGCCGAGTGGCCAAGGCAGCGAGGCTGCTTGCTGGGCATGAGGCTGAGGAGCCGAGGCAGCGTAGTGCTTGCTACGCATGGGGCCGAGGCCGAGGCAGCGCATTGCTTGCTGCGCAAGGGGCCGAGTGGCCGAGGCAGCGAGCTGCTGGCCGCGCATGAGACCGAGTGGCCGAGGCAGCGGGCCGCACCGTCAGCCGAGCAGCTGACGCGGGCTGGCCGCGCATGGGGCCGACGCAGCAAGCTGCGCATGGTGTCGAGGGGTCGAGGCAGCGCAGTGCTTGCTGCGCAAGGGGCCGAGTGGCCGAGGCAGCGAGCTGCTGGCCGCGCATGAGGCCGAGTGGCCGAGGCAGCGGGCTGCACCGTCAGCCGAGCAGCTGACGCGGGCTGGCCGCGCATGGGGCCGACGCAACAAGCTGCGCATGGTGTCGAGGGGTCGAGGCAGCGTGTTGGCTGCGCACGGGGCCGAGGCAGCAAGCTGCGCTGGCTGTTCGCGCGCGGGGTGCCGACGCGGTCGGGCTGGCCGTGCGCGTGCGACCGAGGGGTCGAGGCAGCTTTGGCTGCGCACGGTGCTGAGGGGTCGAGGCAGCGTGTTGGCTGCGCACGGGGCCGAGGCAATAAGCTGCGTTGGCTGTTCGCGCGCGGGGTGCCGACGCGGTCGGGCTGGCCGTGCGCGTGCGACCGAGGGGTCGAGGCAGCGTTGGCTGCGCACGGTGCTGAGGGGCCGAGGCAGCGTATTGGCTGCAGCGCGTTGCTGCGCATGAGGCCGAGGCAGCGTGATGGCTGCGGCGTGTTGGCTGCGCATGAGGCCGAGTGGCCAAGGCAGCGAGGCTGCTGGCCGCGCATGAGGCCGAGTGGCAAGGCAGCGAGGCTGCTTGCTGGCTGCGCACGAGGCCGAGGAGCCGAGGCAGCGAGGCAGCAGCGTGTTGGAGTGAACAGAGCTTACCTTAACAGGGTTCTTGGGGGAGAAGAAGGACGACCTTCAGTTGTTGATGAGGCCTTCATCAATGATGACGAAGCCTTCGATGTAGTCGAACCTGATGCGGTCTGCACCTGTTTAAGCCGTGGCGTCGGGGTCGTCGCGGCTTGGTTCGGGTCCGGAAGGCGGTGATCTCCGTGGGGGCGTTCCTCGGGGTCTCCCGGCGGTCGAGCACGGTGGTTCGGGTCGGGAGGTCGGGTCGGTAGTTCGGGTCGGTGGGTCGGGTCGGGAGGAAGCTCCGTCGCAGCGCCTGGAAGAGTCGACCGTCTGGTACCTGCACCAAGGTCGGGCCGAGGCGCTCGGCCCGACCCCTCCGACGGCTAAGTTAGCGATGTGGAGGGGGTTTTGGAGGAAGAGATGCCTCCATACAAGTGTGGAGTGTGAGTGTGTCCTCTCCCTCTTCCTCTTAGCATGCGAGGGTATTTATAGGGGAGGTTTGATGTTACCTGACGTAGCTGTCTGCAGGTCAGGACTGTACCTTTGGTGGCGTCTGACATTGCCACTGGGGCTGTGTGGGAGGCGGAGCTGCTGTAGGGTATGGCGAGCCTCGGGCAGTGTGTCACCCAGGGGGATGCTGTCATGGCGTGTCACATCACCATTTTTGCCCCTATCATATGCCCCCCCGAAAGGAGCTATGCGTCGGTTTTTGCATGCAAGGAGTCCGATGCATGGCTTCTTACTTCAGGTGGGCTGTTCATGCGGATCCGAGGGGCATGACGCAGACGAGCCGGTCGCGCGAACGCGTCTCGAGCAGCACGAAGCCGAGGAGCATAAGGCAGGTTGAGCCGGCGAGTCGCAAGTCGGAGATCGAACTGGAGCGACCCGTGCTATGAGCCGAGGAGCCGGCGAGTCGCAAGTCGGAGATCGAACTGGAGCGACTCGGGTTATGGTCTGAGCCGGCGAATCGCAAGTCGAAGATCGAATTGGAGCGACCCGGGCTATGAGCCGAGGAGCCGGCGAGTCGCAAGTCGGAGATCGAACTGGAGCGACCCGTGCTATGAGCCGAGGAGCCGGCGAGTCGCAAGTCGGAGATCGAACTGGAGCGACCCGGACTATGAGCCGAGGAGTCAGCGAGTCGCAAGTCGGAGATCGAACTGGAGCGACCCGTGCTATGAGCCGAGGAGTCAGCGAGTCGCAAGTCGGAGATCGAACTGGAGCGACCCGTGCTATGAGCCGAGGAGCCGGCGAGTCGCAAGTCGGAGATCGAACTGGAGCGACTCGGGTTATGGTCTGAGCCGGCGAATCGCAAGTCGAAGATCGAATTGGAGCAACCCGGGCTATGAGCCGAGGAGCCGGCGAGTCGCAAGTCGGAGATCGAACTGGAGCGACCCGTGCTATGAGCCGAGGAGCCGGCGAGTCGCAGGTCGGAGCCTGAACTGGAACGACTCGGAATGACTGGATCGACGAGTCGCAGGTCGGAACCTGAACTGGAACGACTCGGAATGAATGGATCGACGAGTCGCAGGTCGGAACCTGAACTGGAACGACTCGGAATGACTGGATCGACGAGTCGCAGGTCGGAACTTGAACTGGAACGACTCGGAATGAATGGATCGACGAGTCGCAGGTCGGAACCTGAACTGGAACGACTCGGAATGACTGGATCGACGAGTCGCAGGTCGGAACCTGAACTGGAACGACTCGGAATGAATGGATCGATGAGTCGCAGGTCGGAACCTGAACTGGAACGACTCGGAATGACTGGATCGACGAGTCGCAGGTCGGAACCTGAACTGGAACGACTCGGAATGATTGGATCGACGAGTCGCAGGTCGGAACCTGAACTGGAACGACTCGGAATGACTGGATCGACGAGTCGCAGGTCGGAACCTGAACTGGAACGACTCGAAATGATTGGATCGACGAGTCGCAGGTCGGAACCTGAACTGGAACGACTCGGAATGACTGGATCGACGAGTCGCAAGTCGGGAAATGAACTGGAGCGGCTCGGGATATGAGCAGAGGTAGCAGGTTGTGCCGTCAGCCGAAGAGCTGACGCGGGGTGGCCGCGCATGGGGCCGAGGAGCCGAGGCAGCGTGCAGCGTGTTGGCTGCAGCGTGTTGCTGCGCACGAGGCCGAGGAGCCGAGGCAGCGTGCAGCGTGTTGGCTGCGCATGAGGCCGAGTGGCCGAGGCAGCAGGGCTGCTTGCTGGCTGCGCACGAGGCCGAGGAGCCGAGGCAGCGAGGCAGCGAGGCAGTAAAGCAGTAAGGCAGCGCGCTGGCTGCGCATGAGGCCGAGTGGCCGAGGCAGCGTGTTGGCTGCGCATGAGGCCGAGGCAGCGTGTTGGCTGCGCATGAGGCCGAGGCAGCAGCGTGTTGGCTGCGCATGACGCCGAGTGGCCGAGGCAGCGTGTTGGCTGCGCATGAGGCCGAGTGGTCGAGGCAGCGTGTTGGCTGCGAATGAGGCCGAGTGGCCGAGGCAGCGTGCAGCGTGTTGGCTGCGCATGAGGCCGAGTGGCCAAGGCAGCGTGTTGGCTGCGCATGAGGTCGAGGTAGCAGCGTGTTGGCTGCGCACGAGGCCGAGTGGCCGAGGCAGCGTGTTGGCCGCAGCGTGTTGCTGCGCACGGGGCCGAGGGGCTGAGGCAGCGAGGCTGCTTGCTGGCTGCGCGCGAGGCCGAGTGGCCGAGGCAGCGTGGCTGCTGCCGCGCATGGGGCCGAGGAGCCGAGGCAGCGTGCACCGTGTTGGCTGCAGCGTGTTGCTGCGCACGGGGTCGAGGTAGCAGCATGTTGGCTGCGCATGAGGCCGAGTGGCCGAGGCAGCGAGGCTGCTTGCTGGCTGTGCGTGAGGCCGAGGAGCCGAGGCAGCGAGGTAGCAAGGCAGCGTGCTACTTGCTGCGCATGAGGCTGAGGAGCCGAGGCAGCCTGCAGCGTGTTGGCTGCAGCGTGTTGCTGCGCACGGGGCCGAGGTAGCAGCGTGTTGGCTGCGCATGAGGCCGAGTGGCCGAGGCAGCGAGGCTGCTTGCTGGCTGCGCACGAGGCCGAGTGGCCGAGGCAGCGTGGCTGCTGCCGCGCATGGGGCCGAGGCAACAGCGTGTTGGCTGCGCATGAGGCCGAGGCAGCAGCGTGTTGGCTGCGCATGAGGCCGAGTGGCCGAGGCAGCGAGGCTGATTGCTGGCTGCGCGTGAGGCCGAGGAGCTGAGGCAGCGAGGTAGCAAGGCAGCGTGCTACTTGCTGCGCATGAGGCTGAGGAGCCAAGGCAGCCTGCAGCATGTTGGCTGCAGCGTGTTGCTGCGCACGGGGCCGAGGTAGCAGCATGTTGGCTGCGCATGAGGCCGAGTGGCCGAGGCAGCGAGGCTGCTTGCTGGCTGTGCGTGAGGCCGAGGAGCCGAGGCAGCGAGGTAGCAAGGCAGCGTGCTACTTGCTGCGCATGAGGCTGAGGAGCCGAGGCAGCCTGCAGCGTGTTGGCTGCAGCGTGTTGCTGCGCACGGGGCCGAGGTAGCAGCGTGTTGGCTGCGCATGAGGCCGAGTGGCCGAGGCAGCGAGGCTGCTTGCTGGCTGCGCACGAGGCCGAGTGGCCGAGGCAGCGAGTTAGCAAGGCAGCGTGCTACTTGCTGCGCATGAGGCTGAGGAGCCGAGGCAGCGTGTAGCGTGTTGGCTGCAGCGTGTTGCTGCGCACGGGGCCGAGGGGCCGAGGCAGCGTGTTGGCTGCAGCGTGTTGCTGCGCACGGGGCCGAGGGGCTGAGGCAGCGAGGCTGCTTGCTGGCTGCGCGCGAGGCCGAGTGGCCGAGGCAGCGAGGCTGCTTGCTGGCTGCGCGTGAGGCCGAGGAGCCGAGGCAGCGAGGCTGCTTGCTGGCTGCGCGTGAGGCCGAGTGGCCGAGGCAGCGTGGCTGCTGCCGCGCATGGGGCCGAGGAGCCGAGGTCGTCACAATAGCACACCATAAAGGTCGTCACAATAGCTCCGCATCTGTCACAAACCAAAACCCATTACTGATGAGTAGATAATCATTAGAATCCACTTTTGGCAGTTAGATAAGATAATGATAAGAACACAACTGTGAACCACCAAGAGATCAAAGAGGTAAAATATTCATGTTTATAAAGAAACTCCTATACTTTTTGGAAACTCTACGCAGAGAATCCATCTTACTGATGGTATATCAGAGACGATTGGCCTCCTGCCTTGAAAGTATATCCGCAAGCATGAAGTTAAATTTACAATAACCGCACGACAGAAATATCCTAGTTCTATCTCAAACACTTTATTGATACGAGTAAATTCATGTCACAAGTCTGATGGACCTGTTCTAAGGGATGAACTTCTAGGCCAGGCACATAGAAAAGGCAATGGAGTGGTCCTACTAGCTCAAAAACCTTGTTAGAATGAACATTTACTGTATAGTTAAAACTACTAAGTGCAATTTATTAATAGTAGGGCCAACTCATCTAGTCTCCTATACTAATCCAAGTCACAATCATCTTCCAATTTTGAACTACTGGGATGTTGCAATATAATCCTTGAAAGTACACCAACATCATATGCTCAAGCAGTATCATAGAGTGGATTTAGCGTCTAAACTATCGATGCCAGTAATGATACTGGACACACATAGTGTCTTTTCACCTTTTTTTCCCCTGGGAAACATACTATGAAGCCGAGTTATTTTGGCCAAGGCACTCTGTTTCCTTCCAAGTGAATCTGTATTAAACTATTGGAACATCCATCCAAAATAAGATAACATAAAGACCCATATGTAGAGAATACATTTGGAGGTAAGACCTGTAAAGGTTTTGTTCATGTTTCTCTTATAATGGATCCACAATTTGTTGAGACTCGTGAAAGATTTCAGCAATCTCAAGAATTAGAAACGAAGAACCTACACGCTAACACAACACCCGAACACAAATGAAGAACTAGAAACCCTAATGCTTGAATCGATCCTGCGTAGACGGATCGACCTGCAAATCGTGCCAATACAATTCTTCGATTCCAATATCACGCGTGCGCACAGAACCAGCGAACAGATCAAAAACTCACCAGCCAAGAGTCCCGCAGAGCATCCATCCGTTCACGGTCGCGAACAAGATCTCGAAGAACAACGCAACAAGAGATCAATAAACCGATGGGGATGGAGGGAGGGAGGGATGAAGGGGGGACGGAATCGGGGGCAGAGGCAGCGAGAAGGCGAAGGGTTGGGGGAACTACGGAGCATCGCCGCGGGAGGAGACGAAGCCGAGTTTAAACCGATTGACCGCTCCATCGATTTGGGAGGAATCAGCCCAAATGACAAGCGCGACTCCGCTATTCGGATCAGCGAAGTCTTCGGTTCGGATTCACATCCGAAACCAATAAGCTTATCGGATCATTTAGAAGTCTATGCCTACATCATTGGTGCATCTCCACGCTAACACAGTAATGCATGCAGGAAATCTTACGTATAAATTTGTCTCAAGACAATGATGAAGAGATTTTGGTCATTGTCAAAGGAATAATGACGTATAGGCGTCGAGTAGTCGATTTATCGCAATCAAGTTGGAAAGAGCCACACCACTTTCTTTAGCGTTAGCTAACGCCAACTACGAAAGTGCAAAGTCCACTATAACAAGACTTTCTCAATACAAAAAATCTTCTTAATTCATGTCATTTAGAGGGTCAACAATAACACATGCTTAAGTAGATATAATTAATCCACATACCATCCTTGAGCTCGGAACTTGTTCTGCCATACATAACCACAAATAATGGATAGAGTACTTAGAACAGTCTCCAGAGCTATATTGCCATGAGCAGTGTGTCACAGAGAAGATTAAACAATGATTAGCCACACTTCCATTGCACATGACACACTCTGTTCATCCTCAGACCAACAAACCCTAGTTTCTCTCTGTCTGTCTCTCTCTCTCTCTCTCAGAGTACTTTTCATTTATTTAGTGAAGATCAGGTTAACCTACCAAACCACATCACATATCGTTGAACAAAATGGTTCCAGTGAGACACCCGACACAAGGAAACTGGCATCCATGGCCACCATTCCCCATCACCTTTGGCCTCCCTTTGCTTGCACCATGAAAGCACAGAAAACGTAAAGAAAGATTAAACCCTACGACTTGAGCATTTCAAAAAGACCAAGACAGGCTTCCGCACTGAGAGGAAGTAATGCTGTTTTCATATAGTCTTTGGAGAGTCTCCGCTAGTTTTGAGCTTCTTCTAATGGTCTGATAACTCTTAGTACATTAGGGTGTGCGGTGTTACGGCAGCTGCAAGCTTCACTACCTTGGAAACCAAGATGGCGACACAAACAGATGGTGGCTGGAGAGTAACTGCTGGTCGCAGCTGATGAGAGAGCCTGTGAAGGCGGGGCACGTTTTGGGGAGTGCTGAGGGAGGCTTATGGAGAGGTCGAGGTTGAGGTCGATGTAACGGACGTCGTCTTGGCTGGCGCCGCCGCAGTTAGCCTCGTCGGAGGAGGAGTACTCGGCCGGGGCTTGTACGGCAGCCGCCATGTCCTGCACCATGGCGGTTTCCGGTTGTTGGGGGATCGGGCGATGAGTCTGGGGATCGATGCCTCGGCCGAGGAGCTTCCGCTTGATGTGCGTGTTCCAGTAGTTCTTGATCTCGTTGTCGGTCCTCCCCGGTAGCCGACCGGCGATGAGGGACCATCTGGATCATCAACCACCGTCGCATGCAACTCAGAAAGGTTCTTCACCTAAGCAAGGGAAACATTCATCTTATTGGGACTGCAAGATGACATACTTGTTCCCGAGCACGCCATGTAGCTTGATGATGTGCTCGTCTTCCTCCTCCGTGAAGTTGCCTCGCTTGAGGTCGGGCCGGAGGTAGTTTATCCACCTGAGCCTGCAGCTCTTTCCGCATCGAAGCAAACCTGCAGGCAAGCGGAGAACAGCATGAGCTGCAGAGCTGAATGGAATTGCTAGCTAGCTTGCTAGCTGCGCATGAAGTGCTCCGAAGAGGACCTGCAGCTTTGGGGAGTGATCTCCAGCAACCTTCACCATGGGCTTTGATGTAGGAGACGAGCTTCTCGTCTTCCTCCTTGGTCCATGCTCCCTTGTTGGTATGAGCCTTCTCACAGCACGGAGACCTGCCCATATTCCCAACACCTGTGCAGCGGGGTACTCTGTGGACTACACTTTGCGATGAGAGAGCAAAGAGCATAAACAAGAGAAAGAATCAGAAGGGAGGAGTGGGACAAGGGAAGAGAGAAAGAGAGCGAGAAGGGAGGATGGATTTATACGAGAGGAGGGGGAAGGTGTGAGCTTGCATTGAATTGATGCAAGGATCGAGTGGCAACAAAACCGGGGGTTGGATTTGTTAGGTAGGCCTTCTTTTACGTGAGTCTTTCTAGTTCTATATTAATCTTACTTCGCTCTCTCTCTCTCTCTCTCTCTCTCTCTCTCTCTCCATCTTCGATGGATTAAAGAAAAAAAGGCTTCTAGAAGCTAACTTATCTGTGTGGAGTGTAGGAGGAAGAGAGAATCCATCAATTTGTTGACCAACCCTTATCTTCCTTTATTCTCTCTCCTATATGTTTGTGTAACAAGTGGAGAACTGTTTTACCTACTACTAATACCGCATTCCTTATAATTAGCTTGAGCGTATACAAGAGATTAGAAGCTAGTAGGATTTGGAGAGCAATATAATTTCTTGTCGGAGATTAAAAGTTGAATTTAGATAATGACACGAGAATTTTAGAACTATCAAGAAATCCATAATTAACGTATGCATTAAATACTATGAAGACATCTCTACCCCTTTTTATACGTAAAATTATGTGTTATTTTTTATTATTGAAGGAGAAATGAATCATTAATCTTCAGTTTGTTCTTCATTGGATGTCCCCTCTGAAGAGAACTGGTTTACCTCCCTTGCTAATAAATCTATTGACAGTATAATCAGCAGAGTACTCATTAATATACTTGCCATCCACCGGTCACCGCTACACTGAGAACACTATCAGGAGGCCCAAGCAGAGGTAGAAGGATGGGGGATGACAAGAACAATCATCTGGGGAGAAGTGAGATCCTTGGCTACTCATCAATCCAGCTCCAACAGCTGGTGTGTGCTTCATTCAATTAATGCATTTCTGCTGCTGCACACTCATCCAGTGTTTCTCACTGATTGATAGACATCTACCCATTGTTACATCTTGGTGATCTCTTGACCAGTCAAGGTGGACTGTGACCCTGTTCCAGAGGAGGAAGTTGGCAGATGTGAGATGAACCCAGGGTTTCCAGCTCTCCAGCAGAGCTCAGGACCCTACAAGATGGAAAAAGATGGCAGCTTTTCTTCTGAGGTCAAGTGGTGCATTCATTGCCCCCTTAGCTGAAAGAGGAAGGGGCACAAATGTCTCTTGACACCCTCTTCTCTCTGACCTCACTCCCCTCCTTTTAACTCATCCACCAACCTCCCTGAAGGACTGTAAGAAACAAGCAAGGATAGGAAATGGCTACCTACCCACCATGGTACCCATGCCTTTATGACAATGAAACCTGGGGGGTTGGGAAGGCTTCTAGAGGAGGGAACTGTCATGGGCTTTTGGTTCCACCTAACCACTGGCTGCTTGTGGCATGGCAACAATTTTTCTCTACCTCTTCACTGGCAATGGCAGGAGTTGAAGTATGGCAGTGTGACTTTAAATCCTGATGGCAATAAGCTGCTTCCAATTCAAATGAGAGTTGTTAATCCATGAAAAGGATCCCAGGAATCAAACCACTTGAAAGCTAATGTGATGATGCTAACTCTGACAGGCTACCAAATGCTTCAGGAACCCAATGACATATGATTTCTAGAAGAGCTCACCAACTTCTTTTCTTCTTCATCATCTTCTTTCTTAACTAATTGCTGGCTTTCACAGGCCTAACACAGGGCATTCATTCTGGAAGAGGTGTCAACCAAGTACTTGGTAAGCACACCAACCAATCCCACTGATATGGGGCTCAAATATATTATCATGAGCCCCCACCTACCATTGCCTCCTTGTCATGCCTGCATAAGAACACAAACATCCATGCATGCCCAACACTTTTGTCTCCAGCCAAGCCTCTGTCTTGACCAACCCAGAGAGAGTGCTTTCTGCTCCTCAACAAACCCATTCTTCTTGGGAAACATATACAAGCGAAGAGTGAAGATAAAACAAATAGGTGTGGTCTAGAAGATAGTTTAAAGGTTGAAAGCTAAGCGCATGACCTGCAAGATGTACTGGAAGATGCTTCTTCCCAGTGTGTGGAGGATGAAACAATCAAAACAACATTGTGATCTACTATGCAATAAATATCTACTTGTTCAAAAGAGAATTGCAAGAACAATTAGGTTCATTCTCAACATGAACAGAATAAACATTATGGTTCATTTTGTGGTACACTAACATGGGAACAAAGAGGAGTGCTTTGCTACCACACTATTTTGCATGGCTGTGAAGAAGCTTATTAGACTTGAATTGTTGGTGTGACTTCATCACCTTATTAGGCAGTGTAGGCCTGGCAATGCAGTTGTTGACCATCTCACTCTCACCCTCAAAGAGACTGGCAGCTTCCGTGCCAGTGAACAACCACATCACTCCATCATCCAATCTCACCAGAAAAGACCAACAAGTGCCCAATGGTTAGCAAGAGCCAGGAAGCAGACACTGGTAGGTGGAAAAGATTGCTCATTTCCCCAACCAGTGTAAGGCATGAATAGGATTTAAGTTATGGAGATAGATGACTGATACAGGTAGGTCATTTACATCAATGTTGGAAGATGCTCAAGGTAGCTATGCAGGACAAACAAGAATATTGGTGATGGGAGTGAGGTGTGCAATGTTAGAGATGGTGACTATGGTTGATTTTGCATCATATGCAGGGGAACCATGGAATCTTATGTGGACTTGGATCCTCTGTTCTTTGTTATCAGTGCTGAAAATTCTCTTCATTGGCATCCTGAACTAGATTTTGTCCATGCAGTTTGTCTAGAACTCTTCATTTGCTCTGGAAGATGATACCACTGGAAGCAACTCGATTACTTCTCTTAATGGCATACTCTGTTGATCATACTTCTCTTTCTTTTATCATTTGACTTCTTCAATTGCAATAAAAAATGTAACTAAGATTATCGAAAATTTCAGCCAACTTCTGCTTGGAAGATCCATTCAATATAATATTTATTGCCTGATAGATGAATTATAATGCTCTATTATTTTTTTCTTATAAAGAACCAGTTTGACTATTTCCATTTATCGAATTACATATCATCTGTCATATCCTTCAGATCCTTCACAACTATTTTCTCTTCAAACTTTATAATCCGAGAAAAAACCTTTATTAGGAATCTCAAAACCAATTCTTCTCAAACATAAACTACAATTTATCTTCCAATAAATCTAATCATTTTGGTGGCCTAAACTTCAAAGAGTGTTGCATGCATATTGATTCTTCTAATTTAAGACTGCTGTGGACGGCGAGAAGAATCAACAAAGAATTCCAACTTATAATGACTTGAGATCTGTTGGTTTCTTTCTCCTTTGGAGACGATTTCCACTGTTCTTGACGGACGTCAAGATCTCCATCATTTGATGTGATCCTGAGAGCAGCAGAAGTCTCGACTGGTCGGCATGGTCCTTCACACAATGCGTTAGGGTGGCCATTCTGACACGGTTGACGAGAGCAACGCATGTGTTTGACCTGCTGAAGCAAGACAATGATGGCACATAACCTACCCAAGGAAAGAGCTTTTCTTGGCACCGGCAAAACACTTTATCTCGCCTACTTGCAGCCAACCATTCCAGCCCATCCAGGAATTTTGCTCGCCTTCTCGCTCTGGAGACATGGTTACTGTGCAGCCACATCTGTCACTTCTCCTTTTCTTTTAAGAAGGATTGGGCACGAAGGCCTTCACTTCCGAGTCCTGAACACTCTCCAGCGTGGGTGCAGCCATGGCCGAACTCCGTGGCTTTTCCTTTACCACCGGCTTCTTCTTCTTCTTTGCTGTTGTGTTCGCTATTGCTTCGGCAGCAGAAGAGCCGCATGGGTCCCTCCAGAGCGAGAAGCTGGTGAAGAAGCCGGTGCGCGAGAAGCTGAGCCACCTGCGGTTCTACTGGCACGACGTGGTGAGCGGGCCGGACCCGACCGCCGTCCCCGTGGCCCGGGCAGCCGCCTCGTCCACGAACGCGTCGGCCAGCGGGTTCGGCACGGTGGTCATGATCGACGACCCGATGACAGTGGGGCCGGAGCTGTCGTCACGGCTCGTCGGCCGGGCGCAGGGGTTCTACGCGCTCGCCGCCAAGGAGGAGACCGCCCTACTCATGGCCATGAACTTGGCCTTCGTGGAGGGGAAGTACAACGGGAGCACGATCACCGTCCTGGGGCGGAACGCAGTGTTCTCCGGTGTGCGGGAGATGCCGGTGGTGGGCGGGAGCGGGCTGTTCCGGCTGGCCCGCGGCTACGCCCAAGCCAGGACGTACAGCGTCGACCTCAGGACCCGCGACGCCGTGGTCGAGTACAATGTCTTTGTCATGCATTACTAGTGGTTTGGTATTATTTCGTCATCTTGCTTCACATGTCGGACCTGTTCACGAGCTCTGTTGTCTTCTACAATAGTCGCTACAAACTCCGTGCATAAGTCTTCTCTCTCGATCAATAGATGTCTAATGTAACGATGATTTTATGTACGATAATTTAAAATAATGATAATTTTATATTTTAAAATTATATATGATAATTTAAAATTATGCACGTAATTCTTTAACTTATGATGTAACCATTTCGACTTAAAATTCTAAAATTATAAATTTACTCTATTTCGATATGGCATATAGATAATGAGAGTTTAGTTAAATTTAATCATTAATTGATTATCATCATAAAAAAAAAGATTTTTGAATCTCGGATTTTGATGATGAAATTATGATCTAATTAGTGTTTAAGTGACGTAGGACTAATCTCGATCATGTAAAGATAAATCGATTGAAGTAGAAAGAATCAGATGTTGGGCTAGAGTGGATCATGTTAGAAAATTGGTCGACGTGCCGGCATAAGGACTTTGTACCATGAGTTCGGGCACCGAGCCAAAAGGATTGGATATTGCGCCAAGAAAATAGGATATTACGGAAGGTCAATATGTTGATTGGGTAATACACCGGAGAGGACGATGCGCTGAAAGTTTGGACAAAACGTAAATAAACCAATGACATGCCGAACAATATAGCATTCTCGTATTGTAATTGGTCATGTCTTGATCAAAATAGATTAGATCTAATTGAGTTAGTTTTGAGTATAACTATACTAACTCAATTAGGAGCTCAATAGGCCTAAATTAAGGTTGATTTGGGCCCATAGTTAGTGTCAAGCAATGGTACCACCTAAACTAGCGGTGGTATCACTCAAATACAATCTTCTAGACTATGTCAGGCGATAGTACCGCCTAGACCGAGTAGTGGTACCGTCAATACCTGGGTTGTTGGCAATGGTACCACTAGAACCCCTGAAACCCAAGATGAGATATTTTTACTTTTGAAGTCATTTGGAGCCTATTGCACTCTTTCCTGCTTGAGATAGTAAGAAAATTGAATAAAAAGAATAGTGATTCTGAGTTGTAAAAGCTTGAAAGTCTTAAGTATTCCCCTCCTTTTTTAAAAAAGTTTAGAGCGGAGGTATGAGACTCATGAAGGTTCTCTCCTAAACTTATAAAAGTAAAAAGAGTTGTAAAGAGGGTAGTTAATTTTTATCTATTGAAAAAAGATTGTTAGTAGATGTCGATGGTTTTGACAGAAGAGGAATCAGGAGTGGATGTAGGTCGCAACGATTGAACCACTATAAATTTGATGTGCACTTCTTTTTGCTTTTCATTACCATTACTTATTGATTTAATTGTCTACTACTCTCACTTGCTCTCTAAGTTTAAATATATTTTCGATACAGTTTCATGAGTGAGTTTTTAAATTAATGAAAGTTTTAAAAAAGTACTAATTCACCTCTTCCCCCCCCCCCCCCCCCCTCTCTCATACCCCTCTTAGTACCGATACAATCCTAACCAGTATTGCTAGTCATCTCAGCCCTTTTTTGCATCAGACGAATGCCGATGTGTTTTCCACATCAACTCTATAGTAGTTGCCAGTAGCCAAACAATGATTGGTGCTAGAATATTCACTATCATTCATCCACCCCAGAAGGCATGGCTCGGGAGTCTCGTAAAAGGGTTCGAGGCATGTCATATGGTTCTTTCATTAGTCAAGATCTTCTCCTTCTACCTATATACGTCATGTTTTTCTATGTGTGGTTTGGGTCAGGTCCCACTAATTCAAACATTCTGAGCACTTTTCTCAAACACCTTATTGTGGATCGAGATATCTCGACTCGCATGTCTTGGGTATATTTCGCCTTGAGATCTCATTGTAATAAGCCTCCTCTTCTCCCGACTTACACATCTTGAGCATATTAGGTTTTGACGACCTTGCCATAGTGGGCATCTTCCTTCATTGATGTAGCGGGACTTGATCTTCCACTATCCCCTTTCAGACCCGCATAACTCGGGCACTTTCAGCCTCGTCGTAACAGGCATATTCTTTCCCCACTGTAATCGGACTTGATTTTCCGCTACCTCCTTCCCGACTCGCACAACTCGGGCACTTTCGTTCTCATCGTAGCAAGCATCTCTTGTCCTCACTATGGCGGGTCTCGATCTTCTGCTACCTCTTTCCCGACCTATACAACTCAAGCACTTTCAACCTCGTCATAGCAGGCATCTTCTTTCTCTGTCGTGGTAGGTCTTAAATCTTTCAATCTTTCATTACCTCTTCCCCGATCTTGAAAGATGATACCACCAGAAGCAACTCAACGACTCTTAAATGGCATCCTCTGTTGATCATACTTCTCTTCGTTTTATCATTTGACTTCTTCAATTGTATACAAAAATACAACTAAGATTATCGAAAATTTCAACCAACTTCGGCTTTGAAGATCCATTCAATATTGGTATTACCTGATAGATGAATTATGATGCTCCATTAGTTTTTTTCGTATCGAAAACCATTTCTTCTCAAACATAAACTGCAATTTATCTTCCAATAAATCTAATCATTTTGGTGGCCTAAACTTTAAAGAGTGTTGCTTCAGATACAAAGTAAAGACATGCATGCATATTGAATCTTCTAATTTAAGATTGCTGTGGACGGCAAGAAGTATCAACAAAGAATTCCAAACTTATAATGACTTTGAGTTCGGTTGGTTTCTTTCTGCTTTGGAGACGATTTCCACTGTTCTTGACGTACGTCAATATCTCCATCATTTGATGCGATCCTTAGAGCAGGCAGAACAACTTGCCGGTATGGTCCTTCACATTTGACCTGATGTGAAGAGAGCAACGCATCTATTTGACCTGATGAAGCAAGAAAATGATGGCCGCTAACCAACCCATGGAAAGAGCTTTTCTCGTTTTCTTGCAGCCAACCACTACAGCACATCCAGGACTTTTGACCGGTTACTGTTCAGACAATGGACGATGGTTCCTTTGCAGCCACATCTGTCACTTCTCCTTTTCTTTTAAGAAGGATTTGGCACGAAGTCCTGAAGACTCTCCAGCGTGGGTGCAGCCATGGCCGAACTCCGTGGCTTTTCCTTTACCACCGGCTTCTTCTTCCTCTTTGCTGTCGTGTTCGCTTTTGCTTCTGCAGCAGAAGAGCCGCATGGGTTCCTCCAGAGCGAGAAGCTGGTGAAGAAGCCGGTGCGCGAGAAGCTGAGCCACCTGCGGTTCTACTGGCACGACGTGGTGAGCGGGCCGGACCCGACCGCCGTCACCGTGGCCCGGGCCGCCGCCTCGTCCACGAACGCGTCGGCCAGCGGGTTCGGCACTGTGGTCATGATCGACGACCCGATGACGGTGGGGCCGGAGCTGTCGTCACGGCTCGTCGGCCGGGCGCAGGGGTTCTACGCGCTCGCCGCTAAGGAGGAGACCGCCCTGCTCATGGCCATGAACTTGGCCTTCGTGGAGGGGAAGTACAACGGGAGCACGATCGCCGTCCTGGGGCGGAACGCGGTGTTCTCTGATGTGCGGGAGATGCCGGTGGTGGGCGGGAGCGGGCTGTTCCGGCTGGCCCGCGGCTACGCCCAGGCCAGGACGCACAGCTTCGACCCCAAGACCGGCGACGCCGTGGTCGAGTACAATGTCTTTGTCATGCATTACTAGTGGTTTGGTATTATTTCGTCGTCTTCTACAATAGTCGCTGTAAACTCCGTGCATAAGTCTTCGTCTCTCAATCAATAAGCGGCAGGTTCGGCAAACCGCATTGGTGCGAGTAATCTTATGAACAATGGTAGATAGAACAACAGGATAGAAGCCGTCATCCGAGGATTAAGCTCACAGCTGTAGACGACAGTGTATAGCTTCCATCCACCCTGATTGGGATTCTTCCCATTCAAAGTTCCCAGTTCTCCCCAACTACAGTATATAGCCAAGATCTCCCTAATTACATGATGAGATATCGTAAATATGTTAAGAAAAATCCTCCTAAAATTCTCTTTAAATATGGAGGATTGTGTATTGTTTCAATCAATGCAATCTTTTTTTTTATAATTCATTTCTATCGTGGTATCAGAGTTATCACTGTGAAGGCCACCACTGAATCTCGGCTCCTTTTGTGGACCGCGACTCCATCTCAGTAGCTCCCTCTCTCCGTCGCTGCTCCTGCCATCAAGTGCTGTTGCTGTATATAATCAGCAATAGCGGCATCTTCCTCCGTCGAGCTCTTATCGCTGCAGCGTTTTCCACGGAAGTCGGCCTCCTTCGAAGCTGAACAAGGGCCAGCATCGCCACGCCTTCTACTCCTCCCTACGCCGACGGTATTTTTTACTGTTGCCTTTCCTCTGCCTCTTCCTGCAGAAGCAAAGCCGACGCAGCCTCACAATTGCTCCCCGGCCTGCTACCTATCCTCGTTCCCGCATCTCGCTCGAGCGAGCCGTTGCCGCCATCTTTGACATAGCAATCGTAGCAGCCCTCTCTACTGCAGCCACAGCAACTCTCTTTGCCGCAGCAGCCGCAACAGCTCTCTTTGTCGCAGCAGCCGCAGTAGTAGCTCTCTTTGCCGTAGCAACCGCAGCAGCTCTCTTTGCCGCAGCAGCTCTCTCTACCACAATAGCCACAACAGCCCTCTCTGCCGCAGTAGCTGCAGCAGCCCTCTTTGCCGCAGTTGCAGCAGCCCTCTCTGACGCAGTCACAGCAACCCTCTTTGCCACAGCAGCTGTAACAGCAATGATTTGCTCTTCTCCCAAGTCGCTGTCCTCTGCTCCACCTTCTTCGTCCTGACAAGCAGCGTTCAGAACCATCTCTAAATTCCTAGATTTGGTACATATCAGTGTCGCCTCGACACGCACTTTACTGCCCAAATTGGATTGACTTCAACATTAAGCACGGCTGTTAAACTCGTAACCATCTTACTTATTCTGAGTTTGATCATCTAAAAAAGTTGGCATTTACGTCAACTCGATGTTAACAATGCCTTTCTACAGGGGACCCTAACTGACGATGTCTTCATACAGCAACCTCCTAGCTTCATCCACTCTTAATATCCAAAACATGTTTGTAAACTACAAAAAGCTATTTATGGACTTTGTTAGGCTCCAAGAGCTTGGTACACCTAACTTGGCTCGTTTTTGGCATCAATTGGCTTCATCAACTCTAAGTCTGATACTCTTTATTTCTTTATCACCAAAGTGACAATATATTATATCTTCTGATATATGTAGATGATATTATTGTCACAGGCAATAATCCTATGAAAATCAAGGCATTCCTCAAACATTTAGCAGATCGATTCTCTCTTAAAGATCTAGGAACCTTGAGCTATTTTTTGGGAGTAGAAACAACATATACATCTTCCGGGCTCTTCCTATCACAACGAAAGTATATTCAAGATCTATTATCTAAAACGAACATGCAAGATGCAAAGGCAGTTACAACACCTATGTCTACTAGCGAGTCGCTCAAACTATGTGATGAAAGCCCTGTTACAGACCCAACTCAATACCATCGAGTCATTGGCTCCTTATAGTACTTATCTCTCACCCGTCCAGATATCTCATTTGCGGTCAATAAATTATCTCAATTCATGCATCGACCATCGATTATGCATTGCTCTGCAGTCAAACGAATATTGTGATATCTTCGTGGGACTATCAATCATGGCTTCTTTTTTCGTAAACACTCTCTCCTTCATCTCCATGCCTTTGTTGATGTTGATTGGGCAGAGAATTTTGATGACAGAACATCCACATCGGGATATATTATCTTCCTTGCACCTAATCCGATAAGTTGGAGTTCCAAGAAGCAAAAGACAATTGCATGTTCTACAACTGAAGCTGAATACCGTGTCATTGCCACCGCTGCTGTAGAATTCAATTGGGTCATGAATCTCCTCAAGGAACTTGGCATCAATATCAACTCTACTCCTACAATATATGGTGACAATATCGAAGCCACTTATCCATGCGCCAATCTGGTATTCCACTCACGCATGAAACACATCGTCATCGATTTTTACTTTATGCGAGAACAAATTGTCATACATCAACTATGTGTTTCTCACGTAGTTGACAGAAGCACCATCTTACAAGGGCGTCAATCAATGTAATCTTCTTTTTATATTTCATTTCTATCACGGTGCCGTCCAGTGTGCGGGAACGGGGTATTCAGCTTTGGCCCGCGGCTACGCCCAGGGCATGAAGTATACAACAACCCCACGACTGACGTTGCCGTGGTGGTGTACAGTGTCATCATTAGTGATTTGGTTTTAGTTCGTCTCTTTTCGCATGTCAGACCTCATCACGAGCTCTGTTATCTTCTACAACAATGTCACTTATATAATCAATCATGGGGTTGTTGGACTGGAATCGATCAGGTTCGCTTCTACTCCATCAATCATCGAGGTCACGGTATATCGTCTATGGCGAGCCCGAATTTTAAAGCAAAACGATGCATCCTTGCAAGGAAAGATGAGAGTGACCAGTGACCTCTCCTTAGAGAACTCTGAAGAATCAAGACTCTTAATATCTCATCCAGAGGATGATGACGACGACTTCCCAGACGACAAAGCATGTCAAGAGAGCAATGTCTGCTGGTACGACGGTGGCAGGTACCAGAGGTTGTTGGTTAGTCTCCTCCTAGTAATGATCTCATCGAAAAATATCATGTTTTTAGAGATATTACCATCTTTTATTCTTAATAGAGAAAATATATTTACGAAATTTCTAAGAATAAATTGAAAACCCATCATCTTCTTGTCTTCTCGATCCAGTTGTGTAAGCAAAACCGCCATGGCCAAGCGGTTGTTCCGAGCTTTTTCCGCATGAAACAGAGCAATGATAGCCTACCCATGGCGGACGACAGCTGTTCCTCCTCTTACGCCACCGTCTCAGAAGCCAAAGCCCGAGAACCACCAATCCACCCACCAACCCCTGCCAGTTCTGTCAACTTTTCAGACGAGAAAGGATACTGACCACCTTTCGCGTTCTCCCTTTTTTATGTAGACACCGAGTTCTTCGAACTCCTCGCCCTGAGCACTCTCCGGAGTTCCCCAATGGCCAGACTCCTCTACATTCCCTCTGCCACCCTCTTCTTCTTCCTCTCGTTTACTGCGGTGTTGTTCACTGTAGCCTGTGCGGCGGAGGAGGAGGCGTATGGCTTCCTGCAGAGCCAGAGAGCAGTGAAGAAGCCGGTGCGCGAGAAGCTGAGCCACCTGCGGTTCTACTGGCACGACGTGATCAGCGGGCCGAGCCCGAGCGCAGTGCGCGTGGCGGAGGCCGCCTCGTCGAACGCGTCGGCCACCGCGTTCGGCGTGGTGGTGATGATGGACGACCCCGTGACTCTGGGGCCGGAGCTGACCTCGAGGCTCGTCGGCCGGGCTCAGGGATTCTACGCCTTCGCCTCCAAGGAGGAGTCGGCGCTGCTCATGGCCATGAACTTCGCCTTCGTCGAGGGGAAGTACAACGGGAGCACGATCGCCGTACTGGGGCGGAACGCGGTGTTCTCCGGCGTGAGGGAGATGCCGGTGGTTGGCGGGAGCGGGCTGTTCCGGCTGGCCCGCGGCTACGCCCAGGCTAGGACGTACAGCTTCGACACCAACACCGGCGACACCGTCGTCGAGTACAATCTCTTCGTCACGCATTACTAGTACAATCTCTTCCTCGAGTACAACACTGGCGACCGGCGGCTCCGCCCTATTCACCAGCTTCGTTGTCCTCTGCAATAAAATTCGTGCTTTGCCTCTATCCTTTGTTATTTGCAAGCCATGACTCGCAATTGACACCCCTAATTTGTCGATTATGATCGTCTCTACAAGAGTGTGGCTGTCTTCATTGGTCCAAAACAAAGGGCATTCGGGTCGATTGTCGATGTCTTAACCTTAATTGTCGAACTAATTTGGGCAGCAAGTAATGATCATGGATCATCTGTCCACATTAACTGTATTAAGAGCTGCAATCTAAGGTCGAGCCTTCAATAGCTTGAATGGGCTTCTCATCCACTTAATTGCAATGTGCAGTGTTAAATCCAATCTCAGCAAGAACATTAACGTGTGTCCTTATCAACACATGGATATCTATGATTCTTACACAATTGTATTTCATGCTTTTAGCTTGTATGTCTTTGCTTATTCAAGCTCATTCAAATCTAAAATTGGTTTTAATGAATTGGACAAACACATATCATCCACAAAAAAATTCATTGTCGCATTCAAATGGCCAAGTTATTCGCAAATTTTCCCCATGAATCCACTTACTGTTTGATAAATAAATTTAAATATAACTCGGATGGATTAAATTCGAATACTATAAAATCTAATCTACTACCTCACATACCCACGCTCACCAATAGTCATTACCGGTTTATCAAAGAGAGAGAAACAGATTTATGTTTTCTTGAAAACTATTGGGTTCAATCTATAAGTGTGCTTAGATCAGATGATTTAGGTATTGAACTCTGATTTATTTATAAAAAAAAAAAAGAGAGAGAAAGAAGAGATGAGAATAAGTTAAGGTTTTAAGATTTTTGCTAGACGATCAATCTGTAAAATTTCATCGATTTTAACCTAAATTTTATATAAAGAATCCTTGCAACAAACTCTACAATCTTAACGGTGCCGATCTACAATTTATCATCTATGAGATACTTTTTTGATATACTTACTTGATGAAACCTAAATATTTTTTTTAATGAAATCTATTTATAGTGATGATGATATATTATTGTTGAATCACTATATATGTTCTTGATATTATTATGATCTTCTAATTATTTGAAGAAGACTTATTATAAATATGTTATCATTATTAGTGATAGTAAAAGTTTGAAATAGACTATGAGTGCGTGATTTTTCACATAAAAATTTGGTGTCCCACTTTTTTATTGATTCATTGTTTTACTGTTTATGTTTCTTTGATTAATACTTATTTTTGATAATAAATTGATATTTTGATACGAAATTTATTTTAATACATAAAGAGAAAAAAAAATTTATAATAATAATTTTTTCCAACAAAATCCAAAGGTCAACTAATGGAACAAGAGATATAGGACAAACAAACAAGCACGCATCGAAGCTACAGATCTTTTCATGCGAACAAACAATAACAAGATGAATCATTTAGTATTGGTCTTGGCATGATATTGTACTCCTAAAGGAGCCAACACAATCCACAGACATAAGTGGTCCAATGATAATTGGCAGACACATCAAGTTGTCGTTTTCATTACTGTACGCTATCCCACAACACATACCGGACACGTAAGAATCGAGGGGTTTTGAGAAGAACCTGATGTCCAATCTAGTGAAACACCATAATTACATGCATGATTATACTCCCGATTTCCTCGATTATGATTCTTTCTGTACATCAAGTCTAAAGAGCTTAATGCATACTACCACAACATCCATTCACATTATCCTTCTAACTCAACACAAAACAAAACATAATAGTTATGATCAAATACCTCAGCCTACTACTTTAGTGACTACTGAGAACCCCATAATTCCATTAAAATCTAGATCTATTTATTAGTTTGATGCCGGCCCTCTTACTTGAAAAGCCCATCTGGCATTGATGACATAGTTTGACCTCGATCCTCCAACTTGCTCCACTTAACAATCATCGCACTGAGCTATCAAAAGAAAAAAGAAATAGATGTTGAGCCTACCACTTCCTACTGTCACATGTCAGCTAAAGAAGGCTGTTTTAGACAATTAAACTACTTTATTATTTCATTTTTAATTTTATAAGGTATTGTGCTTCACTAATCACTCAATTACTTCCTCTTAAGTATCTCCTTAATGTAGTAAATTATCCTCAAATCGACAGTCATGCCAACCCATCATTCTAAGTTTGAGCCCATCCACCCACTCTGCTGTGTAAACCACAGTATTCCATTCTTTGGAAGCAACCATAAACGCGTAATTAATTAGATTAACAGAATTGTTTGATACATAATTTGGGGAATAGTGTATGTACTTGCCTCGAGCCGGACGAGTAGGGAGTCAGATGTTGTCTGGGCCGGGCCGGCGGCCGGGGAAACGCAACGACCCGGTCCGAGGGAGGCGGACCGTAGCGTCCACGACGGAGCACGCCGCCTTGCAGGAGCCGTACAAGTCGAAGAGCCGGAACCGGTCGGCGATGGAGGCCGCCCTCTGTGGCGCGGCGTCGGGCACTAAACAGAGCTCGCCCACGTCGTCGCCGTCGTGCGGGAGGCCATTGGAGCAGACGGCGAGCGCGGCCGCGAACGGGTCGGGGGAGGCGGCGGAGCGCTTCTTGCGCGTGGTGGAGAGTTCCGAGCGGGAGCGGGCCGGGGGAGGGAGGGGGAGGGCAGAGACGTCCTCAGTTGCGGCGGTGTGGGAGAGGGATTTGGGGATTCCGGGGCGCTGCTCCCAGGAGAATGGGATGGCGGAGGAGCGGGGGCATGGGGAGGGGTAGGCGGAGCCAGAGAAGAACCGGGGTTGGGAGCGCGATCGGTTTCGGACACGGTGGCTTGCGGGACGGTGCTCCTCGGTGGATCCGGCCGTCGGATCGGTGGTGATCATGGAGGACGGCGGCGTTTCCTCCGAAGAAAGGTTCGTTATCGTCCTCTTTTGTTGCGATGTGGGAGGGAAGAGCTCTCTCTTAACGAGAGCTCGCTCATGACGAGATCTAAATAACGGACGCGGAAGAAGACGCATCATCACCGTTGGATTCCGATGGAAGTGCGCATCTCAAAGCAGAAGAAAGTGGGAGAAGCTATCATGAATATGATTTATCACGTGGGCTATATATTACTCATGGCAACAACGGCATGATGGTTCATTCGGCTGTTCCAATATCATAATACTATTTTTTTGGCTGTGTATCATAAATCTCAAACCTATATATTTATAATAAGCTTTTAAAAATCAATGTTATGTACTTTTGTTTACCAAAAAAGAAAATAAAATAGAAGTTGGAGAATTTGACGACGGTGGTTTCCTTCGGTACCATAAGATAAAATCCAATTAGGAGTCAAGTCCTTTTTCGAAATAAATAATGTAGGTTGTTCTTCAACGTCAAGTGTTATCGAGAGATAAATAGCATGATTAGAACAGCAGACCAAATGCTGCTGCATCTCCAAACGTTCGTCTCTTTTATCTCTTTTTCTTGTTCATTTAAATTACTGCGACTCGGCCTGAGTTCGAGCAGATCCAATCTCGACCACGAGTAGGTCGGTTCAGGTCGAGTCACATGAGATTGTGGTGTCGGGCGAGAAATCGCACCTATTTGCACTCGCATGGCTTCGGATTCCGCACGGATGCAGTTTGTAGGGCTGGTAATGAGATTGGGTGTGCACCGCATCAACTCTATCACGGATCTCGATGCACATCGATTAGTACTCCGCATCTGCGGTTTTGTGCACCGGGACCCGAACCGGCCTATTGGTATCGGGTCGGCGGTTATCGATCTGTTTTGGGGAAAACGCTTAAGAGGTCTCACCGACGGCGCCGGCGCCGGCCGAAATCGAGCCGCGGTATCCGAAGCGGGTTGAAGCTTTTGTCGCACGCCGAAGCTGCTGCTAGGTCAGGCAAGTTCCTCTCCCTTTCCCCGATCGAGTCCCACTGGAGGAGACTGGGTTGCTCAAATTTGGGCTTGGAGCCCTTTTATCCGTCCTGAATCCCGATGTGGGGTTTCTTTTGGTGCATTTTTGGTCCTGGTCGGTTCTTGTGCCCGTACCCTTTGATTGGTTGCTTTCCTTGTCCTCTTCGATGTTCATCACGGAAAGAAATCACGTTTGAAACATGGCATCTTGTTGCATCCGTGTTAGTGGAGTAGAAAGAGCGAATAAGAGGTTACCTTGTTGGTCGGCTCTGTCGTCAAGTTGATGGTTTTGATCCCCATTTATTCCATCTTTGTGGTCTCACTGACAAAGATAGCCTGAACTTGTTCTTCCTGTGGAAATTACTTGATCTTTCTTTATACTGTGCCCAAACCGATGACATATACTAAACTGCAAGCAAGAGTAAAGGAGACAGGAATATATGTTACAAATATGTGGTTTCTTCTATTTTACTCTGAATATCAATAATTTTTGGAGATGGATTAAATTTGCAACAAAATGCCCCCTTTTTTTTTTATCCAATTGTGTTTGTGTGTAAATGGGAATATGGAGTGGCAGGAAAGGCTCCACTTGAGATAATGCACTCTTAAAATGTTTAGTTCTATCAGTTTAGAAATGAGAAAAAAATAGTTAGATAATCTCAGTCATGCTCACTGGATTGGTATTATTCAGACCCTCCATTTCAGAGGGTTTGTCATGTTGACAGCCAGCTTCATAAAAGGTTGATTTGCGGAAAACACTTTTTGAATTGTTTCGACAGAGATCCATATAGCTTTATGATCTCTCATCGATTCAGTCTTTTGCATTGTCTTTCCTTTAATATGTTTTTACTTGACTATATTACCAGAGGATCGTGTTATTTGATTGATTGCCGCTATTTTCTAATAGAAGTTGATTTACTTTATGGCAGTGACTCGGGGTTTTCGTGCAGCTAGCTTGAAGAGAATGGGAGGGCATGGCCATGATGAACCATTTTATGTTCATGCGAAACACATGTATAATCTGGATGGCACGAAGAATCAGAAATTGAAGGTGACTTTGGGAGTGTTCTCTGGCTTCGGCATCGGAGTGGCAGTTCCACTTTATGCAGTTGCATTCCAGCAGAGGAAGACTGCCTCTGCATAAGAGAGATAGATCATTCAACTAAGAAAAGAAAAATAAAACTTATCATCATTGCCTCTAGTATTTTTCTGCTGGAGACGATTGTTTCTTTTGTCAGTTTCTCCTGTTTCATTCAAAAAACTGGATACAGAATGTGGCAGTTCATTGCTACTTGGTGATTGTTTGCTTCTTTTTTTCGCTTCTTCCATATGAAAGGCCTGGGTTTTTTAATCCTCAGTTTGATGCTTGTATGTGAATGTGATCTGATATATTTATATGCTGGTTGATCACTTTGCCATTTAGTGGAGTGACAATTGTTTTCCAATTGTTGTTTTATTCTGGAATGTAACACCCCGATTTAGTCTGATGATTGTTTTCGAATTGTTGTTTTATTCTGGAATGCAACACTCCGATTTAGTCTGACAATTGTTTTCGAATTGTTGTTTTATTCTGGAATGTGACACCCCAATTTAGTCTCAGATCAAAAATGGAATAAGAATAAAATTGATTTTTATGGATTTGATCGATATATTATTGTTAACTATGACATAGTTTAGATTCAACCAAGTTAAACCGAGTTTGACTCTTAGTGGGGAAGATGGAACTTAAGAATATTATTGATTTGTAATGGTTTGATGTGTGAATTACTATTAAATTTTGATTAAATATTTTAAATTAGTGATTTAGATTCAATCTTAAGCATTTGAAATTAGTAATTTAGACTCAATGATGTTAACGAATTAATTATTCCATTGAAAGGATGTGACCGGTGAAACTTTGACTCTGAGCTGATCACAGATTACTCAACGATGAATGCTTGCAGTTGACTTTGCCTGTCGGTACAACTTGGTTTTAGTTGAGATTATAATAATTATAAATATAGTGTTTCTTCTTTTCATTATTTGGTTAATATGCATTTTTGTTGTTTCCAATCGGAGCATGTAACAACTTTTCATTCCATATAAATCGCACGTGTATATTCATTCATTAGCAGCACTGACCATTAAGTTTTTATTCCTCCAGGAAATGCAAACTAATAAATTCATGCTGACCAGCAATTTCATGTCTCAGAAGGCATTATTTTAGCTTTTGGCACAACAGAAGTGGATTCAGATGGATGTCAACCAATAAAAGAATCACAAGGTCAAGCACAACAGAAAAGGTTGCCCACCAGATGTTAAACTAAGCAAGATCTGCATCATCACATTATGTGATGAAAGAAGAACAGATTGAAACTTGAATAAAATAGAGACACACACAGCACACTCCCACTGTCACAAACATTGTTGTTTTCATAATCCTTGTAAGATTTTTGAACATTAAGCAATTGGCACCACCTGGTGGAAGGAAGGAGAGAGAAAAAAAGGAATTCAAAGGCTATAAATTATCGCCTAGTGTTACATGTAAGCAAGGAAACAAAACCTTGCATTGTTCGGTCCACAGGTGGTGGGTGATAGACCCTTATGCTTTCTCTTCCTCTCCAACATCTTATAAATCAAAGAATGAATGCACATAACACAACCAACAAGGACGGCTGAGGGATCGGCTAAATCAAGCTACACTATTTGCTAGCTGATAACATCTGCTGGAGCTGAAGCACTTGCTGTTGCTGCTCTAAAGGTAACGAACTCAACTGTTCTGGTGTTAGACTCAGTACTTGCTGCAGTAGAGCTGACTCTACTTCAGGTGGAATCTGCACAAAAGAATATCATATGATGTTAAGATCGAGGGAAGAAACATGAGGAGACTGCTCATATAGGCTACATGATCACCAGAGTGAAATAGTACGACAAATGATAGGAAAGACAAAGTTTCAAGTATACGATATGCTTAAAGTAATTTGTGAGGAATTCTCCTCACTAGTTAGGTCGACTGTTCAAAAATGAATGTGCTTGAAGCCCAATACAATTTAATCAAAGCCTACATGCATCGGTGAAACTGATACTTCAAACTCTTTTATGATTATTAACTTTTTGAAAGAGACTTGGCAGACAGCCAGGAGATGTACAGGACAAGACAGCCGTAAAGTCCCACAAGTTTATCTCAAGTTGTGACAGCGCAATTTCTTGAGTCAAGGCATACTGATATCTTTCTGGTACAGAATGATACCATGCACACCTCGTTGACACACACCAAAATTTGGCCTAGTCATACATTGACACCTTTGATTATTGATATCATTTGGCCTTGTCACATCCAAATAGTTATTGCATCATATGATTGTTCCTTAACTCGTGGTTTCCATGTAATTGCTAACAGAAGTTCATAACTCGAGGTCAAATATGTAAAAGTAACAACCTTAAGGTTAAGGCCATCCCACTACAGACGAGAACTACTTGTCATAAGCCTTAGCTACTACACAAATTCCTTGATAAATTTTTACAAGATGCTTGATACATGTTAGAAACGAGGAAAAAAGATCTAGATATAATAATATAACATAAAAAATATATAATTATAATTAGTTGGTGTTACTTGGTGGGTGGTGTTTGGGCTCTCTCTGGTATACTCAGGATGTTCAGGTTTGTCTTTTGGTAAGAAACAAGAATTTAGCTTATAGAGAAAAGTTTAAAATTCACATTTAAAAGTATGATGAGTTTTGAAACAAGACTAAATAGAAACAAGATGGGTGAGATGTATATATACCTGAGGCATCTGCTTCTCAGAATGTCCAACCGAATCTGTTACGATGGTTTGACTCCCAGCAACTGTGCCAGATCCAAGTGTTCGAAGTGCAGCATTATTAACAGCAGGATTAGTGATCAATGTTTGCGTGGCACCACTTCCATCTTCTAACCTTCGTAATTTTGCAGGAGGATAACTTATTGGTTCCAAAATATGAGCTGCCATACTTGTTCGATCTGCTGGTCCCCCACTTAAACTTTGTGTACTGATTCTTGAAGTCCGGACTGAATCTGCAGAAGATGTTGAAATTTGTCTTGGAAGTGTCTCTAATCCAACTGACGGTGGTTGAACATTTGACAAGCCAGTCTATCAGGAAACAGTAATATTGTCAGTGAGAAAGTAGAATAACCCCACATAATTCTGGCACATCTCAGTACTATAGAAAACTTCAGAAGTGATGCATGATATGAACAAATCCATTAATAAGCCAAATACACTAAACAAGGAAATAAGCATTCATATGTATGTTCCTGCTGCTTTTACCAAAGAAAAGTCAAGCTCATGAATAATTTGATCATCACCCAGAAAGTACTACAAATTTCACACAGCAATCCCATTGAAGGTTATGATATTCAAGAGAAAATTGCACAAGGGCTATGATCTATTAACTATAGGAAGTCTAAATACAGATCTTAAATTTAAATGCTTGCAAAATCTAAGACAGCATATTAATGTTACAAGAATTGATGTCTTTTTCCAAACTAAGGGTCAACAGAATGCCTTAATGTCAACCCTTCCAATGACTTCAATTCCTTGCCAAAGCGGTTAGGCCAAAGAGGGGATTCCCACAAAAACTCAAAGAGCGTGACAGGCTGCGAAGTTCCTATCAGCATTGAACCTAAGGAGAAATCAGACTGCAATAACCATCGATAGGCTGCATGCAGAAACAAGACAGGACTTCCTGATCTAATGAGATAACATTTCTTTATTTTTTCATCAAGATAACCATTCTTGATAATGCCTGGTAGAGCTCAAGAACATAGAATTAAATAATGAATACAACATTATTTATTGAAAAGTCTTGCCTGAGAAATAGATGGACGAGACAAGTTTGCCTGTTGCAGAGCGGTATTTGGATGTGCCAGCTGAGGATGATGCGTTAAACTTGCAACAGTTGGTACTGGCTGCTGTGAAAGAGGGGTTTGACTCTGTGATATCGGGCATATGGATGATGATAAAGGAGAAGGCTGAAGTGGAACACCGTCAATAGATTGAGGCCAGCTTGATGGTAAAGTTCCTTGTAACACTTGACCTTGTGGCAGTGGTGGGAGCTGGTATTGAGGTTGAACATGGACTTGCTGAATAGGTAACGAAGCCTGTTTGAGGATTACGGGGCTCTGTGATGTGATTGGCACTAGAGTCTCAGGTGGCTTAGACAACTTTCCACCTAGTGTTTGTGAAGATGCCTGCCCAAGATGGGACGAAAATTGAGAGGTTGAAATTGATGATTGGCCACTACCTGCCATCTGCATCTGTAGTCAAGGTCAGTTACAAGCATTTAATGTTAGCATAAAGCCCACATATTGCCATCATGAGTTAATCTCAAGGTTAACAAGACAGACCATCTGTGGTGTAACCATGCGAAGCATTATCTGTGCCTGCAGCACAAAAACAGAACAGAATTTCAGTTTCAGATATCTCATTAATAAAGTAATTAAAAGATAACTCTAAATGCAGGAGAACATAAACAAAAGCAAGGATGCCATCATGTTCTATCCTTCATCACCCAGAAACCACAGCAGTAATAGGTTTACGAAAATCTCTAACTTAGTCGCAATTTGAACTCATGCAACTAAGGAGCTCCCAAGTTTTCCATCATGAGTTATATGTCACTGGTGGGTTTTTTCATGAGAAAAGGGAGTCTAAGACAATGTAATCTCATGTCTTCGATCTTTTGTTCTAGCAATGGAGGTTTTGTCCAGAAAATTAGGAAAAATGACTCATCAGAATTTCAGTATCATCCCATGCGTAGAAAGATGAAGCTCACCAATCTAACATTTGCAGTCAGCCAGTAATAAATGATCTGTTACTATTAAGTGGAGAGAATGAGTAGTCTACAAAAATGTTGATTACTGATTTGTCTGAATTCTCAACAATAGCAGGTCTCTTTCTTTGAACAAGAACAAGAGTGCTTTACTTTTGGGTGGTGTTGGTAAATGGGTGAAAAGACATATATTAGCTCTGACTTTAAGGAGGTGAAGGATATGGTACCAGTCAGGCATTTGGTTGTGCTTTTGATTTGTATGAATTCTCAACTACAGCAGGCTTCTTTCTTTGAACAAGAACAAGAGTGCTTTATTTTTGGGTGGTGTTGGCAAAGGGTGAAAAGACATATACTAGCTCTGAATTTAAGAAGGTGAAGGATATGGTAACCAGTCAGGCACTTGGTTGTGCTTTTGATTTGTATGGAATTAAAGGTCAAAATACAAAGATCACCTGTAAATTAGGTAGCTGGACAACTAGACTTCTTACTTGTGAAGGAAGGTTGCAGCTTGTTAAGTCAGGTATATTACGTGCAGGTATATTGAAGCATATTTTTTATGTTACTTAAATCTGTAATTAACGAGGTTCAAAAGAGATGCCAACAGATTTTATGGTCTGGAAGTGATACCAAAAAATAAAGGGCTGATGAACCGGAAGGCAGTTTGTAAACCATTAGCTGAAGGAGGCCTGGGCTTGAATTGAAATACATGTTCTACAGCTGCTATTTTGTACTGTGGATTCATTATAAATCAAATGGAACTATCAAATGAAAAGAACAAGCATATGGAGCTTGTCTTTCATGTTTGTTTCCTTTTATTTTCTTCTTACCTTGTACTTATTCACTAACTTGATGAAAAAATCTAGCAGTTCTCTCTTTGCTAAAACAAGAACATTGAGCCACGATCAGCATCCACCAATATCAAAAGGATCATCTTATAATATAGAGATCCAAAACAAGTTGACAGAAGAAAGAAATGCATCTTTTCCTAGTCATTAAATTACAAATAGATATTGGGTCGCTTCAAATTCTCAAAACTCAAAACCATACTTCTGGATTCATATGTATATTCACTTGAGATCATCCTATCAAATTCGGTAACACAGCCACCAACAATTGCAAAAGAATTCAAAAGTTCAATCCAGACGAATTACCTGAAAAAGAGCTTTGGACAACTGTGGACTTGCTTGCAAAAGTTGGTGAGCTAGAGCCTTGTTCTTAGCAGTCAGGGCCTGTTATCAGAATGAGACAAAATACTTGATTATTAACTGCAGACATATTAATACTAAAAGAAGAAAGCAGAAAGAGAAGTGACCTTCATCTCAGACATAATTTCATGCATTTGGTGTCTAGATAATCTAGACAGATAGTGAGTCAAGGGATCATTTCCTACTCCAGGTTGGCTCTGTAACACATTTTGTGCATTAGAAGTCTGAGCTCCACCGAGAACTCCAGCCATGACAGAAGCAGCAGTTGCAGCTAATGGGAGCCCTAGTGGTTGATGAAGAGTTGAATCACCCAAGATAGGGGCTCCACTAAATTGTTTTTGAACATCTGCCATATTTGAAAAAGCATCTTAACAAAGAAATTGTTCATGAATCATACAAAAACAGAATAAAAGAAATCACGAAAAACCTAATTAAAAATGAGAAATGAGAAAGACAACCAGCACTTGACGCCAATCCTGGTCCACCACGACCCTGCAAAGATAATACTGATTAGATATCTACTCAATGAGTCCATCTTAAAGTGTACTTCTAAAAATTGCAGTCACCAACAATGTAAAAAAACTAATGCCAGATGAAACTTCCAATCAAATGTATACTAGCAGATGACAGAGAAGCACAACATATTTATGAGGACGTACATCTTTTGCTTTATTAGTAAATAGTAATATCATGCTCAATAATGGTAATAAATGTGCCATAATAGTCTTCAAAAGCTATTTAACAAAATATTAATTTCCATGGAAAAAAATTAATTCTCAACTCATGTATTAAGAAAAATAAAGTTTGTTCCTATGTTAATAGGAAGAAAAGAACTAGTACAAAGGAGCAACATGCCAGAATTGGCCTGCAAAAATAACTAATAGCAAGGGACAGTAGGCACAAATATGACAGCATCTGGTGGCCATAAACCTTTGAGATAAATCTCACTGTTAAAACCCAAGGAGACACGAAAGGGGAACTTTGAAAGAGAATTGAAATACTCCTACTAGGTAACCAGCTAAAGGGTATCAACCTGCTCCCTGTTACGGTCAGCATTTTTATCATTTTCGGCAAAGTCAACTCGTAACTGACGACCATTTATCTCATAGCCCTGAAGGTTGCGGCGAGCACTCAGAGCTGTTTCTTCATCTTTATACTCACAAAACCCATAACCTTTGGGTTTTCCAGTTTCTCTATCAAAGACCAACCTGCATCAATATGACAGTACCATTAAAAGGCATACATAGGAAAAAGATGAACAGATCTACCCCATGTTAGATATGTTCCCACAGTGAGTTCCCTAAGATATTGATAACCATTCAACATTAACAGTTTTAGGTATGGAACTTTGCTATTTGTATACGGGTTCCTGTCAATATATATGTTCAGCTAGTCTGAGAGGCTTATTAAAGGAACTATTTACTGAATACAATGGTATCTATAGATAACAAGTACCATCCACAGCATAGAGAGAAGCTTATGGTAAGTGAGTTATATAGTACCTACACATCACTAGCCTGTGGAAAATCATATAAAGAAAGATGAAGAATGAAGTGTGAAAAAATATGCGACCAATTAAAAGTAAAAACCATGTTAATAACACTAAAAGATTGAAATTGCAAGGTGGACAAAATGAACTAGCCTACATGTAAATGTGTACCATCTCATTCCATTAAGAGTAAAAAAATCAGAGGTTAAAAGGACAACAATAGAGAACCATAACGAGTAAAAAAAGGTAAGCTTCCAACACGTCAAGATTGTTAGGGTTTTCAAGAATGCAGACCTGAAGGACACCACGGGGCCAACTTCCTCGCATATCTGAATAAGCTGCTCCTCCGTTGCATCGTACGGTATGTTACCAACTGCCAAAACCCCAAAAAATTGAAGTGAAAAACCCTGTTACACTCCAAGAATCGAACTTGCAACCGAATCGAAGACAGAAAGCAGCTCAAAGACGATCTTTCCTATTGAAGCAACTAAAAATACAAAGCCAACGAGAACATGCACCGATAGCAGGCAAAAGACAGAACATCGACAACATAATACTGATGACGAAACAGGGGGAATCCAACCGACCGAAGACGCAGCGGTGCTGGGAACCACCGGAGGCGGCCATGTCATGACAAGGGGCGAGCCTCCTTCCACTCGGTCTCCGGCCCTTCTCTTCTGCGATCGCCACCGCTTCCAATCCAACAGTCGCAGCCAGAGAGGCGGCCGCGATCCATATACAGACAGATTCGATCGACGGGCAGGGGCAGGTCACAACATGGAAACTCGAAGTCCCGCGCTGGCAAGAGGGACGAGAGGCGGTGCGGGAGATCTAAAAAGAGGGCTTTTCTTTAATTATCGGAATTCGGGGGGGCGGGCGCGAGGCGAGGTGGGAGGAGGAGACGGCGGCGGGGTTAGGACAAGGGGGAAAGGACCGGAGGAAGAAGGGAGGAGGGCGTTTATGTTTCCGGAATCGTGGTCGGAGTTGACCCTTTGATTTATGCAGCAGCAGCAGCAGCGATTCGTATGAAAGAGGAAGGCCTGACGATTAGGGTCTCAAATATATACACCCCCTTTGGGTGATTCCAATTCTAATTAGCCCGTAATAGAAAACAGAGGCGTCTGCCTCAAATAGTTTCATGTGGATCACATATTCCGAAAAATTAATACTTTGTGATTTATCATCATACGACTGTCATTAATACGGGGGTATGAAGAGGTACGAAGAGAGTCAATGCATAGGGACAGTCTCCATAACTCAAACCTTCATCTCTCATGTTGTTCTGATGTCTTATCTATCATGGAACCTAAACTGGGTTTGCACAGATTGGATGATATCTGACTGAATCCAGATTTGAATTGAATTATGATAAGATGGGATTTGGTAGCTTTAAGATTTGCAATCTGATGCAAACCATCATGATACTACTAATTGGAAACCAAATTCGAATCAGAGTTAGTAATATGTATATAATTATATACAGTTCTCAACAACAATGACATTTCTCAGAATGATAATTTTTGTGGATTAAAACATGATATTATCATCCGGCCTGCACTGTGATCGCAACAAAGTACACGAGAGTTGCAAGTCTCCAGAGAACACTCACAGGGAAATTAAGACTACAAATATCAACAAGAGTAGCAAAATTATGAGTCACACAGTATACAACAACACAAGGGAATTCTACAATCAACAAACACTAAATCATGCAGTATGATGAGAAGCCAAAGATCTCACCGGGGTGGGGAGGAAGTCACTGAACTTTGACGGCTTTTTCTTTGCATAATATATGCCACTCCTGTAGAACTGCAGACTGAAGGGCACGATGTTCCACTTCCTCTGCAGTAAGAGTTGATAAGGTTGACGGTTCTTTAGGGTTACCATTCTCATCATCAGTCTCTTTCTTTTTCTGATCTTCATCTTCCTCTTCTTCTTCCACCTTTGGAGGCTGTGGAGGTGGCTTGGCTGCTTTGAACAGGGCTATTTTTTCCATGGAGATTCTTAGCCTCTCTGCAGCCGCAGTCTTAACCTCTTCTTCGGGCATGTACTCCACACCCCCGTCCGTAATATCATCTAACCAGCCTTGCAGGTCTGATCCTATTTCCTTTGTGATTGATGGATCAGATGCTCGGATGACAAACTTACACATCATCGTTGTTGTCTCATCTCCCAGATCCACATTTCTGCTCACCTCGCTGGCACCGAAGATCATCATACCGACAAAACCACCATACCAAGTTTTTGCAGCATAGCACAACTGTCGAGATAAATCAGAATAAGAAACTGCTTTTACAATCAGCAGAACAGTCCAAAAAATTCAATCAACAATTGCAAAGGCATTAGAAGATGCTTGCCGGTGAAACAGGATATGCATTTTGATTCTAAGATTGAAAAGATCAATAATTATTATTTTATTAATCATTCACAAAATGGAACAAGGTCAACCATGCATGATAGATCAGAATGTTGGGCATTTAGAAAAACATATACCAAAAGTTATTATTGTTGAGATGAATGTATAGATTTACTAGAAATAATAGAAAAATACATATTTATACTTATAAACATTGAGTATAACTCATACAAAAGATAAAACGAAGCAAAAGATGTTTCATGTGTTACGAATATACCCAAAGAAGACAAATAAATATTGTTTCAATGAGATGAATCAATTAGGATTAGTGGTGATGAAGTAGAGGGAGACCTAAGAGAAATTATTTTTTTTTTTAATTAGGAACTCTTAATTTGGCTAGCGAAAGTGCCCTAGACAGAGCTCAATGGTTGGAAAAAATCCATGCAGACATCCCAAAACAAGTGGGTCATTATGGCTTTCTTTTCTTCTTTTTTTTCTTTTCCAAATTATGGCTTCTTATCGTTGTTGTATACTCACTATGATTCTAAAGACACTGCATGTATAAGATGAAAAAATGCAGTTTAATAGGAAGAGTATTCTAAATTATAGAACTAAGTATAAAACAATCTAGGACTTACCTGAAAGCCTGCCACTGTGCGGATGAAGTGTGAGCAGACTTGATGGAAAGGCTTAGATGCGAGTGATCTGAGCCCACTGAGGAATGGGGAAGCCTCATACTGTTGTGCAGCAGTGGCTTTAAAACCACTTCCTTCATAAGTATATGCACCTGTATACTCCAATATAGCTGGTAAACTTGGCCACAAGCGAAAATATTCAACAGGAGAACATTTATGTGGCAAAAGAAGATCTGTTAGCGGGATCTTGTAAGGCTGACACCGTAAGATTACAGGCTCTCCAAGTTCTGGTTTCTGGGAATGCTTTTGCCGCAAAATCTGAGAATCCTCTTCTGCATAATCTCCTTCATAATCTCCAGAAACACCACTTCCATAGAAAGGGTAATAAAGAACTTGAACCCAAAGAGCACATCTCTCAAAGTGCGAAACACCAACAGTGACGCTGCTAAGGACTGGATCCTAACATAAACAAATTTCACGTGAGGCTACAACATTAATCTAAATATTATCATAAGTAGATAGATACACTTTTGTCTTATATGCACCAAAAAAGTATTCAAATTGATTCACATTCTAAAAGGAAAAATGAGCCAAAACAAAACATGCTCACATGTAATGTATTCCAACCAATCAAATTAAGCAATGGAGACTGTATAAAAGGAGAAAGAACTGCTTCAAAAATGACCAGACTCACACATAGATATCATTGTGATGTGGCACTGGAAGGTACATCTCTTATAATTATTTTGTCATATAAATTAGGCCATTCATCCACTAATACACTAAATCATTACAGTTCTTCAACACAATAGCTCTTCACAATTAATGATAGGTATTAATGAGAAAATTGGATCTTATCATGCAATTATATATAATTAAACCCAACTTTGTAACTTACAGTTCAAAGAAATTAATGCCGAGTGCATACTAGTGTCTTCTCTAAAGGCTTTGCCATAGCATTGCAGTAAGAACATGAAAAAATTGGGAGAATATGTAATTTCTTTCCACTAAAGTAATATGACAACATGAAAAAACTTAAAACGTACTCTAGCACTATAGGCTTAAAAGTGCTGATTTATTCAGGTTGAAAAGATTTTGAAAGATATGTTTTAACACCTAAAAATGAAACTAGAAGTAGATAAAACTAATTTATGGAGAGGCACATATATGTATATATAGCATATATTGTAATATGTATGCATGTGCATGTGCAAGTGCAAGTACAAACAGATACCAACAAAGCAGTTTTTTTTAAAGCATCTATGTGCCACAAATACACATCAACAAGTGATAGCAAGGTAAAACAAATTGCAAAGTCAAAGGAAAATAAGCATCAACTGGAAAATTACAGAAGCAAACTCTAAGAAAATTAGCAGGGTCCCAAAAAACACCTGTGAGACAAGATTTCTTAGCGGCCGAACTGCCTGAAGTGACCCATCCATAAAGTACAATGCTCCAGATAGTCCAACACGGATATCCACCCTATTAATCTCTAGTTCAGTCAAGTTTAAGATCTGCATTTATTGACTTAATCAGAATGATTGATTGGTCTAACAAGTATACTGTAAAAAGTATTCAATTACTTTGCATTTAAATGTAAAAAGTATTCAGTCACAACAAAAATAATGAATTGCTTCGTCATGAATTTGTGACTTTTTTTTAGGAGATCTCGAGATGTAACATATAACATGAAAGTCAAAAGTTACATTTTTTCTATGACAACAACAAGAATTTGCAACCACTTATTACAATGCAGCACAATGAAAAACAGAAAGAGAAATCATATCTAAGGTAAAACAAATCAATAACTTTCAACTACTTAGCTAAACAAAAAAAGAATGCCCTATAATCATAGTTCACACTTCACAGCATCAGCTAATTCCAGTATGATACACCCGATTAGAATCAACGGAACCAGCTATAGTCCATCAAACTTATCCAGAATTAGCAGTTTTTTGCAGATTTTTTATTGTCTCACAGCCTCAAAAAGGGAGGAGGGGATATAGAACAAGAAGGAAAAGAATATCTACAACTATGAGTGTGAGATAGAGAATACAATGCTAGTATTAGCATTATGTTAAAACCATTGCATTTACCATGTACCACCATTCAACCACCATAATGTAAGATAAAGACGGAAGGATACAAGGAGGGAAAAGTGAAGAATAGAGTCGATCATTTATTGATGATCTTAACGATGTCGATCATATCATTCATAACCAAACACAAACCTGTTAGACAATCTTGCAAACTATGCCTCAAATAATCCTCAAAACTATGTCATTCTCAATTGGTTCTACCTAAAACGTTTAAGAAACAAAACTATCATACTAGAGAATGTCAAGAAACTTGATGCAACACTGGTTGGAGAAGTACCCAGCCAAGAGGATATTGCTAGAATTCTTATCAATCTCCTGTTCAAGAAAGATATATCTAGCTCTATAGTTAAAACAATTAGCTGCAGCATGGGTGGAAGAACATGCTGAAACAAACACCCAAAAGTGGACCATGCCACACTTGGAGCTGCAGGCTAATAGAGATGTGCAGGTCCAGGCCATTTTCTTAACCAATTTCTACAGAAGTATCCTCAATAAGTGCATAATTTGCATTTCCTTGTTTTATCTTTCTCTTTAAAACAAGCATCCACCCCAAGGTCCTCATACTTGCAACACTAGTTTCTCATATAAGCTGATTCCTGTTTATCGAATATTCTTAACATAATCATGTTTTTTTTCTTATTGCTTTCCACAAGGTTTCAATATCAGTTGGACTAGTACATGTCAACCGGTCTTTATAGTCTGATCATAAATCAATAGAAGACCATGTAGGTCAATACCAGTCAGTATTTAATATTTTATTTTATTTTCCCAGTGATGCTGGAAAGTCAGTATACCTCGCAAAGTATCAACACTGGCTAATCGACTGTCAAAACTGTAATCAGTCGAGATTTAAACCCTTTATACCTCAGTTACACACTAACTGAATAAGCTCTACAACCATCCTGTTGTACACCCAAACGCAATATCCATTTTATTTCCCTTTTCTGTTATTCCATTACTGAAATCTTCTATTTTTGCTAGCCCTGGGAAATATGTTTTAAATATTCCTTCACTTCATGGTTTGAAAAATTAAAATTATAAATATATATAATAATATAAATGCTAATTATGGAAGCAAAGTAGGCTTCAAAAAAACTATGTGAAATTAAAAACCTTAAACAAAACATGACATAAGTATGAAAGTCTAATACCTTTAAGTGCAGGGTGATCCTTCCATCCGTCGAATCTGCCAGGTGATATGCTTCAACATAGCAAGGATCACTACTACCAGTCAGTGCATGTGGTTTTGGAGATACTTTATGCCCAGTGGAATCGATGCCTTTGGTTAACAAAAGGCTCAATTCACTGGGATCATGCCTCCAAAGCTCTTGAATAGCCTTATGAACCAATCCCTCCAACTTTCTGTCTTGTGCTACAGATGTCTCAAAAAACTGGACTGTGAGCTTATGGTGGCTAAAAGGATAATCTCCTGTCGTCTCGCTAACACCTACCCATCTGAAAAGTATTACATGTTAATCATTACTCAAAAAATCAAACTGGCAGGAGCATATGTAGCTACAGATAGCCCAAAAATATAGCACAGAACTAAAGTTGATTTAGAAGATTGAAGTACGAATGACATCAGCACAGGTGAAAGATTCAAGAATGTGTTATCAATCCTTTCACAGAAATATACCATATATAGAGAGATAATTACTAATTAATTTCTTGTTCGTGTTATGCACTAGCAACACTACAAAATTATGATTCATGGATCTGAGTGCCCTCTCAGATAAAAGCTTCAAAGCATAAAACATTTTGACCCAAGAAGTTGGGTTCTAGAAGAGGAAAGTATAACAATAAGCTTGGGCAAAAGAAATCTACCGTGTAGCTTTTAATGCAGTATAGCCTGGATGATATGAACAGATCAAAACATGACTTGCACCTAATGGGCCACATATGTATGCATGGAGGATCGATAATCAGCTCAAGAGAACGAAAAGAATACAAAAGTTAAAAAAAATGAAATGTGTATATATATAGACATACACATATGAATATATACATATATATGTATATCTTATCCAAATTTCATCTTAAAGTGCATATGAAAGTTTCATGTTAAAGTCCAAATCTACTATTTTGAAAAGGGTGAGGATTGTTTTGCAAAAATGTATATCCTAGGCCTACGTCATAGCAGTTTAGTGTCATCAGAGTCCTAGAGCTGTTGGATCTGATAGTAACTCCCTCACCATTCAGAACATGCAACTACTCAACCACATGTACTGACCATGTACCCAATTTCCAACCCTCCTCATTTACTGTCTCACCGTCTAGATTACTCCATAGAACTTAAAAATGACAATGATGTCACTATTGACCAATGAACATAAAGAACTATCTGCTAATGTACTGGACAAGCAATAACGGCATCCAGCAAACAACAGATTAGTATTTCTTTCTCCAACCTTTCTTCGGACTCCTTCAACCTCTTGTCTTCTCCTCTCCTTTTGTCCCATTTACTTTCCTCTTCTACCTAGAACTCTCTGCCAAGGTTGGTTCTCTAGTATAATATTCATCCAAACCAGCCAATCCAACAACATTCTGGCGAAATCAACTGCAATATTAGAACAGGGGATAATCATCAACTAAATCAAACTTAGGACCGAGGCTGGATCAAAATTGAATTGTAATTGACCGATCCTTAAAACCATCGTAATAAGCATATTAATGCTCCAAAATTCCAAGTGTAGCAAAGTCCTACATGCATTAGGTCTGAGGTACAAAACCAATCATGCACCTCTGGCCGTGACAAGTATATCCTCTGCAGGACACTAAGTTATTGCTTTTTACCAGCTATTCTAGTCCATTAAATACAACTAAAAGTAAATATAGTTTTCACTATTGAAAATTGAATTATCTAAGAAGTATATTGGTAGCTATAACAAAACTAAATAATCATTGTACTGCAGTTCCAAAGAAACTATGCTACATAACGAATATGAGATTTATATTAGTACAATATAAAAAATAAAGTAAACTAACAACTTTATAACACTATTGGATTAACATTTGTGAAATTTCTGCATACGAAATTAACTTGTGCCATAAACACTCCCCCAAGCCATAAGCACATATTTATCAAATCATGTCTCTAGCTTTCTCAGTTTGACAAACCATCTATATCCCCAGAGAAAACCCCATATTTTGTTCACAAAAAAACCCTTGTTCTTCTGCTAAATGCAGTTACAGTTGCATTGCCATTGTTATTTTTTCCTATCAATAGAATTTCTTAGAGTCAACAGCCACAAACATATAGGATAAATGAATTAAACAAATGGACTTAAACTGAAGTGTTCCTTGGCCATTTTTAAGCTTTTTGCTAAATGTTATTATCAGCAACTGAAACACATTTCTTAATTTAACCAGCTAATATATTAAAATTGATATCTAATAGATACTTCAACAGTGAGTGAACTCAATTAACTGACAAAAGGCATTTGCGGAACTTGTAAAAACATGCATACACGACTGACCTGCTTTCTGGATGACTGGCAACGTACTTCAATATCTGCAATATATAGCGACTTTGATGCTTGTTTACAGAGTCAGCTAAGGTGCTACCTCTAAAATCTTCAAGTTCTTTACTCAACAGCTGACCTGCTCTGAGATTCCGTGTACCTAAACGTTGTGCACAAATAAGGATAGCTTGCACATCTTGTAGCCTGTTTGCAGTAGTTGCAGAGGACTCGGTGTTGAACAACACATTGTGTATATTTGATATAATTATGTTTAACGGATCCTCCAGGTCATCAGCTAGAAGTGGATCAAGACCTTCCATATCAAAATGTTCAGCAATGGCCCAAATTAAGCGTGCAGATATTCTTGGTGTATGCACCTTGTAAAGGAAATCAAGTATGAAATCTTACTTTAACATGATAAATAGGCAGACAAGGAAAACATAGGTGTTTATAGATATAAAATAGATTTAAAAAAACGAGAAACATGAGATCCTATGATGTACAAGTGATGTTTTCTAATTTACTAGAATTGATGTTTTAAGCACATATGAGATTACTAAAGAGGATCTTGGTTGTTTCACCAAGAAAGGAACCTTCACAACTTCAAATGCATAAGGATGAAAAAACTGTTACATTTTTATCCTGAACAAAGCAAATAAACTGATATGAAGATAGATCTCTTTGTTAGATTTCTTTTTTCACAAATACCATAGTGTCAGACTATCGCATGAATATTAAAAGAAGAATCCAAACAATTACATACAATAGATAATCCCCTAAGCACCCAGCGGCAACAAATAACTTAACCGGATTCAAGCACAAATGAATATGAGAGTGAGAAAAGAAAGGAAGCATTTAGAAAAACAGATTTTATTGCAATCATGAAGAATACTAAACCTGAAGAGGAAGCAAGGAAGAGAATAGCAAATTACTCGAAGTTGAACGTACTTTATCTCTAATAGGTCATGCTTACTTACTACAAATTTGCAATTTCCCACATCTGCACAATGCTTTAATATTTTATAATGTTGGTCTAATATCAGTTTAGTAACTGGCCGAACCAGTGTGGTACCCGTATACCGGGCAGTACACCAACATATACCGTATGGTATCACCAAAAAAATAATAAGTATTAAATATTGACCAACACCAATCTATACAGTCTAGGCCATGGATTGATTGGTAAATACCGATTGGTACATACCAATCTGGGAAATATTAGATTCCTTGACTGGGATAAATGATAAGACTAACCTCACGAAGATCTTTGATAAGTTGTAATTGCAAGTTGCGTAACCGAGTCTCATTCAGAATCTGCTCCTGAGAAGCACCATCCTTGATCCTCTTCACACCTCCTCTTGTATCATAAATGTGACAGAGCCTGACAAGTAACTTCAGGTAACAATCTATGGCATAAGTTCGTCCATCACAGTCCCATAAAACACATGGTCTGCACACTTCTACAACCTCCAAAGCTGACTCTGTCCAATTAAGTGCACCATAACCAGTACCATAGGCTAAAGCACCAATGACTCTACCCTCAGTTCCCGAATTCTTCTGCTCAGGCAACGGAAGAGATAATTGAAAGCAACTTTCTACTAGTGAAGCAACTAATTCCTCTCTGAACAAGCTTTTACTCATTACACTGTTCAAGTCATCCTTTATCCTTGCATCCTCGAAAAGTGAAGTAATGTCTGTTCCAGGGAGGGGCTTTTGTCCTCTTCGCACACTTTCTTTTGCAAAAAGATCAACACAAAGGGCTGTGCGGCATATACATGCCAGAGCATGCATACGATCTGATTCTGCCCTTAAGTTTCTCACCATCAGAAGCAGCATCTTAAATAAAGAAACCTGAAATCAGGAGGAATGATAGAAACTTCAGTCCAACATATAACCCTCCAAAACCACAAGAAGGCAGTCGAAGTAAAGAAAATCTATGCTTACCCCTCTGAGCTATCACAAAAAGTAAACTTTGCCTTTGAACTACAATATTAGGAAAAAAAAGGAATATCTCTGATCAATGTGAGCAGCTAATGCCTTAGTCTACTATTCTTTATCAAAGAACATTCCTAGTTCTTGAAAGGCTAAGATAACGTGGCTAATCCAGTCCAAACATGGAGGTGCTTTGGTGCATGTCCTCAACATGTAACATATTAGAGATCAAGACAAAAGAAACCAGATGCTTGGATGTGCTCAGGTGCGCGTCCTTGATATGCAATATGTTAAAGATTGCATATGCAATATAAGGCTGGTGGTGGCATCAGAACAGCTAGACTAGCTTGAGTGACGCCTTCCTCCTGCATTATGCTGCTGCTAGTAGCTTAAGTTCTTTCTAGTCATCTTTTTCTGTTGACTCTACACATAGATAGATAAATCATTCTCGAGTAGACAAAGACGGACTGAGAAATGTACCTGCATGCTGAGATCGAGAAGGTGGAGATTCGTGACGACAGCTCTCACAATGCTTTCTCTAGCGGAAGAGAACTCCTGCCTATCCCAGAGTGTCAGAATGGCGATGATTGATGCTGAAGCCCACTCCGGCTTTCCTCCCCGAACATCAGCCAGAGAGAGCATATTGATTCCGACCTCGAAGATCAAAGGTGGATCCAAAGAGCTCAAGAACGGCAGGAGATGGGAGACCACGTCCGAGACCCCGACGTGCTTCTCAGCGTTCATCGAGGAGTCCACCGCGGTGGCGGTGCCCGTGTTGTTGTTGCTCTCTCCAGACCTGGATAGCTTCCGGAACACCTCGAGGGAACCAGAAGCCACGGCCTTTGCAGCATAGACGAGCGGGAACACGGTGGCACGGAAGCTTTCAACAGGGATGATGAGGGAGCGGGCCATGAGGGCATTGCGCTTTTTCCAGACGAGGTCAATGGCGGCGACAACCCAATTGGAGCGGATCGCGAGTGAGTTCTCGCCATCGATGAGCTTGTCCCCCGCTAGGCGGCTCATGCGCTTGGTCTCGAACTCCTGGAAGAGGCGGCCGACGGCCGCGAAGGCGGCGCAGGAAACAGCGTCGGAGCGGTCGAGCGTGCCTTCAGCGATGCGGTCCCACCAGGCGGAGGCGCGGTCAAGGAGGCCTGGGGCGGTGTCGCAGAGGAGGACGAGATCGTCGCGAGCGAGTACGCATCCGAGGGTCTCAGTGGCAGCGAGGCGGAGGGTCTCGCTGGGGGAGTCGAAGCAGGCGGCGATCTCGCGGTGGGCGTCGGCAACGAGGCGGGGGAGGCGGTGGGAGGGAATGGCAGAAAGGATGGAGACGGCGGCGGCGGCGACGTCAGGGTCGGGGAAGTCGAGGTCGGCGCGGACGGCGGAGCAGACGGTGTCCCAGAGGTCGGGGGTGAGGCGGGTAGATCGGATGAGGTCGAAGGCGAGCTTCTTGGAGACGGCGGAAGCCGGGGAAGCGAGGATCTCCTCGCAGGTGGAGCGGGCCACAGCAGAGACGTCCCGCCCCGCCGCCGACTGCTGCAGCGCCTGCAGAAGCGCCCCCGATTGGCGCAGCGCGTCGCTCGACCGCAGGTCCGCCTGGATCTGCGCGATCAAGATGTCCATTTGCCTCGATTCCCCTCCTCCTCTTCAAGCCCAAGGAGATCGACGAAGGTGTCAAGTGGCTTGGAGTCGAAAGGGGCGAAAGAGAGAGAGAGAGAGAGAGAGAGAGAGAATGGGTCCTCTCGTGAAGTCAATAGTAGAGGAAACCTCTTTTACTTGCGAGAATGTATTTTCCAATTTCAAGTATTAAAAACTGAACAATTTATGGTGGGAATTCCCAAAAAATTATTTTTAAAAACTTTCCGTAGAATATTCATATATTTAAAATTTTATAAATAATATTTTTAAAAAAATAAATTTTTTTTCTCCGATCGATTGTCACCGTACGACTTTGCCCCGTCGACCATCCCTCGTTTTGAATGATTGTTCGTAAATATAATGTAAGAGTCCATTGTCATCGCTTAAATCTCTCGTTGTCGACTATAGAAGAGAAAGGAGATGCACCATCGATTACGAGCGATAAAGGAGAGGGAATGATTGTATATCTCATCGATTACATTTCAGAGTAGTCTTTGTCTTTGCTCGCAAACTCATCTTTCATGAAAGAGAAAGGTTAACCTATGTAACCATGTTGTGTGCTATAGTAGAGTGAGGATAGTCAAACTCAAGATTTTTTTTTAGAGCTATAAATTTTTTTCTCAATAAAATTCTTAAAATATTTTATATATTTATTACAATAAAAAAATTATCAAACCTATTTTCACATTAAATAACCTTCTGATCCGATCATTATTTAAGTTCCTTAAAATGATTTTTATAAGCACAAACAGCTAATAGAGAATAAGATGAGTTTAAAGAAATATATATATGCTTTGGAAGGATTAAGAGCGTAGGCCATAAGTCTTCAATAACATCAAATGATTTTTATTCCTTACATGCTTATAATATCTCTAAGCAGTATGTTTATATTTACTTCAATTATATTTTTTATGTCACATCTCTCTCTCTCTCTCTCTTATCGTGGAAAATAAAACAATAACTATGATACGTACTAAACCCGAGAAAATCAAAAACCTCATTTTGTAGACAACATTTTTGGTATATTTTACATTTAATATTTATCATATACTTCTATATCATCCACTACAACACAAATTCATAACTAAAATAGGTACTTATAAATAATGTTATCATTTAAAATAAGGATAACATATCATGATATTCGAACAATTCTTGATACTTAAAATTATAACTAAAACTCCATGTTAAATTTGCGAAAAAATATCTTACAACTCCTATGCAATTGAATAAGCCTTTATTTCTAACATAATTAAAATGACAATATTTCACAATAAAATATTTCTAAATTCACACTCCATGTCCATTTATTAGGTCAAAAATCATTCATTGTCTCCGTATGCAAGTGTTTACGGATTTCTTTCATTGTATTATACCATTATATTTTATTTATTTAATAGTTTTAAGATTACAAGATTGACACAAGACCTAGTTACATTATCTATCGGATTAATGATTTACTTATGTTTATCTATATATAATTAGCTAAAAACATACTATTTATTATATCATAAACTTAAGTCTATGAGCCACTTTTCAAGCCTTCCTTCCTGGTGTGATTTAGCATAGTCGAATCATTGGGAATGTTTCTTCCTAGAAATCTTAAATTCATATGAACTTGTGTTTTATAACATAATATTTCGGTTTTCTTTTTTTTCGTAAGCAAGCTCTTCATATAACCCCCTTTCAATTTTTCTAAATTTAATATAATTTTTTTTAAAAAAATATTATATGAGTTATAATTACGATAATTTTTTTAATTTTTTTAAAGAATAAATGATGAAGACGAGATTCAGAGTCCTCTCGTATTTTGTTTTATACATTATTACCAAACTACTAAAAAATAATAAATAAATATAGAGACTTATCTATGTGGATCCAATTGGGTCGTTCACATTAAGTGAGTTGGGCTCACTAAACTCGACCAACTTAGGCGTAATTCGGAAAATATGTCATCAAAATTTGCTTTTGTCTCTGTCTTTTTTGTTTCTTTCTATTATTTGCAATATGCCATCTAAGGATTGACTTAACCAATCTATGGAGTGTGTGAAGAGAGGAGGAAACAAAATCAAATGTTAAAAGAAAGATATGTCTCACATGCAAACAATACTCACACTACATGCTAATCATCGAGATGATTTAGATTAAAAAGGGTTCATTATTCTCTATCACTAATCCTTCCTACAAACATATTATTATAACAATGGTTAAGCAAGACAATTTATAGCAATACATAACAAGAGTAAAGGAAAGGAATCCCTACCTCTCTCTCTTTGGGCAGTTTCCCTTCCATCTCATTATCTTTTTGCTAGTCGATCTCATTATCCACGATAATTTGTTTTCATTAGCCGATTTCATTTTCACAATGTTCTAAGACAAGAGGATGGATGTATATATATATATATAGAGGAGACCAATAACCCTAAATCATAGATAATTTTAAATTACTAAAATACCCATGTCATAGACCATAAAAGGAAAATAAATAGATACATGCATCCTCTCAAGAATAACTTAACTCAGCTAATATTTATAATTATATATATATATATATGATTATGATTTATTCCTTATGAATATTTCTATCGTCATTTTATAAGTAAAAGCCTCCTAGATAAATTTAAGTGAAGAAAATTGAAATTGTTTATGAAAAAAAATAATGTTTTATTATTTTTTTGGGAATAATAATAATAATAACTATATTGATTAAAGAATATCCCTTGGGACATTAACCTATCAAAATAACATTTGGACACTTGCAAAGTAATTCCTAAATAACTCTAATTCATTTATTGAATGGATGAATCACAATCTTCCTCATTTAAGAATGCAATTTATCATAATCTAACATGATAAATTAACTCACTAACTTCATTCAACATCAACCACTAACAAAAAAAATACTTAAGATCAAATTAGTAATAATACACATATCAAGTTCTTATAAATCAATCAAAGTTTTAACCTACTTATAAAGTGAGGCGTGATTCATAATTCATATTTTTTATTTTTATATTTATTAATTTAAATATGTAATTTTTTAACCCAACAAATGTATCATCAAATTTAACACTAATGATACTAAAACACATGCCGATCATCAAAGAAAGCTACGGGTGTGTCCTAAACGGGCTTTGCGGCACTACCACACCATTTTTGGTTTTTTCATATAGTGTGATATCGCTTATCACGTTAAAATCTATGATATGTTATATATAATGTGAAAAAATATATATATTAAAATTAAAATCAAATAACATTAGATCGATTTTAAGATGTGTACTTTTCGATGTCATATGAAAAAGAAGTTATGTGTGATCTGGACATCGTCTTTAAATTAAACAATCGTTGTCAATTTGTAAAGAAAACTAGATTCTTTTTTTTCCTTTTTTTATCTTTTCGTAGAACTACTTATACTGATAGATTAAGAAGATTGTGAAAGAAATTATAATATCTCAACTGTATCCTCCGTAACAAGTATCATTTAAATCATGTTTATTTATAGACGAGAACAGAAGATCCATGATAAATAATTGTTCTTATAACAAGTTGTTCCTATAAAAAAAAATCCCCTAAAAAATTCTCGAATATCTGTCACCATCATCTTAACCTGGCATCCGAGTTCTGTGTAGCTTAAGTATGCGCACAGATCTGTTGAGGAGGCACAACGAGAAAGAGAATGGACAGCATCAACATTCGTCACTGTACCTGCAACTGGGGCTGATGGCCACGGCCACGGCCATCATTGCTGCCCTCTGCACTTTGTGCTGTAAAGAACCCCAACAGTGCCTCCATCTGCATGGTTGAATGATGCACTCAAAGGAGCAGCTTCCCATCATATGGCTTCACCCTTTTCTTTGCCACCTAAAAGTCATCATGCCTACTACACCTTCTTTCCTCAATCATTGTTCTTCCCTGCTTTCTTATCATATCGAGGGGAAACTAATTACTGGTTTTAGGAGATCACCGGACTCGATAGCCTCCTCGGTAGATAAAGTGTTCGACGTTTGTCCTCTGGATTCGGAGAAGAGATATGCGAAAGCCTTGGAAGACCAGACATACACCGAAACTTACAGCAGCTACGAGTCAATCTTCGAAGGCATACGATGGAAGAACTGTGATCGACAGGCTACAACTCAAATCAAATTGACTGCGGTGGTTCTTTTCTTTCACACCCGATATTTCGATGGAAAGGAATCGAATGCGATGGGAAGAGGTAGGTCCTCTTCCACATTGATCTCCTGCTTCATATTATTTCTTGGCCTTTTGGTTCTCTTCCTTCCACTGTGTCATACGCCAAAACAGTTGGGTGAGGAGTAAAGACCGGATGGTGGTGAAGCCGAGTCATGGCTTAGTCAATGAATGAGGGAGGAGGAAAGAAGCAAGAAAAAAGGAATGGCAGAAGGGAGGCATGTGAAGGGGGTGATGAGATTTGATGCATCGCAGCCACCGGCAAGAAGGCTTTTAGTAAGCTCCCTCATAAAGCTGCGTAGCTGCAATTGTTTTGAGTAGATAATGCAGGCAGAGGGTGCAGCTCGATGACCCACCTCATTACTGTCCACCTGTATCCACGTAATTTAATATGTGTGCGTGACAGATTTGGCTCCTCCACATTCTGATATTTAAAATGCTACAGTGCTGATCTGCAAACCCATGATTGGCCCACATGGTTAATGAGCTTGTTCTTGACAGTTTGTATGCTCTCCAAGGACAGGAGAAAGAATCATTGTCCAGGAAGAAGGAAATAGAGAGAGAGAGAGAGAGAGAGAGAGAGAGAGGAGTTCATGAGACATGAGCTGTGAGGAGGGGGAAGAAGACAAGCGCAAGGCTACAAACCAATCCATTACTAAGGATCTCAATCGACATGGTTTGTACTTTTCCTAATCTCAATGACAAAAACCACTACCGATGTTGCTGTGAGCTCTCTTTTTTTTTTCTTTTTTGGCTTAGAGATGGGAAGTACTTTGTGACTGCAGTTAGGGAGGGAGGACAGTCATTGGGAAGAGCACATGAGATCTCGCAGTTCAAGTGTGGATCGAGAGGGAATCTACCTCCATTCATGAGACTTTTTTTGTTTTTGGGTCACCCCTGGTGGAGGATTTCTGCTTTCAAATCCTCTAAGCTCACATCTCAAATCCAGACGAAGAAGAAGAAGAAGGAGGAAACACTTTCAATTCCTTTTGGTTTATTTCAAGCCCGTACGAGGCATCCGCGTCATGCAGCAGCAGCAGCAGAAGCAGAGGACGGTGAAATGGAAAGGAGAGGGTGCAGTTCTACGGCATCCGGTTACTGCACTTTTACTTTGCTGTGTCCCCCACAATAATTGATCAATTACCACCGTCGTCTTCCTCCTCGCGTCTCCTTTTACCGCAGTAACTCCTGAAGCTCCACCCCCCGCGCACGCACAACACGCGCAGGCCAAGGCGAAGAAGCTAAAACCAGACACCTCGCTGCAGTACTTGTTCCTTTAACCCATCTCCCTCAATAGGAAAGCCCCTGGCGCCGGTTTCGGTTCGCTTTGTGGGTGTAGAGCCCCAAAACCGGCTGAAAGCTGATTTCTTTGCTCTGCTTTTCGTATAATATTGACACAAAGATGGATGCAGACAGGTTGGCCTTCTTCAAATGCACACCAGGGAGAAATGATTCACTCGGTTGATTATGATATCCATGGATGAGCAGTAACCCAGCATCGTTTGCGTGGATTATTTTTGTGATGTGAGTGGGATGGGATGGTGTCATCATCAGGAATCCCATATCCGGAGAAGCCAACAATGGTGGCGTGATGCAGGAACAGTGATGCTGTTGTCTCTGGTGTTCAGGGCTCCATATAATACACCCCCACCTTTGCTTATTTTGAATTCACACCTCTCTCCGCCTCTTCTTCCTCCTCCTCCTCCTCCTTTGTCTCGCCTGCTCTTCCTGCAACTTGCGCTGCAACTTGACAGAACACGGAGGGAGGGAGAAGGGGGGGGACTGGGAGAAGACACCGAGCGCACGTGGGTCAGGTGAGTCGTGTGTGCAGGCAGAGAGGCCAACCGTGGAGGAAAACAGGGGGGGGGGGGGGGAGATGATTTGAAGATGGGCAGATGATAAGGTTTGACATTGCCACCGGTGGAGTCAACAAAAGCTTGGCTTCAGCTTCAGCCTTTGCGAGAAAACAAATGAGCACCGACCTCACCTTTAATCAGCACCCACAGAAAAAAAAGCCTTATTAAAAGGAGGGCAAGAAAGAGACGCATCGGATCACGCCATCCTCTTACACTTCTCCGCGGGTTGGTGCACCGAAGGCACCGAGAAGAGGGGGTGGCGGGGATGAATAAAGGTGGGAGGAGTTAAGTAATGGAACGCCCTGTGACGTTTAATATAAGAAGGGGGGATAAAGGGGTGTGCTTGCTGTGTTGTGCGAGGAGGGAAGTGGGGCAACCTGGAGTTGACTGGCAGATGAGTATTCTACTGCTGGTGTTGGGAGTATCTCACAAGAGTATTAGTCTGCCTCATTTAACTGGAGGACAGTGTGCAAAGGTTTTATCTTTTGGAAAGGAAATTTCTTTAAAAGAAGAGATGTTTATGTTGGGATGAGCTGTCATCAGCATTAGATGCTTTATCTGACGCGCACCTGCAATGTCTGCTGCTGCTGCTGCTGCTGCTACTGCTGCTGCTGCTGCTCCTCCTCATATTACCTGGGCGCAGTAATAATAATGGAAACCACGGCAAAGAGGGTGCTTAAGCTCCTAATCATCGAACGAAGCGGAGACTGTTATGGGATTAGCAGTGTCCGGCGGGTGGAACGGAGGATATGGAGTTAGAGAGACATGGAAAGGGAAGGATGGTTAAGTTCCTAACTGCATCTTTCTAACTCAGAAGTCTATATTCATCATTCTCTCCGAGGCCCCACGAGCGGGCTACTGCTTCTTTCTCAGGCGGCCCCCCTCCCCCAAGCAGTGTCAAGGAGAGAGAGCAAGCTGCAGTTATAGCGTGTGTAGGTGAGAGAGAGAGAGAGAGAGGAATCATAAGAGAGAAAGAGAAAGAGAAAGAGAGAGAGAGAGAGAGAGGGAGAGGAAACAGTGGGGAAAAGCGATGCAAGAAAAGAGGAGGAAGGAGAAAAGCTGAGGGAGTTAGGGTTTTAGGATCTAAACCTACGCGCCTCTCTCGCCTTCCCCCTTCTCTCCCACCTTTCTTTCTCGGTGTCGTATCTTATTGTTTGCCGCTCGCTCTCACTCTTTTCTTGCATCATTTTCTTATCTGTGCGGTTAAACAACCTCAGGTAGCGTCTTCCTTCCCCACCTCCTCTCTCTTTCTTTCCTTCCTTTCATTCTCGCCCGCACCAACGCGCGCACAGAGACAACAGTCAATCAGCAGGAGAGCCCCACGCCAGTCTCCAGCCAAGTATGGAGCGGCCCCCTGCACGTGTTTGCCTCCTCAAACCCTAACTAGGTTATATCGCTCTCTCTCTCTCTCTCTCTACCCTCCCCTTCCCCCTTAATATTTCTTCTCAACTTTTTTCTCCATCCAAAAATATAAGAACTGGAGCTGCCGTAAAGATAAATATATATACACAGTTGGAGAGGAAAAGGAAAAGAAAGAAAAGCAAGCAATTGGTGTTGATCTTAGGGATAGATTGGAAAACAGTAAAGCATGGAACAAAGCGAGCTTAGTAGGCATGGAGGACAGGGAGGTGGTGGTGCAGGAACAGGAGGAGGAGGAGGAGGAGGAGGAGGAGGGAGAGGGGGAAGAGTTCGGGCAAATAGCAACAGCAGCAGTGGCACCAGCAGCAGCAGAAGCACTTCGGAACACCACCAGCCACAGCACCACTTTGGCCACCATCACCACCAGCAGCAGAAGCAGCAAGGAAACAGCAGCATCCCGTCGTCGCTCGAGCTGGTCCCGTTAAAGAACAGAGCGGGCCCCAGCTCAGTAGCCCCCTTCATGGGCTCCATCGTCCACCACGGCGTCGTCGACGCCTCCCTCGCCATCTCCACCGCCAAGCCCGATCCCTCCCTTTCCCCCGGCGCCGTTGGCCCCTCATCTTCCTCTGCCGCCGCCGACACGTCCAAGAAGCTCGCCGGCGGCGGCGCCCCAGCCAAACGCTCCTCCAAAGATCGCCACACCAAGGTCGACGGCCGCGGGCGTCGGATCCGCATGCCGGCCATCTGTGCGGCGCGTGTGTTCCAGCTGACGCGGGAGCTCGGGCACAAGACGGACGGCGAGACCATCGAGTGGCTGTTGCAGCAGGCGGAACCCGCCATCATCGCTACCACCGGTACCGGCACCATCCCGGCCAACTTCTCCACACTCAACATCTCGCTGAGGAGCAGCGGCTCCTCCCTCTCTGCCCCGCCCTCCAAGTCCGCCCCGCTCTCCTTCCACGCGCTTGCCCTCGCCCACCACCGCCCCGACTTCGAGCAGGTGACCGACCCCGGCATGTCCCACGCCGCCGCAATGCTCGGTTTCCACCAGCTCCACCCTCATCCCCACCAACATCAGCTCCTGTCCGCCGATCAGATTGGAGAAGGGTTACAAGGCGGAGGCAGTAGCGGCGGTGGCGACTCTGCCGACACCTATTTGAGGAAACGTTTTAGAGAGGATCTCTTCAAAGATGAGCAGCAGGAAGGAAGCGGAGGGGCAGGCCCGTCCTCCCCGTCGTCGGCCTCCAAGTCTATGAGAGCTGGCAGCGGGCTCCAATTGCATCAACGGTCACAGCAGCAAGAAGCTGCAGCTGCCGCAGCCGCAGGTCTGACGAGGCCGCAGGGGATCCTCCCTGCGGCGGCAATGTGGGCGGTTGCTCCGAACAGCGGAGCTGGGGGAGCTTTCTGGATGCTTCCAGTGTCCACGGGTTCAGCGGCGCCCGCGGTGGCCGCAGCCACCGGACCCTCAGAGCCGTCCATCTGGACGTTCCCGGCCATGGCCGGGCAGTACCGCCCGGGGATCAGCGGGGGAAGCAGCATCCAAGCGCCACTCCAGTTCATGTCGCGAATAAACTTATCGGGCGGTGCCGAGTTCCAAGGCGGCCGCGCTCTTCCGCTGGGATCGATGGTGCTGCAGCAGCCCACGGGCGGCATGGCGGCTCAGCATCTCGCACTGGGAACGTCGGAAACCAATCTCGGGATGCTCGCGGCCCTCAATGCATACAATAGAGGTGGTGGCCTGAGCATGAATTCCGAACACCACCAGCCAATGGACCACCATCACCAAGCCCACAGTACCCATCAGCAGCACCAAGGTGCAGCCAGCGGAGAGGACCACCAAACCAGTTCACAGTAGTAGAAGGAGGAGAGTTCACAGGATGTCAAAGAGCAACCTTGGACGCACGCATGCAAGGCAGAAACAAAAAATCCAATTGGAGCTTCAAATCCAGCAACGGCGAGTGTTCCTTTCCTCCTCCTCCTCCTCTTCTTCTTCTTCCTCTTCTTCTTCTTCTTCTTCTTCTCTTTTGACTCGCACAAGGTGAGCTTTGGGTGATAAAGAATCCTTCAAATTAGTGGACGGCGTTCTTTCAGCTTGCGAAAGAACACTGCCACTTCTCTTATCATTATTTTTCCCCTTCCCTTTGTTTTTGTTTCGTTCTGCTTGAGTGTTGTGAGTTCAAGAACCTTACTTCCAAGAGTGGGGGACAAAGATTTGTATAGGGATCCAATTCGTCTGTGCAGTAGTAATTCTTTGTTTGTTTAAGCACAGAGAGAGCGGGAGAGAGAGAGAGAGAGAGAGGGAGAGAGATGGAGGTTTTAGATGACCGAGAACTCATAATCCTTTTCTGGTGTGCTTCTCCCTGCCCTTGTAAACTGTTGCATTAATCTGTCTTTCGGAATCTTCCTCATACCTAAGTCCTGCTTTTATCCTGCAATGGAGGATAAAAGCATCATCTGTTGCGACGCCTTCGATGTGCGTCGCCGCGGCTTCACCTTTGGACGCAACACAGAAACGAAGGGCCTTCACTGTCACGTCCAAAAGTAGGCAAACATCCTCATCTCCAAGACGACCGAGCTGGGAAGAAGACTAATCCCGAACGACCAAATCCTAAATGGTCATCCGTTAAGGACACGGCCCTCGGAGTCCGTGTTGCTCTTCGTGATCCGTGCAGATGGCTTGCCGTGTGAGTTCGGCTAACGATGCAATGCCCATTGGCGTTTCCTTCTGCATCGATCACCGACCTCTCGCGGCGGTGCCCGATCGCCACCCTCAAATGCTCGAGCATTTCGAGCTGAAATCTCTTCAAGATGGAGAGCCGAGCCAGATCAATAAAAAGCAGGTGAAGAAGACACGCTTGTTACCTCGTCTGTCTGCACTCCAAGAAGCAGTGACGAGCTATGAACTGATATGGAGATCTGCAGGTTATCATGATGAGGAAACGTGCGGGCACTGAGACCTCCAACTCCTCAGGAAAAGGTCAGCCGCCGCAGCAACCCATCTGGTGGGACTGCAATTTTGTAGCCTTCTCTTAGCAAAATAATCTTATTTTTGTCACTTTTATTATATATATATATATATATATATATATATATAATCATCTAAGATAATTCATTTACTGAACAAAGTAAAAAAAAGGATGGAGAATGCATCCTTTAGAGTTTATCATAAATGCTCTAAATTAAAGATAAATTCCAACAAAAGGTAGAAAATTCAACATACTTAAGAATCAAATCTCGTATTATTCGGATACAGTTGGAATGATCAATATACTAATGATGTATGATGTATGAAAATATACTAATGATCGACCATGATTTAGATTGCTAGAATAATAATGTGCACAAAGTTTGACCTTATCTCGATGGCTCTATGATTGAAGGAGGCCGGAATGGACGCTCATCATGATCCTGATTTCAATAGCTGAGACTTGGTTTTTGAGTTATGACACCCAACGACCAACCACTTCGCATTCTAATGGGTGTGGAGATTGATGCTAATCTTTCACTAGATTTTAATAATTATATATACATATTTTTTAAAGATCAAATTACTGTCAACATAAGATTGTAAAGAAAACTACCACCTACATACCTTATGATCGAAGGCATGGTTGGGCTCCATGTGGGACCGCATGTTGCGTCCAATCACAACGCCGGTGGGTCGCATTAGGCGATCTATAATGACAACCTGTCGTTGTCTTGTGTATCGGTTGGGGTGTGTTTATGAAAGAGGGGGGGAGGTGGATATGATAAAGAGTGCACTCACAGTAACGGGGCATCGATTGGTGCCGGTTTCTGCGCGGTCACGGAGCGAACAGGTGGTGTGCATCAAGCGGAGGTGTACACCGTATGCTACGTACAGGCTTCGCCACCGCTGCTGCGCGCCCATCAAAGCCACCGGGAGGCGGGCGTACATCTCCGATCAGACCCGTACGACGCCAGACACGTGGGGAGGGACAGTGCCCCCTCTGACCTCCCCACCTCCTCTCATATCATGTTGTCACCGTCCGCGACGATGAGATTCCTCTCTCTCTCTCTCTCTGTCTTTTCTCATCTCGGTCTCCCTGCATTTATTGTGGTTGGCGCAGCGGAGTGCTTGTCTCGTACCGGGATGACAGGTGATTTGTCGCATGGGTCGGGTGTTGGCCGCTGCCAAATTTGATCTGAGAGTTCCTCCGGACCCTGTGGATGATTTGATGCGTTCAACTTTAGCTTTTCATCATTTCATTTATCATTCGAACAACGTTACTGAACAAAATAATAGAAAACAAAAATAAATGGTAATGAACATGTATTTACTGATGTAAATTCTCTTGTCGAATTATTTGGAAGTGGATTCCACGACGCGATTGTCTTGAGCTCCATGATTAGAGCAATTATGGCAACTGCTTGGTCACAGATAGCCATCATTTACAGATCATATACCCAATTGGAAGGACAAATGAAACAGTTGAGCAAGAACACGATTTCTGAAATGGAGGCGACGGTGCCCCTTTGCGGGCTCGGCAGAAGCACGGCCTGCCTCGAGTCGTCTCCATCATCTCCTGCAGTCCTGTAATGCATGTAGGGGAACAAAGGCACGCTGTGAATCCATCTTTGCCCAATAGAGACCTGCATAGCAGGAGCTGAAGTCAATGAACAGGTAGAAAGTACGCACCAAAGTCAACAGTCTTGCTGAAATGAAAAGAACTTGACACTAGGAATAAGATATTACAAAGATTTCTGGTAGATGCTACTCCCTCTTGATGTCGACTGCAATCGGCACAGCAACGCCAACCTAATTGGTCTCAGCCGCATCCACTTTTCACAGCTACAACAGAATACAAAACTTATCGTTTGCTTTTCCTGGATCAGCCCCACCGTGTTGACTTTTAGACATACTTTTCCTGGTTATCCTCGATTTAACCATCCATTACAGACATCATATCAAGTGCCATAAAATATGAGCTATTCAAAACATATGATCGGGCCTACTAGACACAATGAGATGCAGGAGGATATTGCCGGGGCATTTTCTGCAATGCAAACAACACAAACTTCTATCTTACAGAACCATTTCAAATCAAGGTTTTAAACCTTGTTTTGGAAATCTGCTTGGCCCAATCCAGTATCACCAAATATAAAAGAGAGAAATATTGCCAAAATCAATCTATATGGTCTGATATCCGATGGCGGCTTGACTCTCAATGGATTCAGCCAACTACTACTGCACTGTCCTTACAAGAGGGACCATGGTTGAAAGTCCCACCATTTTCTTGATGTATGATTTCTTACAATTGAAAATATCATTCTTAAAATTGAGTTATACAGGTCTATTGCTCAAGGTCTTATGCATCAAGTTGCGACTGAGTAAAAAACAAAGAAAGGTTGTATAGCAATTTGCATCACATTTCACTTGTAAGCACATAGATTCCTAGTTTTCCTTTTTCTCAAGTCATAGCATGTTGCAGCCATGAAAAATCAACAGGTGCACCACACCTGATCACCATGTTGCATTAGTTGAATAGCATCTAAATGAGCTATATATCATGCTCAAAGGTATGAATCATAAATTGGGTGCATCTCTAATATTAAGGCTAGGCACTTCAAAAGTTAAGTAATATAAAGGAGTTGTTGATGAATGAACTCGGGCAAGCTTTTCGCTGGTAAATCAACAAAATCTTAAACAAGAAAAAAAAAGTGTAAACAAAAAGGAAGTATAAGAACTAATGAAGAACATATACGCCAAGTTGAAAAACCTGCACTGATCTTGAGATTACTATAAACTAAAAATGTTACTACTTCCACACAGGATGAAAGTAGCTTTGCAAGATCAGTCAAACAACACAAATAGAACTATATACTAGATATGTCATAAGCAAATAGAACCACATACATCAATGTCACTGACCAGAAGGTACTCAAATCCAACCATCACGACCATATTCACAAAATCTCTGGCACCTAGAAAGTTATAAACTTGCATGTCCATGGGCGCTGGTGCTACCATATGCCACTGAAAGCAAGTGTCTGCTATAGAGGCATCAATATAACCGAAAAAAAAAGTGCTGAGTAGCATCACAATTCTAAAAATCACCGAATCTTGGGCTTCGCATTTCATAGGCACAGCTTTACAAAGTTTGACCCCAATACATATGAAAGCACAACTAAAAATGAATTCTTTATCAGAAGGAATGACATATCTATATTCTTAAGGACAGGATTAACATAGAATAGTGAGCATATGTACAGATTATGGTCTTCTGGTGACATTAAAACAAAGAAGTTATTTATATTAAAATTAACAGATACTTGAGACATAAAAATTCTTGAACTGTTGGATAACCATGTTTTGGTCAAAATAATACAGCAGTAGCTAGTGGTATTAGTAGCAGAAACAGCATATGCCATAACTTTCCAAATCATAAGGCATGCGAAGTCCCAAGTCAAATTTGCAGCTCCCTACAAAAGTATTCCATATCCACTTGTGTTTCACTAAGTCTCATATAGGGACATCTGAAGATACTTACACCATTTGTTAGGCACTTCATGGAAAGTAAAGCAAGAAAAATTGAATCTGTACAGCAGCTTTTTCCATGATGTCTAGCAAAATCCATTTATTGTTTCACGAACTTTGATTTCTCATTTAAATCTCAGTAAAGAACTTGGACTTTTAAACCCAAACGAAAGCACAGAGTATCAAAATCAAAGCCAACAATACTTTCAAACATTAAGAATAGAATCTACATATCGTATAGCTGTCAAAAGAGGCGGTATAAAGCCACCAAAACTCTGAAACATTAAGAATAATACAAACAAATAGAACTTTAAATCCAACAATAAGAAGAGAACCGTACAAAATGGGGAAAAATCCAAGAAATAACACAAAATTTGGGGTAGTGACGACCGATTACAATCTCGGAGTCACTTCTAGACTCTGCAAGTAACTAACTAGGTTTTTCAGACAACAAAGACCAAAAGAAGGTTCAAATTAATCTCCAACATAATGCAATCCCTAGTTCGAACCACAAAAACAGAGCAATAAGCAAGATACGAGAAAACGAGATAGCAAAATAGAAGAAAAAACTAGGGTTTCCAGGCATCAGAAACATGACCGGAGCTCGACAACTCATAGGGGAGAAATAGGCGAACAAGGAGCGGCCTTCAGAGAGAATACTCAAAAGTTCCATCACCAGGCCGAGGAGAGGAGAGGAGGGCGCACAGCTCGAGCAACGGATTGCGGATCTCAGATTGAAAACTATCGTGGAATGCATCACGGATATCAGAGATCGCTTGGTTCATCATCTCCTCACAGATCCATCCGCCGCTTCCAGAGCCGTCGCGGCCTCTCTCTCGCCCTCCTCACATACGAACGCAAACGCTGTGATATATATCGCAACCGCAGAAAGCCGTCTGATCTCATATTGTACCATAATCTCAACCGTCCACCTATCTGATGATCAAATCAACGTTTTGTATTTATTTTTTACTCGAAATAATGGACGGTTCAGATTTGAAAAAAAAGCGATGGACGGTTAGCGAGGGACCTTCGTCACACTATAGCACGACATCGGCGGGATGGATAAAGAAATCGGATCCTGTGTTCCGGATCCGATCCGCATGTGGGAAAAGAGCCTGGGCAGTAACATTTCTTCCTCTGATAGCGTCACGCTGGAACAAAAGGAAGGGAATGAACACGAGATCGCTTCTGGGAAACGGGACAAGAGGACAAGCCGTGTCAAACCAAGTGATGATTCCGCCCTCCTGCGTCCGCCTCACTCTGTTGCTTGCCGACTGCCTCATGGCATCTTTTGAACCATTCCAATCTTCCAACCACTTCCCTGTCTCGCTCCTTGTCACCACCGTCAGGCACGCACTGAGACCAGATCGAGTGAGAAAAGAGAAGGGGGAGAGGCGGTGCCAACCAAAGAGAATAAAGCAGCCCACCGTCTCAACCTGGGAATCCAAGACGCCAGAATTCCAGAAACTGAGAAAAGAGAAATGACCTGAGGAGAAGATACCTCCTCTCCTTTCCCCCTCCTCATGTCTCCCAAGTTTCGTCGACTTCAGAGAATGGAAGGAGACGACATCGTCCGCGCTTGGCGTTCTCATGCTATCAAGAAGAGGAAGTTGAGGGATGGTTTCGGTGCATGCCATGTGAAGGCGAAAGATGCAGATGATGGGAAGTTCTTGGTGCTGCTTCAAGCGAGAGAGCGTATGCTGAGAGAAGACCCCGAGCGAAGCGGGCAGGAAGACGCGACGGACGAACAACTGCCTCGTTTGCTTCTACTCGCCGCCTCAGCGATCGACGCCGATCATGCAGACGCAGCGATCGACGCCTTAGTCGACCTGTACCAGCATGCTTCTCTGCATGGCCATCCGATGCAACGAATCATGGCCTACTTCGCCGACGGCTTGGCTGCCAGGATTCTGACAGATAGCTCCCCCTTCTACCGATCAATCATGGCGCATCCGACACCGGAGGAGGAGTTCACGGGCTTCACCGAGCTCTACCGGGCTTCTCCGTGCTACCAGTTCGCGCATTTCACCGCCAACCAGACTATAGTGGAAGCCTTCGAGGCGGAAGAGAAGCAAAACGGCAGAAGACTATATGTGATCGATTTTGACGTCTCCTACGGGTTCCAGTGGCCCTCTCTGATCCAATCCCTTTGTGACAAGGCTACAACGAGTAAGCCAATCTCTCTGCACGTGACAGGGTTTGGCAGAAGCACGGAGGAGCTCAAGAACACTGAAACGAGGCTTGTCGGTTTCTCGAAGAGCTGCAGCAATCTGGAGTTCGTGTACAATGGGCTTTTGCGAGGCTCGACAACCAGTGACCTTAAGATCGAGAAGAACGCAACCCTTGCCGTGAACTTGGTCTTCTATCTGCAGACCATGAAGAGCTCGTCTGAGATGCTCGCGACATTGATGTCCATCCACTCCTTGAATCCCTCCGTCGTAGTCTTAGCAGAGAAAGAAATTAGCCAACGCCCCGCAGGCTACTCAGCGAGGTTTGTGGAGTCGTCCTTGAACTACTTTGCAGCCATGTTTCGCTCGTTGCATGACTGTCTCCCAGCAGACAGCCTGGGGAGGCTGAGCATCGAGAAGAACCATCTTGGGAGAGAGATCAAAAGCGCCATAACCTGCAACTGTGAGATGACAAGTGCGTGGAAGGGGAGGATGGAGAGCACTGGGTTCCAAGGAATGAAGTTGAGTTCGAGGTCGGTGAGCCAAGCAAAGCTGCTGCTGAAGATTAAGGGCCAGTTTTCGAGCATAGAGCATGTGAGCAACAGCGGGTTTGGCATTTCAGAGACAGATGATGGAAGAACACTGTCTTTGTGTTTGCAAGATAGAAATCTAATCACAGTCTCTGCATGGAAATGCACAAGGTGATCTGGGTACATGTGAGCAAAATGAACCAAGCCAACTTTGGAACATGTCATGATCTAGAGCTTAAATCAAGAAAATGTTTTGTTTACATCATGATTTCTTCATTTCTTTCCTGTGTGTAGTTGGGATAGAGATGGTTCCTATGCTGCCTTTTTTTCTTGAGTACTGCAGTCGATTCAAATAAGTACGACATCCAAGTTAGATTCCACCTAACCAAGATTTGCAGGACACCACTGTGAAATCTTAGACTTGGCATCCTCAGTACAGTGTGCTTGGAGAATCCTTGACCTTAGGTAAGATTTAAGAGCAGAGGATGCAGATATACCTCAGGTCTAAATCTCCTCAGCATACGTGCCACATTCATGCACTGCAATGACTCCTTTAAAGGAAAAGTAAATGATTGATTCCTTCTCATTTTGTATGTAAAGATGCTGTTCTTGATTGACTTGAGAAGGATAAAGCAAACTTTTCTTTCCTCCACAATAATATATTGCAAAGCCACTGAAGAAGTTTCCTGACGGAAGAACAAGGAAGTAAACAAAGGAAAGCCATCTTCTTAATCGGATAGATTTGGGTCAAGATTTGAGTCTAAATCAATCTTGCCTTAAATGTGGGGCCCGCCTGTGGAGCCTTCTTATACGTTATTCTAACAGGTTGGTGTGTCGCCACGTCAGCTAAGGGCGTATGGGTCAAACGCCGTCTGTCGTAACGTTCAGGTCGGGACATAGAGAAGCGCTCTCGCTCGTGGGTAAGGAACCACGTTACCCGAGAACTTACCTGTTTTGTGATTTGCCTTCCTTATGGGACACGGTGGGCCTTCCAATTGCACGTCTTGGTGAAACGAGTATTCGGACAAAGTGCGAAGGAACATTACAGTCACACCAAAGTAGCCGTTGGAGAGGCGGCCAACGGGCTTCTCTGCTTTGAAATCCCCATTTCACACGAACACCTCTCTAAATAAACGCCCGAATCAACAACACACAAGAAAGAAAGACATGATGGGGGACAAGGAGAGATCGAAATCAGAGGAGAAGGAGATCAAGATCGCCGTCCTCTCCGTCCTCAAGAAGGGCAGCATCCTAAAGCGCCTCTTCCTTAACTTGCCCCCTCCTCATCCGCCGCATCCGACGACGGCCGGAGACGGCGGCCACATTCGTAACCCAGGTGGAGGAGAAGTAGACGATGAGGACCGCCCGATCCTCTTCGGTCGCCATCCAGATTGTCACGTCGTCCTCGATCACCCCAGCATCAGCCGCTTCCACCTCGCCGCCCGCCTCGTTCCCTCGCTGCGGAAGCTTGCCGTCACCGATCTCTCCTCCGGTGCGTCCTCCTCCTCCTCCTCCTCCAATTCCCGATATTTTTCTCTTCTTCTTCCTCTTATTCTCATTGTTTCGGGATCGGTGGTTGATTCGGTTCCCTTCGGTATCCAGTTCATGGGACTTGGGTTTCCGGAACCAAGATCCCGCCCAACGTGGCGGTCGACATGGTAGATGGCGACATTCTGAGGCTCGGCGCCTCGACGAGGGTTTACAGGCTTCAATGGGTCTCATCAAGCCGCGCGCTTGAGATGGATAACCCATTGGAGCCATTGGTTGAAGACACGGTAGAAGCCAATCAGGTTTTTCGATCTTTTCACTTCTCCTAGATTCAAGTTCTGTCCTTTCGATCTCTGCAAAACCGTTTACTTCAATTGGGATTTTACAGGATGATTGCGAGGAGTTACTAACTGACATGATCGAAATGTGGCCTACTGTGATACCTTCGGCGCCACCTTTGCCGGAATCTATGAATCCATCACCTTTGCCAGCCACAATGGAACAACAGAGCCCAATACTCGAAGCAGAGGGCTCAAGCCTCTTTGCTGCCTTGCCGATGCCTGAGTTCGTTGTGTCTTCGATGCCAACCATGGACAAGAATTCGTCTCCTCAGGTGTTATCTGCTGTTCAGCAACCATTCGAGGGGGACCACCTGAGCCTGGAGAGGTCCGAGAAGGGGAGCTTTCCGTCAAGCCTCTTGTCAAGGAGGAGTAAGTCGAGGTCTGTTGGCTTCCTTCGAATCGAGACGGGGAGGGGCAAGGAGAAAATCACAAACACAAGACCTAATGCAGAGGTCGGAGGAAGTACAGGGAAAGAGAACAACAGTGTTTGTGATCGAGCTCAGAGAGAGGAAAAACTTTGCAGGGTGCTCTTTGAAAATGCTCAAGATAGAGAAGAACATTTTGATTCAGATAAGGAGAACGTAACACCAATGTCAAGCCGAAAGATTAGGAGGACCAGCAGGGTTCTGCAGAAATCTGGGTGTGTTGCAGAACATTCTAATGTTGCAGATAAGGTTCGGTCAGCTCAAGAAGACAACTGCAAACATGAGGTACTCAGTGACTTGAGGACTAGAAAAGCCTCCTCTGAGAACCTAGTAAAGAGTAACATCTTTAAATCTAGCACTTGTGCTGGGAAGTCAAAGAAATATCAGGAAGATCTGCAGATACTACATTCTAATTCCATCACAAATTCAAGTGTGTTGGAAGAAGATGTGCTCTATGGCGACAAAGAGAACTGGACACCAGACTCTTGTAAACATATGAAATCGAGGAAAGTGTGTGATGGAATTCTTATGAAGGTTGAAGACAATGAGAACACGTTTCCTTCAGACAAGGAGAATCTGACGCCCGACATCTCGCGATCTGCGAAGTCGAAGGAGCCTTCCTTCAGTAGCTGTGCGAGAATCGAGAAGGATATCTTGAAGAGAAGAGTGGAACGGATTCCCTTTCAAACTCTGCTGGAGATTTCTGCTTCGAAAAGCTGCGATGCTACTTCGGAGGTTAACTGTGCTTCCACCAAGGATGCTCCGACTTCAGAATGTGAACCGAATCGCTCTTCCGTAAGTTTTTTAGAAAGATACTGCTGCTGCATGAATTTATTTGTCAGCCAAATGTTTGATTGATTTCGATCCTTAGTTGCAGAGACAACCCATGGGCGAAGTGATTCCCAAAGCAGAAGAGAGGAAGATCTGGAACATTGTGGTCGAAGCAAATTGCTTTCTGGATGAAGAATCAAGAAGGTCCCTGCAGCTCCTCGAAGGCCTAAAGGGGACTCACCTCATCGTCCCACGAATCGGTAAGCTCAGCTTGATTCTTCCCCTGTTTCAATCTAACATCTTTATGCAGCTAAACATCAGCTGCTGTTCTCTTGTCTTGCAGTCATAAGGGAACTCGACTGCCTCAAGCGGCGCGAGAGCCTCTTCAGCAAATCAACAAAAATGGCATCCAAAGGACTGCAATGGATAGAAGAGTGTATGGTGAACACAAGTTGGTGGATTCATGTTCAGAGCTCATCCGAGACGCTGCCGGTGCTGCCAACCCCCCCTGCCTCACCTCGATCACCATTTGGCGACGGCACCGACTCCAAATCCTTCTCCGCCTACGGAAGCTTGACTGAGATCGTTTCTCCGACCACGGAAGACCACATCCTCGACTGCGCGCTCTTGTTCAAGAAAACGAAGAATGACGGCCAACAATTCATCCTCTTATCCAACAGCATTACGCTGAAGATCAAAGCCATGGCAGAGGTGTGCATATAGTTCGGATAGAGAGGTTTCTTCCTCGCCCTGTGAAGCTAAAACTTGCGTTTGTGCGCGTTGCAGGGGCTGCTATGCGAGACTCCCAAGGAATTCCGCGCAAGTCTCGTGAATCCATTTTCCAACAGGTTTCTCTGGGGGAGCAGCAGTCCGAGAGGATCGACGTGGCGTTGTTCGTCGAGTGATGTTGGGCTGCTCCACAATCCCCTCCTCCGTCAACCTGTAAGAACAGTAGGGAAAGCAGCCGAGGCTGCTAAAGGATTAAAGCTTATCCTGATGCATAATTCCCAGTATGGACAAAGTAATCCAGTCAAGTGACAAAAAAGAGGAAGCAAATCTCTCTTCAAGATTGTAGAGATGCAATTCTAAATGCATTCGAGTCAATTTATCTATGCATATTTTATTTTATTTTATGTAATATCATTTTTAATTTAATTTAATAGTATCTGAAAATCTAATTTATTGACTTCCTATATCCATCAAAATCGATGTCAAACCGATTAAAAGGTTTCTAAACCGAACGATGTCATGCACGTCATCAAATGTCCATTCCTCGGATCGGGTTGAGGATAGATGGTACCCGGATCCGATAACGCCCGACACTATCTCCAAGGCGCCCGGGGACTACAAAAGCCCCACGTGCATCAAATGTCTATTCCTCGGATCGGGTTGAGGATAGATGGTACCCGGATCCGATAACGCCCGACACTATCTCCAAGGCGCCCGGGGACTACAAAAGCCCCACGTGTCGGCTCCTCTGCTGCTTCCCAGTGCCCCCGTCACCTCCAATGTCTATCGTCTGCTTCCGGTCGTTGGTCTTCCTCCATCAATCCCGCCCCAATCTGCTCCTCCACCGAGCTCCTCCAAGGTGCGGTTTTTATCGACGCCCGACGCGCTCCACTGTCAGAGCCCTCTCCGGCATCCCGGACCAAGCCGACCCGAGGTCTCGCAGATGGAAGAAGGTTCTCACCACCGCTGCCAGCCTCTACCCTCTCTATGTGACCATCGGAGGGACCGTCGCCTGCGTGAATCCGTCGGCTTTCTCTTGGTTCGTGAAGCGTGGGCCGGCCTCTTATAGCTTCTCTTTGGGTTTTATCATGCTGGCTACGGGTCTCACTCTGGAACTGAAGGACCTGTTCGCACTCTTCCGGGAAAGGCCTTTCTCTGTGAGTTATTACAAAGGAATAATTGGACGAACCGTAAAATATTCAAACTCTTTTGACTTCTAGGTTCCTTTTTTTTGGAATTCAGGATGTCTAATTTGAAAAGATTTATTCTTCATCTGTGTTAGGGAATTTCTCGAATGCTTATCTTTAAATTGGATCCTGATGGATCTCTTAAGTTGACTCACGGTGTCATTCCAGAGCTTATGTTTTGGTTGAGAGTCACAACTGTGTATAAATTCAGACAAGTAAAGTATGTAATGATGTGATGTGTTCGTTTTAGTTGGTCCCGGCGATACATCAGAGGATTACTACTTGCAATATGGTTTGGAGTTTGACAATTTTGTGAGTAGTCCAAAGTCAAACCTATTATCGATCCAAGTATCACATCACCATATCAACGAATTGGTCATGTTCAAGAGTACTTGGCAAGAAAATTCAAGAAAAATGATATTGTAGGAATGCATATTAATGTTTGGAAGAGGACAAGCAGCTACTGCTGAAGTCTGACAATATCGTCTTTCAACCGTCTGAGAGATATTAAAATTGCTGCCGGATTTCTAGTTAGCCTCAAAATGTGAATTCTGAGTAAAAATGTTGTTTGGTCTTCTTTGTGTAGTTGGATGGTGACTGCTTGTTTGTTAATCTGGAAAAGAAATGACTTGAAGAACTTCTCTTCTGTGGGCTATGTAGTTGCTGATATAGGAGAATAAATCCTGCTAAGATCTTCGGAATCTGCTTGGCTTAATATGGATTTTATCTGATTGCTCACCACCTTTTTTCTGCACTCATGGATAAGACATCCCTTTAAATGTTTTCTTACTGTTTTCTCTTCTGTTTGTGTTTGTAGATACTGTTGGGTTTTGTTGCTCAATACACAATTATGCCAGCTTTTGGAGTTATACTGAGCAAAGCAGTCGGTCTTCCACCATCTCTTTCGGTAGGTCTAATTCTGCTCGCCTGTTGTCCTGCGGGAACTGCATCCAATGTGGTAAGTCATTTCATTTCTGGACGAGATCAATGAAATGCTCTTACCTAGAGTTACTTTCTGATTCTTCACTTAAAACTGTTGTCATATTTCTCATGATCCAGTAACAAAACTATCATAATACCAAAAGCATTCTTGCTCTTTTTATGCGAGAAGAAGATTCATGAACTCAAGACTGCTAACTTCTTTATCCTCTCTTCTTTCACTATCATCATATATTTCAATGCTGATGCCCCATGTGTATGATCTTTCCTATAATCCAAGTTTTTTTTATTCCCTTAAATATTGCTATAAAGTAATTCTGATGTAGATGGGTTGCATAAAATTAGGAAATTATGCATTTCAGGAAAAAAAATATATCACCTGATGAGAAGTCCCAGGTTTTAAAAATTCTCCTGTTCTTTAATATCCTTCTTTCAAATAGTGTTGCAGGTGACATTAATTGCTAGAGGAGATGTGCCATTAGCCATCGTGATGACTGTATGCACCACCCTTGCTGCAGTACTTCTTACTCCTCTTTTAACCAAAATTCTTGCTGGAACTTTTGTGTCTGTGGATGCCATTAGACTGTCCATCAGTACTCTCCAGGTAAAATTCAAACAGTTCATCGATCTCTTTTTGTTACTTTTTCCTTCGTCAGGAATAATGTGTTTTTTGCTTTTAGGTAGTTGTTGCTCCGGTTCTGTTGGGATCTTATTTGCAAAGTGCATTTCCAGCTATCGTGAAAGCCATCATCCCATTTGCTCCCCTTCTTGCTGTATTAGCTTCTTCGCTTCTCTCAAGCAGGTCTGGGATGAGAAAATTTGCTTAGTTGCCTATTTCTTGTTTCTTTTCTATCTGCATGTTGTCCTTCACACAAGTTTCTCGGATGTTGCAGTGTGTTCTCGGAAAATGTTGTGCGATTTAGAACATCAACTCTGAATGGTTCTGGTGGTTCTGACATAATTTCTGGAGATATGGGTGTTGTGATACTTGCAGTGTTTTTATTACATTTTGCAGGCTTTTTGTTGGGGTATGGATTTTCCCTCAAGCTTATTATGCATCAGAAAATTTTTATCATCAAGCAGGAGATGTATTTTCTTATTTATTTATTTATTTATTCAACCAGTTGAAAAGATAATTTCTTAAACATAGTAAAGACGATTAGAATCCTTTCTGATAGTATGTGGATGCTTTTTTGTATAGATACCTGTCAGCAGCTATGTGTGGCATGGGAGAAAAACAGCGACGAGCAATCTCAATCGAGGTATCTGTTCATCTGACAACAGAACATTCACCTAGTCAATTTCTAATCTCTAGCTTCCGAACATTTAGTGTAAATAAAGCTTTTCACTTTGTAGATTAAGTTAATATGAACCTTTTAAAGGCACTCAAGTCCAACTTGTAGATTTTTAGTTGGAACTATTCATGCATGTTTACCATTCTTGCCAACTTTTGTTACTAGATGAGCTCTTTTCTTGTAAGTGCATACAATCGAAGAGTTATCACTAGTGTTGTTACTATTCTACCATCCTATCATCCTTCATGCAAATAGGCACATAAAGATGACAGTTACAAACTTTCTTAGAATATTTTGGTTCCTTTTTCACACGCAGGTCGGTATGCAAAACTGTTCGTTGGGTGTTGTCTTAGCGACTTCGCACTTTTCCTCCCCGCTGGTCGCCTTGCCGCCTGCGCTATCGGCTATTATCATGAACATCATGGGTAGCTCCCTCGGTGCCGTATGGCGATACTGGCTCCCTTTTGATGCTGATACCGAGGATTGACACAAAAATGAAGACAATGTTGTTATCGAGTTTCGTAATGTTGGAACTTTATTTCATTAAAATGCTTCTGGTCCAGTGAGGACAGTCTCAAGTCTCAGTCAATTATCTTCATTGTATATTTGTTCTAAAGAAAATATGGGTGTTGTGTGTATATGAAGAATTAAATTACCATAGAGGAAAATTGTTTGGTTCACAGAGTTCCTTCATTTGCGAGGATTGTTATTGTATGTATATTTGCTGTTTGCTTATTGCGACAATTGTATCCTCGGACGGGGAAACCGCGATTGTCGGTGCCTACTCCGACAAGCTTCTCAATTTCTTTGGAGGACAATGGCTTGGTTCCGGTTGTTGAGCCTAAGATGTTGCTTGATGGAAGCCATGGAATCGAAAGGACCTTCGAGGTGGTACAGAAAGTGTGGGCTGAGGTCTTCTTCCACCTGGCTGAGAACAATGTCATGTTCGAGGGTATCCTCCTCTCACCCCTGTCGCTGAATGCACAGACAAAGCCACACCGGAACAGGTTGCCGAGTACACCTTGAAGCTCCTGGACAGAAGAATCCCACCTGCTGCTCCTGGCATCATGCTACAGCACTAAACCATCATCATATCTTTGCATTAGATTCCCTAACACAGGTGATGATGATCGATGCTCTTGCATGCACTCTTGAACAGTTCCTCTCCGGTGGGCGGTTTGAAGTGGAGGCAACCTCGAACTTGAATGCACATGAACCAGAGCCCCAACCCATGGCATGTCTCCTCCTACGCCTGAGCTCTGCAGAACACATGCCTGAAGCCGTAGGGAGGAAGGCCGGAGAAGGAAAAGGCTGCCCAAGATGCTCTCCTCGTCCGTGCCAAGGCCGACTCCCTCGCTCAGCGCCGAAATTAGACAGGAGTAGGCGAATCGGCGGAAGCTAAAGAAGGGATGTCCGTCAAGAACTACAGGTACTGAGAACCGAGCAACGCCATTAATTTTGATTCCTGCTGTGTTCAAGGTAGAAGATGATCGCTGTGGTCAAGCATTCCAAAGCATCAGACAACATTTGGTATTAAGACTACCATACATTGATCGATTTCATCTGTTGCAAACATATCAACATTCATCGATATAAACAGTACAATAAGATTAATTAGGAGCATATAAGACAACGAAGATTCTCTCATTGATCCAAACATATCATTGGAAATTCTCCACTGGCATGCACTTCCTTGACCCTCATATCATACTCATACTCATCATCATCTTCTTCTTCTTCTTCCTCTTCGGTCTCCCTTTTCTCTTGCTTGCCCTCCTCCTGCTCATCTTCCTTGGTCCAACCCGAGCCTGCCGTCAATGGTGTTGACGCCGCCGGCGGGATCCTTGCCTCCTCAACAATCTTCATTATCTCCTCCTCGCTTTGAAGAGAGTAGGCAAGTCCGCTGGCATCCCTCTTGTAGTACATTGCTTGTGCTACCTCTGTTAGTCCCCTGGGCAAGTTCTTCAAGAACCAAGGGTGGTTCCTTATCTCCCTCACAGTAATCCTCTGCACAAAGACCAACTCAGTGATCTGAGATGCCACTGGAACTTGTACTCAGGATTTACCTTTGATGGGTCAGCAACAAAGATCCTGGAGATCAGTTGTCTGCAATCCTGGGAAATATGAACGTACTCGGGTATTCTGTACTGCACTGAAACTATCCTCTGCAATCGAAGAAGACAGTCCAACTGAGACAAGTAGAATGATGACAGGAATGAGATGATGGAGATGAAGCTAATACCGCCATGGTCTTCCTAAAATTCTTGGGGTCGTCCGGTTCTTCAAATGGGTACGCTCCCACCAGCATCACATACAATGTTACTCCACATGACCACACATCAGCCATCTGCACCGACCGGCAATGATGTCTATCTGCTTTGCCAATTTACTAGAATCGAAATCATAAGGGAGAATGGAAAGCTATTCATCACAGGAATCCGTATTCTCTGGAAGCCAAGTGTCAGCCAAAAGGGCCCCACACGCCATTCTCCGCCACCGTCGGTCCTCGTCAACGTACTGGTTGCGGCGCAGCACGAGGAGGAAGAAGAGAGGAAGGAACAGAGGAGAGCGATGGATGGATTAAATTACGGAACTGACCTTGCCGTCGTACTCACGCCGGGAGAGCACCTCGGGGGCGATGTATGCCGGCGTACCCACCGTGGACTTGGGGCGAGAGTGGAGCAACGACGACTGCTCTTCCATGCAAGAAACGAATGCAAAAAGGGATCTTCACTCGAAAATTCGAATCGATTTGGCTCTGAGGTGAAGGGGAAGAGGTTTTGAGGATGGATAACCTTGGAGTAACCGAAGTCGCAGATCTTGAGGCGCGGCGCCGGGCTGCCATCGAGCAACGTGTTCTCCAGTTTCAGATCGCGGTGGCAGATTTGCTGAAAACAACCGATTGGTTCAGTAATTTGGGATAAAGATGCGAGTTTGAAGGGAATTTACCATGTAATGGCAGTAGCTGACGCCGGAGATGAGCTGCTGAAAGAAATATCTTGCCTGTAGAAGCGACAGCTGAAAGGGTCAGAGACAGCGATTGATGCGAAATTGCGGAGGAAATCAGAAACATGAGGCCGAAGAAAAAGCAACGGGGGAGGGAACAAGGAACCTCATCTTCGCTGAATCTTCCCGCGTGACAGATGCGCTCGAAGAGCTCTCCGCCGGCGGCGTACTCCATCACGATCGCCAGATGCGTGGGCGTCAGCACGACCTGCAGCTCAAATCACGGTCAGGACAAGCAAAAAAGAACCATTTTTTGGTCGTGAAACAGAGAGATGAAAGGCTAAGCAGAGGCAATTTTAGGGACTTGCTAATGCCGACACATTTACCTCTTTGAATCGGATGATATTGGGATGGCAAAGCGACCGCTGGTTAATGATCTCTCTAGCGACGTTCTCGTTGATCTGCGAGACCCAAAGTGAGACGACATCCACCACCAAAAGCAGGGGATTAAAGAGAAGAAAAACCGGACCTTTTGGCCTCTGGGGATGTACTTCATGGCGACGAGCTCTCCCGTCACCTTGTCCCTCATCAACCGCGCCACGCCGAAGTTGCCCGACCCGATATCCTTCACCAGCTCGTACTTCTCCATTATCTCTCCCGCCAAGGTCAGACCTCAAGAACACGAAAGAGGACGCCTTTTTTCTGGTCGATCGGAGGTGAAAGATCACGAGTTCTTCGAAAGCTCTAAAGAAGAGGATCCAGAAGAGGAGGAGGAAGAAGAAAGCGTGAGGACAAAGGAACGCGGTGCGAGGAATACTTTGGACATATTTATCCCAAAGACTTGCCTTCGACTCATAACAGGGGAAAAGCGAACGACGCGAGAGGGAAGACGGGTGGTAGCAGTACAAAATCGCGGCTGTGCTCGGACAAGACGCGACTCGTCCGCCGCCTTTTTACACGAGCAGAATTAAACGACTCGATTCGCCTACCAAACTTGTGGTTGGACAAAACGATGCGGGACCCATACGTTGGTCCATATCTCATTTCGTAGACCGTTCGATTCGTGGCGTCACGAAATATCTTCCTTGAAAACGAGTGGATAAGACACGTGGAAGCGATGAATCGTTCGTGATGGAGCGATAGTGACGGCGATTGACGAAGGATAGCCCACATGATGGGCTGATTACGCACGGTTGTTAAAGCATCAAGCCACGATTTGTCCGGGCCGACGGGGACCCGATGATCTCGATATTGATTCTTATGCTTGTGGACTGGACTACTATATAATTTAAAGTCTCAGCATGACATCAGAGCACGCTAAAATAAGGCTCTTATTATTAATCGAGGAAAATCAATTAACCCTGATGTAACCCATGGGCTCCACATGGCCAGGTTTGTGTGTGAGAGAGGCCTCACATGGGTCGGAATTTGGGTAACTGAACCCCCCGACTTAGGTCAGCCAAGATGGCCGTACCATTGCCGACAGGTCATGTACATGCATGATCGTACGTGGACGATGTCATGGAAACTATTATTATTATTATTATTTTATATGAAGTAGATATTATTATTATTTCTTCTTCTAAATCACAAAAACCAAAAGAGTAATTGTTGACTTCAGAATGCAAGTTGTGCCTATCGAGTTGATTAATAGGAAGGAGATAAACGTGTGCAGGTGGGTGAAGCTGGCTATTATAAACACTCAATAAATAGAATAATACTATGCAAGATAGGGATAAACGTGGAAAAATATTCTAATGAAAGTGAAAATATGCAGATGTTACCAAAAAGAAGTAATACTTCAATAAAAATAAAAATTATAAAGAGTAGCCATAATGTTGACTAGCAGCACGTTGCAGTAGTAAGGACAAGGAAAGGATTGCTTACCTATGGAGCTCTGACTACTGTTCAAAAATAAATCAATCAAACAGATAAGGTAAAGAGTTATTTTTATTAGGCTCATGTTGCATTTTCTACTCTTACTATAAAATCCAATACATAAATATTGGAAATCGGTCTACGATAGATTTTACAGAGCACCCATGATATAGTTACCACATGATTGATGCCTTTTAACCTCTCGTAGTCGCAGAGGCAGACTCCAAAGTGCTGAAAAATTAGTAGCGGTAACCGTCTGATACGCTCCCTCCAACTCTGTCGCGAGGTATGAGACGCAACTCTGAGCCATGCTTCAGAAACACATTACCTGCATAAAGCATATCGAATAGCAGATGTGTATAATGATCTGATGTCCCAAAATCACATTTCTTGTGTGAATCAGGAAATGCCAATTATGATGACAAGTGACAAGAAAAATCAAGCTTCTGGGAGCAAAAAAGGGGAAAGAACAACTTCAAGCGAGGTTGCAGAACCAAATGGCGATGTGATCCTCTTTGAAGGGTCAGCGAGTGACGCCGGAACAGTTCAACAAATCAAGTAACGGCAACCTTTATATTTAAGAAAAGATCACTTTGAAGTGCCAATTCCTCGGTCTCGATTCCTCACATGCTTAGACTACCAATCAAGTGTCAGTTATTTGTCTGCACACGAGTTGAGCAATTACATTGCCTCAATCCTACACTCTCTAGAACAACGTTCCATATTCCATATACTAAAAGAAATGAACTAATCAGGATGGTATTAAGAAGAGAAAATAAAACTAATGCTGCTTATTTAGCTTTGATCGGTAGCAATGATTTAAAAAGCGTTAGGCGCCAAAAGGCGCCAAGGTCCAAAAACGCCCGAGGCGCTAGGCGCTCGCCCAAGCGCTTGCCCAAGCGAAGTGAAGTGCTAAAATATAAAAATATATAATATAATCAATAAATATAATTATTTAAATAAAAAAAATACTATTAAATTAAGAAAATCGGGTACAAAATCATAATAAATAAATAAATCATAATAGTATTTTTTTAAATAAAAAATATACTATTAAATAAATAAAAACTAATAGTATTAAAATTAAAATAATATATTATTAATCTAATAAATAAAAATACTATTATTAGTATACAGTTAACAGTATACTGTTAACAGTATAGTGAGAAGAGTGTGAGAAGACCGAGGCTGCTGAGGCAACGGCAACGGTAGCAGGCGATAGCCGTAGCTAGAGCGGGAGCGGCGAGCGATAGCGGGAGTAGGAGTGGGAGCTGCGAGCGGCGAGCAACAGCAGCGAGCGGCGATTGTGGCAGCGGCGAGCAGTCGGCAAGCAACGATTGTGGCAGCGGCGAGCAGCGACAGTGGCAACAGCAGCAGAGAGCAGCGACAGCGGAGAAGAAATTTCGGCGGCAAAATCGCGAGCGTTAAGGTTGGGGAAGTCAGGGAAATCGCAAGAGGGAGCCTGATATCGGTGATTTAGTTGGTTCGATTGAACCAACTAAAGCACCGGAGATCAACCAGACTTAAAAATCTGGTTCAGTCGCTTGGTTTAACCTAGGCGCTCGCCAGAAGCACCCGGCGCCTGGGCTCGGGCGAGCGCACAGGTGACGCCTCTTTGAAGCGAGGCGCTCAGGCCTCGCCTCGCCTCACCCAAGCGCCTAGGCGAGCGTCCGAGCGCCTATTGAAATCACTGATCAGTAGAATAATCCTTGCAGGTTCTTTTGAAAGGTCTAGTCATGTGTCCTTCCGCATACAAGTTGCAAACAAATTAACTCTAAATAAAATAATCAGTTCGAACAAATGAACAACTAAAACTCACAAAAGTGTTCATGTACAGGGAAATGACTGTTTATAATATCTCTTCTCAAATCGTCGCTAACCAACTCCAATAATAAAACTGATCTTGTGAACTATGCCATCACAATGAAACTTCAATGGTCTGCCCATTTGATAACTTGTTATTTTTTATAATTTTTTGAAACAAATAAATAAATTTTCCTGCAGACTAAAAGGACAAATTATGAAGGTATATGTAGATTGGCCTTTGTTGTGAATTACTTGAAAGTGTGAACTGAAAACAAGACTAACACAAATTGGCCAAGTAAACAAGTAGTATCAAATATCATATCTTCTGTATGTTCATCTTAGCACAGAGACTATTAAAAGGAGTTGGGTCATTTATTTACTTTTGCAATTTCCACTCTTTGTAGAGAATATTGACCAATTGTCTTGAAGCTCCTCGATAGTTATTTTCTTTGTCCTCCTTATAGTAACTAACATCCATCATCCAACTGACATACTAGTCGAAAGTACAAGTAAAGATCAATGGATCAAATATCATCAAGCTCTCTCCCTTATTTTGGATTGCCATTACAAGACATAGAACTGTGAATCTAATCCACCACTAAGAATCTAATCACTTCTTGCATTCTAAGAATCATTACCTCAAAATACTTCCTAACATTAAAATTATCATTCTTTGACTACAAGTAAAACACTGATATATGGGCAAGCCTGAAGCTGGATTTCAACAAAACACATGAAAAGATAATTTTCAACTGTCATTGGCCAAAGTGAAAGTGTCACAAAAAAATTGCACAACCGTGAAGTAAACATAAGCTATCGACAGATAAGGAAAGGTCAAGATGGTCACAACATACCAGCACTTTGTTGCGGGTTAATTCCCACACCATCTGCAAAGGGGAAAAAGTTCATGAATTTCACGTGCTGCACAGATAAATCCTATGAAAAATGTAGTACAATTATTATTGTCGACATGAAGCTAGAAACTGTGTGGGTTTCATTTACATCTACCAAAGAAAATATTTCCAATCCATTATATTGCAGCGGAAGAAAAAGCTGAACAGAAATTCTCCACAGCTATATTTCATTTTGTTTAGCATCCACAAAAAGAACTCTTTAATGTAGAAATCTACACAAAGCACTTCCACTTAAAGTCTAATTTCGCATTAAGGCCGCAACTGTGCCGAAACTTAATAGACAAATCACTTGGAAAACACGAAAGGGAACCTTCAGATCTAACGATTCTCACACAATCATCAAAGCCTGCCAAAATTCAACCTGTTTCTTCAACCTAGGATTAGAATCACAATCTACAAGAATTTACCATTGGTGATGATGGCGCTGGTCTGAGGAGGGACCTTGAACTCCTCTGCCGCAAACTTAAGCACCGCAGTAAAGGGCGCCGCCTCAGGTACGTTGAAACTGAAATCCGATCGACAGATTAGCGGAGAACAACCTAGGAATCGAAAGAGGGCGACGACACTTGGAAAGCGAAAACGGGGCTTACACTTTGTAGGGTAGCTTCGGATCGGATGTCAGGATCACCTTGAACGAGACCTTCCCACCACCTCCTGCTGCCGTCGCCGCCGCCATCTCTCACGCTGCGATGAAGAATCGCCCCAGAGAGAGAGAGAGAGAGATCGAGAGAGAGAGAGAGAGAGAGAGAGAGAGAACACAATCTGGAACGAGGTCGGGGGACATGAACCACGGATCGCTTTATACGATTGCTCAGAACCGTTATAATATACAGAAAACCGGTATAGTGTTTATATTGAAAATTACATACCGTTATAAGTCATCCGCCTTGAGAAAATTGCATGCATTGGTTTTCCAGTCAATAATATCAACAAAAAAGCAAAAAAAATCATATTTTATATAATCATCTCCAAAATTAGGTTTGAACAATTATAATTTTCAATATAATTAATCTATTTAACCTATTATTGGATTCAAATCCGCACAACCCAAACTCAATAGCACTAAATCTCATCTTTAAGTCATAGTGCCGAATCTCACAAATATTTTATGCCTGATGTGATGCAAAGCAAAGAAATATATAGTTGCGCATGGAATCTTTGTCTCTGTGTACACCCATTATGATGCAGATAGAGGCTGAGGGACTCGAAAGCATAAAGGTTTATCAATGACTTCTTCAAAGAAAGATACTCAACTTTGTCCCCTGTTGCAAATTCCAAACTCTTTAATCAAAAGATGAATTCATCTCAGTAACCATCAAAGTATATTGCATTATCAAAGTAAAAAACACAAGAGAACTTGATTTCTCATCAAGTATTGTGTAGCCATCTTTTTTCCTCTCACAGAGTTTGACCTGTTCTACCAATTGTCCTGATTCCCTTTACCCTTCCTGTTTGATTTCGAGCCGAAGGAAGAAGAGATACCTCGAGCTGAACCGGCAACCAAAGATCCAGTCTTTACCCCATTTCTGTCTTCATTTCATATAAAGGAAGACAATAATGTTGCAGTCAACACCACCAAAATACCAAACAAGAAGTCTTCAATCTTGCAGCTAATAACATATAAAACAGAACAGTTACTTGAAATTTATATAATCCATAAAGAATAAAAATGTATTGAGTAGCCTTTTGAGGTTAAGGCCATATTCTTCAGCATGATCTCTTAACCAAAGCTTCTGCTTGGAAGATGTTCCTTACAGCATAGAAAGGGCAATCCACAGTTTCTCCACTGTATATATAAGCACAAGTTACTGCACACAAATTATTCCCTTCAGCTGGATATGGATCAGAGTAAGTATTTCTTGGCTTCCCCTTTAATCACCAAGGGAAGACAGAGAGGAGAAGCTTATATGTTGATTAAGCTATCAGACTTCATATTCTCTCACCAGTGTTTGTGGGGCAAGTTTCACAGAAGCAACGGCATCGAATAATTTGCCAGTTCATTCTGGAAACATTTATGCTTTAGTTTAATGCTACTTGTCATCATTTCCTGTTGCAATTGGAGCATCACTTTAAATAAGCCACAGGAAAGAAAATATTTAGCCCAACAGTACTTTCAGCAATTTATACTCTGGGCATCCATGAGGCCATGATGCACCAAATCGTATAGTTTGGACAACAAATATGGTTCTGTGTTCACAAGCTGCAGCATAAAGTTTCCTTCCATGACAATAAATTCTCATTAAGTTAAAAATTACTTGATGGATTCTCTAAGGTATGAGTATGACATATGCATGCATGGTTAGTGATCTACATGCATTTTGGCATTTAAGTAGCATCTGAAAGATGCAATTTAACATGAAAACCTTACATTTTTTGTTGTAGGACCAACAATATTCTAGCAAGGAACTGGAGAAGAGAGGTCAGATGGAAAAAGAAGAAAACACATATATAAACAAAATGTTATATTTATAGAAAAGATATCTGACAACAATATGGACCATGCTTCTAAACAAGCACAAAACATGAAGAAAGCTATTATCTGATATATTGGATGGTTCTGTACTATTATCAAAATCTGGATACTCATTTTTTCGATGAAAAATGTAAAAAAGAAATGGAGTTTTCAACAGTCATGGTAATGTTTTTCTGCTAGAGGACAATGCAATTAAAGGCGAATCTAATGCTGTTGTAGAGCCCAAAAGATAAAGAAGTGCTCCAAAATAAGTTGCCTAGTTGATATCTCAGGCTGACAGAAACTCTAATGCATGGTTAAACACAAAAGCAGGAATTCTTGCACAATAGAATAGTAATACTACATTAGCAACAAGTGATTATTGTAGTAGTAGTAGTAGATAGTAAAAGTATGCAGTTTGCAGATACAAAAGTTCTTCATATGACATATAAAGCCCAAATTTATGTTGCTGGGGCTCAGATCTGGAGTGTGAAGTGCAATAAGAATCATACTGTTAGGCATGACATCTAAAGATCTAAAAGAACTTAATAAAGTTATAACTATTTTCAGTGTCACACACTTTCCTTTCTTCTGATTGCTTCCATCCTCATCTCTTCTTTTACTCTCTACTTTTCTTCTCTTTCTTCACATTGCGTGACCGCTTCACCATCTACTGCTAATCCTCCTTTCTCTAAGCAGGCAACAACGGACAACAGTCAGAGCAGGCAAAATTATATGGTAAGCTGCATGCCACTATATGTCAGAACAGGCAATTGCCTGTACCGAGAATCTTTCGACTTGTACACAAAGCAAAACATCACATAAAGTTGGAGATCAATTGGGGAAGCTCGGTTAATAAGAACAATAACTTCATTAATCACATGATTGAAGATACATACGATGTGAATTTATAGTTAAATCAAAACAAGAAATGGACATCATTACGGATCAATATCAGCAAAACTCAAAAAAAAGCTCACCAGAAAAAGAAAGGGAAAACATACCATCAATTAGGAGAACAAGAACCATTCTTTTTCTTATTTTTCCCTTTTTTGTGGGTGCATGAAGCCATCCATCAATTGACGTTGGGGCAATCCCTTGCAAAATGGCCATGCTCTCCACAATTGTAACATCCACCTCCTCCTCCACCAGCAGCAGCACCACCACCACCACCATAACCGCCGTACTTCCCTCCCCCTCCACCGCCTCCTCCACCACTTCCTCCTCCTTGTCTGCAATCCCTAGCTAGATGCCCATTTCTCCCGCAGTTGTAACAAGGCCCAACACCACCACCACCACCACCACCATATCCGCCACCACCGGCCCCACCATAACCACCGCCGCCGCCGCCGCCACCGCCCATCCTTCCACCTCTTCCACCACTCCTCCACCCTCTCCCATACCCACTACCCCCATAGCCACCTCCATACCCATACCCGCCGCCCCCGGCCCTACCCCTGCCGCCGGAACCACCCCTTCCGCCGCCGCCGAGGAAGATGGCCGCCCCATTGGGCCCGGTGACGTCCACGGCCTTGCTCCGGCCGTCATCGGCCTGATCCACGGAGAACTCGACGGCGTCACCCTCCGACAACGCCCGGAATCCCTCGGCCCGGATGGCGCTCTGGTGGACGAAGAGATCCTCGCCGCCGCCGTCCGGCGCGATGAAGCCAAAGCCCTTGGCGCCGCTGAACCAGATCACCGTCCCCGTCTGCCGCCTTGCATGCGCCATCTCGATCGAGACTCTCCGATCCAACCTCGCTCTCTGTTCTCCCCTCTCCCTCTTCGCTGGTTATTCACACAACGGACGGCTGTGATCGGGCCTTATCCGCGAAGGAAGGAATCACGATAAGATACTTAAGCTGGTGGTGGAGCGAAACAGTCACCTCTTCGCCACTTCCCGTCGCCAACAGTATTAACTGTCGACTTCTCCTTTCATTTTCCTTTTTATTCTTTCTATTTTTAACACTTAAAAAATATAATTAAGAGGACAAAAAAACATACAAAACTACTTTTTTTTTCTTTTTTTGTGGAGAATAAAATGTGACACAATCAATTAAAATTGCCACTGAGCAATTTGGCTGAATGCACTCTAATGCTGTCAGTACATATGGACACTGAGCAACTGGCTCAAAGAATCCCAAAGCTAAGAAGCATTACTTTGAGGAGATCAGGAAGAAGAAGAATTCTGTCACCATTCAAAGATCAATATGGGATATGTTTTTTCTTTCCCTGTGTAAGAAGAATATGTATCTTTCAAGCATTTGGCTTGAGCTGATGGAAGGATAGGATACTGATAGAAGCCAATGCCAACACAAAAGCAGTGGTTCTGCCTTCTCCAATATGGGGGATGAGATCCTTGTTGACAAAAGCTCACACTCGAATTATTCTGTGATGGAATAAGCTTTTGCTGAAAGAAATGCTCTTCATGGTTGGATAGGGAAGTGACAGTGACAAGATTTTGAGATACCAAATGAATGTGTTTGCTGTCAATCTATTTCTGGCACAGAATTGTAGATTTGCAAGATCACAACTGAGTACAGAATGCTCATCTTTGTTGCTATTCTTAGCTATAGAATCAAACTCATACATCAGTTCATCCTAATCCAAAGGCAATGTATCTCTGTAAGAAGATATGTGAAGATTTGCTCAGAGATGCCAGCTGCTGCAGAGGTCCTGGATGATGTGCACAAAAGAAAATTGCAGCTTGATAGTCTTCAATGGAAGATGTTATCACATCTTATCTAAAAAGCACAAATATGCATTCACTTTGGGCATTAGATATGTTCAGATCTGCATCACCTTTGGATTAAAGCAAGCTTATTCCTCCTCAAGGAACAGATGTGTTTTGGATCTTGTGAGAAGCTGACACCAAAGTGTTGATGTTCTTAGTGATGATGAGGATTGTGTCCCCAATTAATTGTTACTTGCTTCAGATTCAAGCTTGATTGAAGACGACGCCTAACTTCCAACAACAATAGATTTCGACAGATCATACAGTAAAAAGAATGAACTTATCTTTGTGAATCAATTGATCATTGTTTGCCCAAGAAGAATGATTATTCTCTGTATGAATCTGTTCTCATAAGAAAGCAATGGAATGTGCAATAATACTACATGAAATCATATCATTCTATTATTAGTTCATGAATCAGAACAATTCATGAAAGATTCTAATCAGAGATCATTCTATAATATGAGAACAGAAGAATCATAATGATGGTCATTACTGTGAAATTTGTCTTTGTGAAAGTGTTTGGATTGGAATGATGATAACTGCATGAACTGATGGCCAATGGTTCAGATACCATAAATACTATTCTTATGTCCAACAGCTATATAACTAGATATTAAGTGCAAGAAATTGATGTCACTACCAACATCAAATAGAAGGAACTTTGATGTTGTGGATGCACTTTTTGGAGTTTCCATACTTTGAAGCTTGCCACAGCATTTTACCAGAATCACATGCTAATTATTGGACTGAAAATGATATCTTTAGTTTTGGTGTTTTTGTATTCTGATTCCATATTATTTTACTTGTAAAAAATTTACTAAAAACTATAAATAAAGATACAGATGCTCTTAATTTAATTAGGGATATTATGTTATATAGAGCTCAATAATGACAAAAAATTCAACTAGTAGGAACATTAGCTCTTATTATTTTTGTGTTTCTTTGGCATACTTTTTCTCTATAATTGATTCTGTTCTCCCTGTGATTATAGCTTTTTTTTCAATTTTTGTATTAAGTAGCAGATTCATAATATATATAATTCTGTTACTTTTGACTATATATATATATATATATATATATATATATATATATATATATAAGATAATATTATTATTCTCTCGTATTCTAATTATTTATATAATTTGAAAATATGTCAAATTCAATCAAGTATGTCGTAGACAAACGAAAGGTAAAAATACTAAATCGAGATCTTAAAGATTATATCAAAGTGTGTCCTGTCATGGATTTAGTTGGTTTTGCCTAAGTCGGGTGGTACTCTTGCATGTTCATCCGCAAAGGTCAACCTCCCTGAAATCTCTCATGGTCCCTTAGGACCTACAAAAGAGAAAACAGGTTAGACAAAGCACCTCACTCGGGATTCATAAGCAAACATTTCAGAAAACACTTCATAGCCTATGCAAATTATAAACAGATTTTACAAGCTCTGAATGATTTCATAACAAAGGGTCAAAATGGTTGACTATAGATCGAATATCTCTCACAAGTGTCCACATGACATAATATTTATTTATAAGCCTAAAACAACCACTAAACCAACTAAAATGAGGTTGTTAGGCTTTCGACCATCCTTCTACATGCTGTGCAGAGCATAAACAAATTAAATGACATGGACATACATAAGTATTACATCAAACATCCTATTTAGAATTTTGTCTATGACATTCTCCCCTACTTATTCATTCGACATCCTCGTCGAAGTCTTTGCCGACGTTGCAACTCCTCACCTTTGCCGAGTCTTCAATCTTCTGCTCCAGCTGCAATGCGCCTCTTGGCTCCCAACTGCTCTCTGCTACTATTGTTAAGTAGTCGAACTTTTGATCCATTATGCTACTTCAACTCGCTAGTGATTCTGACTCTAGTGTGTGGTTGGCTGAGTTGTGTTGATCCCTGTTGGTTCCTACGGATCCTTCAGATGAAGGAAAAAACCATCCTTATTATACGCTAGTCTCTCAAATGCTTTATGCTACTTGAACTAGGTGGATGCTTGTTGGAGCTTTAACGAGCATCGCCACATAAACTTTTGAAGTTTTGGGCCATTCTTCCATAAAATTTGCCCATCGACTCTTCTTTCACTTAGTTGTCACTTCCAAGTAGATTTACATCACTTCCGCTTTTGATTGACATTCTATTGGGAAATGAAGCGGATAATCTACTCTCAGTAGCACAGATTATTATTGGTGAGAATTTGACAACTATTATCTTCCATTATCTTTGAAGGGTCTTTACACCTGTGTAGAGCTCCTTTATTGGATAGATAAGAGAATTGGGGTACTTGGTTTCGCCTATTCTCTTAAGAGTTGAGAAGACAATGGTTACTTGACTTCGCCCGCCTCCTCGAGGGTTGTACTTCATGTATCGAGCTGGTTACTAACCTTCACCTGCTCTTTACTCATACTTCTGAAGCACTCAAAGTGTTTGCACTCCTTGCATTGAGTTAGCTACTATGATTCACCTTTTCAATACCATCGAACTTCTGAAATGCAGAAAGTTTTTACCCCAACTTGGAGTAAGTAGCTAATAGTTTTGGTCACCTCTGGGATTGTATCGTCTTCTCCATCAACCCTACCGCTACTCCATTGAGTAGCAAAGGTATAGCACTACGTACTGCCTACTTCTTTCTTTAGTCGTGCACTCTTGTACGACCTAAAGTTCTTCACTTTCGGCTATTTTGATGAGAAGCTCATTGACACTAGTCTTACGAAGTTCTTTAGGCCTTGTCTCGATACTTGGAGTTTGCCTCTGCATGCTCCACCTCCTCGACCCCTTTCACGACTAAGCACTCTCCCTCTATAAGAGTAAGGGATCGGTGACTTCACAGAAGTCCCGCCTCTACGGTACCATAGCGCTACCATGCCCATGGCCCTATTATCCATCATCTTGTATTTAATGTTAGGATCAAGAGCACTAAGAGGGGGGGGTGAATTAGTGCAACGGATAAAAACATCAACTTCGTTAAATCTCTCATACGATAAAATCGTTTCCGATGTAAAATCGATTTCGAAAACTTAACTTGAAAGCATATGTAAATTTATTGAAGGTAGTAAGCTATTAAAGGGGTTTGCAGTAAGGTAATAGTAGGAAATAAAATGCAAACCAGAGAAGACGGGAGTTTATAGTGGTTCGGTCAATCGTGACCTACATCCACTCCTCCGATTTCTCTTCCGTCGAGGCCACTGACATCCACTAACAATCTTCCTTTACTAGGCGAAGATCAACCTCCTTCTTACACCCCTCTTCTCCTTTTACTGGATTTAGGAGACAACCCTTACAGGGGCGGTGCCACCGCCTGACAGGGGCGGTTGCACCGCCCAGTCTCGCTCGAAGACTGAGCCCAGGCAGTGCCACTGTTGGGAAATCATGGGGGCGACATCATATGCGCAGCGGAAGAACAATAAAAATAAAATCCCCGATTCCCAAAAAGATGTTCGTCGTCGTGCGAAGATTGGTGTGCAAAAATCCGTAAAACATAAAACTGCGTATAGAGATTGTATTACCTAGGGAGATCGTATATCCCTGTTTCCTTGCAGATCCTTAAGAGAGGGTGAAGGAGGTCAAGCGTCCTCCTCTCTAGCGGTGATCCACACAGCAGGGTTGCGACGACGCTCCTCAAAACTCCAGGCCTACTCTGAGGTGGAGAGGGAGAGGAGAATAGGAAAGGCAAGCAAAGACTCTAGCCTATGAGGCTGTGAATCCCTCCTATTTATAGAGATCCCGTGTCAAACCCTAATGAGTCCTTCCTTAATGGGTATTGGATCTGCATCCAATAAGACAAGGGCTCCGTCGGATATCTCATATCCGAACCTCTACTCATCGCAATGCCTACCATATGTGTGTGACCCTCTAGGCCCAATATCGAGCTGGCCGTGAGTCATACCTGTCAGAACTCCTTCTAACTCAGTGAATTATTATCTCTGTAATAATTCACTCGACTCATCGACTATGGACGTACTAGGCCACTACGCCGTAGTCCCCAGATGATACAGGGGAATCCAATCCATTGGACCTGTCTGTCCTCAGTTACCATGTACCTATAGTCCCTCATCCATCTAATATCCCAGAGACCGTATATCGAGCATGGTGTTGTCAGACCCATACGGTTTCTACTCGAGTCTCGCTCTAATCGGATTCTCCCGGAGAACTCTTTCTCTCTCAACCCGAATGACCCTGGCTAGGGATTTGTCTGAGCAAGAACATATGGGATATTCCTCTCATGACGTCGAGAGTGGATGATCCTCTGTCGACACTCAATAGCCCTCGTAAGGTCGACTACCACTCCCAATGACCAGTTGTACTAGATCTAGGAACAGCCAAACCTATAAGTCTGGTATCAAAGAGTGGAGCACTCATACAGGACATCCTTGGTGTCTCAAGTCTAAGGACCAGATACACCACTAGGACTACGGAATCGCTATCTGACAATAAGGCATCATCAACCATCCAGCATTCCGTAAGCGGATCAATCAGTGAACTCATTCTCCAATGAGCACATGTACTGTATCCTTAGTGTCCCTACACGAGCAGCTATGAGACCAGCTGCATCCATCATATGGACGGGTATACAGCACACCAGTCTATCCGGTTATCACGATGTCCCTCTCGAGTAACCTATGACCGGGATTATTTAGGATATGTGTTTAAAGGTGAATCGATCTCATTATCGTGATCTCATTACGATCCGATTCCCATTGCACAAATCCAATGACATCACAATATATATATGCATTTATGCAATAGTTATAAAGTGATATACGCCAAAATATAATAAGCAAAAAGATTCTGTATCAAGTCACACGTGCCATCACTCACGTGATTGGCTTGCTGGGCACCTATGACTAGCAATCTCCCACTTGACCTAAAGTCAATCACCTATGTGTCTGATCCCCATCAAACCCCTGTGACGCTCAAAGACAATCTGAGACAACGGCTTTGTCAGTGGATCTGCAATGTTATCTTCGGATGGAACTTTTTCCACTGCTACATCTCCTCGGGTTACGATCTCTCTTATAAGCTGGAACCTCCTCAGAACACTTCTGATGAGACCCGGGTTCCCTTATTTGAGTAATCACCCCATAGTTGTCGCAATATAAGGAAGTCGACTTGTCGCTATCTGTATCGACTCCCAAATCTGTGATGAACTTCTTCACCCAGACTCCCTCCTTTGCTACATCTAATGCAGCAATGTACTCCGCCTCTATGGTCGAGTCAGAAGTGGTATCTTGCTTGGAACTCTTCCAGCACACTGCTCCTCCATTCAAGGTGTACACATACTCTGAATTCGACTTGCTATCATCGACATCAGACTGAAAACTTGAGTCAGTGTAGCCTTCAACCTTAAGGCTATTACGTCCATATACTAGCAAAAGATCCTTAGTCCTTCTCAAGTACTTAAGGATACACTTTACTGCTTTCTAGTGCTCCAAGCCTGGATCCGCCTGATACCTGCTCGTGACACTCAGAGCATGAGCTATATCAGGCCTAGTACATATCATGGCATACATGATATACCATATTGCTGAGGCATAAGATATCATATCCATGTTCGCCCTTTCTTAGAATTTTCAATGCCAAACATTTTGACAATGGTTTCTATGTACCTGGACTGGGACAAGCCAAGCATCCTCTTGGATCTATCTCTATAGATTCTAATCCCCAAGATATAGGATACTTCCCCTAAGTCCTTTATGGAGAAGTGTCTAGATAACCAAGTCTTTACTGTGGATAGCATTCCTACATCATTCCCAATGATGAGGATGTCATTCACATATAACACCAAAAAGGTGATAGCGCTCCCACTTACCTTCTTGTACACACAAGGCTCATCTTCGTTCTTAACGAAGTCATAAGATCTGATTGACTCATCAAATCTTATGTTCCAACTTCGGGAAGCTTGCTTTAGTCCATAAATGGATTTAAGCAACCTACACACTTTATCTGGGCAGTTCTTGGACACGAATCCTTCAAGTTGCATCATATACACCTCCTCCTCGAGGTTCCCATTGAGGAATGCGGTTTTCACATCCATCTGCCAGATCTCATAATCATAGTGTGCTGCAATAGCCAATAGAATTCTAATGGATTTTAGCATTGCTACGGGTGAGAAGGTTTCGTCGTAGTCAACACCTTGTCTTTGACGATACCCTTTAGCCACTAGCCTTGCTTTATAGGTCTCTACATTTCCATCTACTCCGATCTTTTTCTTAAAGATCCATTTGCAACCGATGGGTACAATACCTTCGGTCGCATCAACTAGGTTCCAAGCCTTATTGGAGTACATAGAATCCATCTCAGAATTCATGGCTTCTTGCCACTTCCCGGAGCCTATACTCATAATAGCCTCCTCGTAGGTCCGAGGATCAATATCCTCAACATCCTCTCCTCTAATATGTCCCACATATCTCTCAGGAGGATGAGATACTCTATCAGACCTGCGTAAAGTTGAAACTTGTGTATTAGGTACCTGAACAGACTCGGGCTGTAGAGTGGTGCTTGAGCTTGATTCTCTAACTTCGCTCAGTTCTCTAACTTCGCTCAACTCTATCATTCTCCCACTGTCTCTGCCAAGAATGTGTTCCTTCTCAAGGAACACTGCTCTCTTAGCTACAAAGACCTTTTTGTCCTCGAGATGATAGAAATAATACCCACAATTTTCCTTGGGGTATCCCACAAATATGCATCGCTCTGTCCTTGATTCTAACTTATCGGGGTTGTGTCTTTTAACGTGGGCAGGGTAGCCCCAAATCTTAACAACCTTAAGATCAGGCTTCTTCCCTTTCCATATCTCATATGGTGTAGACACTACCGACTTAGTTGGAACTCTGTTCAGAAGGTAAGCTGCGGTTTCTAGGGCATATCCCCAGAATGAGATGGGTAGGTCAGCGAAACTCATCATGGACCGTACCATATCTAATAATGTACGATTTCTCCTTTCAGAGACACCATTGAGCTGAGGTGTATAAGGAGGTGTCCATTGGGATAATATCCCATGGTCCTTGAGGAACTGAGTAAACTCTGTACTTAAGTATTCACCTCCTCGATCTGATCGAAGAGTTTTGATACTCTTTCCAGTCTGGTTCTCCACCTCATTCTTATACTCTCTGAATTTCTCAAAGGCCTCGGACTTGTACTTCATTAAGTACACATATCCATACCTTAAGAAATCATCAGTAAATATAATGAAGTAGGAGTAATCTCCAATGGCATGAGTTGACATGGGTCCACATACATCACTATGTATGAGTTCCAACAACTCAGTGGCTCTCTCTCCAGTTCCACTAAATGGAGAGTTGGTCAATTTTCCACGAATGCAAGGCTCACAAGTTGCATAAGACACATAGTCGAATGGATCTAGATATCCATCATTTAGTAACTTTTGAATCCTTCTTTCATGGATGTGACCTAGCCTACAATACCACAGGTATGCACTGTTCACTTCATCTCGTTTCCTCTTAGACACATTTACATTCATGATATGTGGAATAGTGTCTAACATAAATAAACCATTATGCAATGTTCCTTTCGTGATGATCTTATCATCTAATAATATCGAACAACCATTGTTCTCAAAAACAAATTTATATCCACTAACTGTTAAACATGAAATGGAGATAATGTTTTTGATAATAGAAGGAACAAAATAACATGCATCTAATGCAATAAAAGCTCCACTAGGCAGATGTAGGGCGACCTCGCCAACAGCTAATACAGCAACTTTTGCTCCATTACCCATCTTGAGGTCCATCTCACCTCTCTCTAGTCTCCTAGGCCTTGCCAGAACCTGCAACGAATTGCATATATGATAAGCACTACCGGTATCCAATACTCATGTGTTATCATAAGAGTCTGACAAATGGAGACTGATCATGAATGTACCTGAAGCTTCATCAAGCTTTTGTTTCGCCCTTTCTACAAGGTACTCTTTGCAGTTTCTCTTCCAATGCCCATCTTTACCACAGTGGAAGCACTGGCCTTTGTCCTTTGCTGGGTCTTTCTTAGCAACCTTTGCTTTACCTTGTTTGCCCTTGCCCTTTCCCTTCTTAAGGGACCTTTCTGCTTTCCTTTTCTTTCTGATCTCACCAGTGTAGAGAACTGGCTTCTCTTTCTTAATAGTACTCTCTGCCTCCCTCAACATATTGAGGAGCTCTGGGAGAGTCACCTCAAGATTGTTCATATTAAAATTCATTATGAACTGTGAAAAGGAATCTGGTAGGGACTGAAGCACAATGTCCACACACAAGTTATCCTCTAGGACCATTCCTAGACCTATGAGTTTCTCTATCCACTCAATCATCTTTAGGACATGGTTCTGAACCGGTGTCCCCTCAGTCATCCTAGCGCGGAAAAGGCTCTTGGATATCTCATATCGTTGAGTCCTTCCCTGTTCCTCAAACAATTTGCGGACATATAGGAGAATGGATCTGGCATCCATCTTTTCATGTTGTCTCTGTAACTCTGGAGTCATAGAGCCCAACATATAGCACTGAGCAAGAGTGGAGTCATCAATGTACTTCACGTAGCGAGCGATCTCATCCTCGCTTGCCCCTTCTTCGGGCGTAGGCATCACTGTATCAAGGACGTACACGATTTTCTCCGCTGTGAGAACAATTCTCAAGTTACGGAGCCAATCCGTATAATTTGGACCAGTGAGGCGGTTGACATCAAGTATGCCACGTAAGGGATTTGAAAGCGACATTTTCTGAAAATAAAGATGTAGCAGAAATGAATAACATACAGATTTTGCAAGAAATAAACTATCAAGATATGGACTTCTATCTTAATATGCTCCCACTATTTTACTATCGAGTCACGCGACACCCTCAGCACGTGAAACGGAAGTCTCCGGCAGACTTCTAGTGGGGATCAGGATCCAATCAGCGTCTTAGTGTAACCTCGAGGGACTCGACCAATCACACTAAGCCTAAAAGGTAGGCAACTCTTGCCGATCACAACTCCTTATGATTCCCGTCCTGTTCGGCCTCCGAATCACCATGGCCTCGAGGGACTCGGCCAACCATGATGCTCGGTTAAGTCAACACCTTCGTTACAAGATGAGTCTGATTTGATGATATACCCTCAAGGGACTCGACCAAGCATATCATGCCCTCAGGTCACCGGTGACATCTCTATGTCATAAGCAAGATAGCGAATCGCGATATAGGTGAGTCTCGAGGGACTCGACCAACTCAACCTACACCGGGAATCGGTTCCTACTCATAACGATGGAAGGCCACGTGGGTCAATCTAATTGCCTCACGTTTACCGACTTAATATTATCGAGAGATGTTTCTATGATTTGGTCTCCTAATATGACATGTCACACATATACATATTTAATATATATCTACATCGCATGCAAATATATATACATATCTAGTATGTGTATAAGCAATCACACCAGATGATCATGGACCACAACCTAATATGATTAGGCCCGAGCCAGTAGGCCTAATCACTCACATCAAGATCTATGTGTGCAACGGTGCATCTCCATGCCCTGTGATCATCCATCTCGTCCTCGTCGGTTTCGTCGACATCTTGATGCATCTCCATGCATCACGATCGTCCGTCTCGTGGGTCCCGCTATCGCATCCACGCTCCCGCTGCGCCTCCTCATGTGATTACAACTTAATCATAGGCACGCAGGCCCGACAATAAACGAGAAATATAATGGAGGTTCGCAGACCTCAATAATAATAATCACAAATATACACATCACACGGTCCATGATCATCCGTCCACACATCATACATCACATGTATAAATAATCATCATGTAGGACTACTAGATAATAATAAAAATAATAATCAACTAAACCTTTTAATTAATTAATATTTTCTGAAATCTGAGACATGTAGAGAATTTCTCAATTCCTAAGGGTATTTTCGTAATTTGGACAAAAGACAGAAACTGGAATTTCTCAAATTCCGAGGGGTAAAACTGTCTTTTTCCCAGAAAACCCTAATGCCCTTTCCCCCTTTCGCTGCTGCCGCCGCCGTCACCCTGCCGGCGGCGGCCTGTGCGGCGGGACGAGGGCGCTGCCCTCGCCTGCAGGCGGCACGCCCGCTGGCGGCGATGCCGCTACGGGTGGGCGCCCCCTGCGGCGCCTCTGCCCGTGGGCTGCCAGCCCCGCCAGCAGCAAGCCTGCTGCAAGCAGACCGCCGGCCGGCTGCTGCAGGCACAACGCTTGCGCATGCGCCGACGCTGTGCTGCCTGGTTGCGGTTGCCGCTGCAGGTGGCTGCAGGCATGCAGATCGAGGGCAGCAACTGTTGCTGCCCTTCCTTGTTTTTGCGTCAACGATTTTGATGTCAAAATTCTTCCTAAACACAACACACGCAGTTCAAAACCAATCATTCGCACGAACAACCTGGCTCTGATACCACTGTTGGGAAATCATGGGGGCGACATCATATGCGCAGCGGAAGAACAAGAAAAACAAAATCCCCGATTCCCAAAAAGATATTCGTCGTCATGCGAAGATTGGTGTGCAAAAATCCGCAAAACACAAAACTGCGTATAGAGATTGTGTTACCTAGGGAGATCGTATATCCATGTTTCCTTGCAGATCCTTAAGAGAGGGTGAAGGAGGTCAAGCGTCCTCCTCTCTAGCGGTGATCCACACAGCAGGGTTGCGACGACGCTCCTCAAAACTCCAGGCCTACTCTGAGGTGGAGAGGGAGAGGAGAATAGGAAAGGCAAGCAAAGACTCTAGCCTATGAGGCTGTGAATCCCTTCTATTTATAGAGATCCCGTGTCAAACCCTAATGAGTCCTTCCCTAATGGGTATTGGATCTGCATCCAATAAGACAAGGGCTCCGTCGGATATCTCATATCCGAACCTCTACTCATCGCAATGCCTACCATATGTATGTGACCCTCTAGGCCCAATATCGAGCTGGCCGTGAGTCATACCTGTCAGAACTCCTTCTAACTCAGTGAATTATTATCTCTGTAATAATTCACTCGACTCATCGACTACGGACGTACTAGGCCACTACGCCGTAGTCCCCAGACGATACAGGGGAATCCAATCCATTGGACCTGTCTGTCCTCAGTTACCATGTACCTATAGTCCCTCATCCATCTAATATCCTAGAGACCGTATATCGAGCATGGTGTTGTCAGACCCATACGGTTTCTACTCGAGTCTCGCTCTAATCGGATTCTCCCGGAGAACTCTTTCTCTCTCAACCCGAATGACCCTGGCCAGGGATTTGTCTGAGCAAGAACACATGGGATATTTCTCTCATGACGCCGAGAGTGGATGATCCTCTGTCGACACTCAATAGCCCTCGTAAGGTCGACTACCACTCCCAATGACCAGCTGTACTAGATCTGGGAACAGCCAAACCTATAAGTCTGGTATCAAAGAGTGGAGCACTCATACAGGACATCCTTGGTGTCTCAAGTCTAAGGACCAGATACACCACTAGGACTACGGAATCGCTGTCTGACAATAAGACATCATCAACCATCCAGCATTCCGTAAGCGGATCAATCAGTGAACTCATTCTCCAATGAGCACCTGTACTGTATCCCTAGTGTCCCTACACGAGCAGCTATGAGACCAGCTGCATCCATCATATGGACGGGTATACAGCACACCAGTCTATCCGGTTATCACGATGTCCCTCTCGAGTAACCTATGACCGGGATTATTTAGGATATGTGTTTAAAGGTGAATCGATCTCATTATCGTGATCTCATCACGATCCGATTCCCATTACACAAATCCAAGGACATCACAATATATATATATATATATATATATATATATATATATATATATATATATATATATATATATATATATATATATATATATATATATATGCATTTATGCAATAGTTATAAAGTGATATACGCCAAAATATAATAAGCAAAAAGATTCTGTATCAAGTCACACGTGCCATCACTCACGTGATTGGCTTGCTGGGCACCTATGACTAGCAGCCACTGCCTGACTGGGGCGGTTGCATCGCTTGGTAGAGCTCAGAGACCGAGCTCAGGCGGTTCCACGGCCTATCAGGGGCGGTTGCACTGCCTAGTCTCGCTCGGAGACTGAGCCCAGGCGGTGCCACCGCCTGACTGGGGCGGTTGCACCGCCCAGCTTTCCTAGGAGACCATCTCCTAGGCGGTGCCACCACCTGGCAGGAATTTTGGTCCGAATAGGTTGATCCATTCGGCCCAATTTGGGTCTATCAAGGGCCCAATTGCCCCCAGATTAAGTTAATGGGATCACCTCCCATTCCTAACTTAATCTACATGCTAACTACGATATTTCTTAAGACATTTACTGCAACTTGCTCTAGTGCGTCAATCGCTTCTTCCGACGAGCTTCCGGCGAACTTCCGTCGATCATCCGATGAACCCTCGGTGATGCTCCTGCGGACTTCCGGCAAACTCCTGGACTTGCGACGATCCACTTGGCGAGTTCCGACGAGCTTCTTTGGGCAAGCTCCTTGACTTTTCGGATTTGTTCCCGCAGAACCTCCGACGACCGTCCGGACTTCCGTCGAACTCTCGAACTCCCAACGTGATCATAGTCTTGACTCCGGTGCAACTCCTGCTGCATGTCTTACATCCATCATAGTTAATCCTGCACATGTAAAACAAAACTTTGATCGAGACAATTAATCCTAAACAATTAACCAAGTTGTCCGGCATGTCATTGATCCCTCGACGCTTCGTCCGATTCTTCGGCGCATCATCCTCTCCTACGGCCTATTGCCCAATCAGCCAGTTGACTTCGCAACTCCGATATCCTTGGCGCAATACCTGCTCTTCTTGGCCCGATGCCCGAGTCCACGACCCGAAGCCTTCTGTCGATACGTCGACCGATCTACCGGCCTGACGTCCAATCTTCTAACATGTTCCTCCGACACAACATGATTTTTTCTGCTTTAATTGTCTCATCCTAATCGAAGCATCCTGCGTCACTCAAAACGTAGATTAAATTATAAACATATATCAAGTGGTTTCATCATCAAAATACGAGATTCAACATTTACATCCATTTTCTTCATGATCAGTAGATCTGCCTCTGTGGCACTCCTTTGAATCCACCTCCATTCTAACCGATGCTTTGTTTTGGATAGCTAAGTCCCTCTATACTTATCGTCACTTCCTCGCCCCTTTCGACCTCTTGCTTCAACACCTCTATGTTCTCTAAGTAGTTCCCCTTGGTTGATGGAAAGATAAACTGTAACTCTCATGCATTGTCTCTATCATTATGTTGTAGGGTTTACACCGATTCTGTTCTCCTTAGCTTCCTTGGTAGCAACGCTCACTTACTTGACCTTGTCCTCTGACTTGTTAGGCTCCCTTAAGCAAATATAGACTCTGGAGCAGTCCAACTCTCCAACTGCTTAAATCATACCTCTACATGATCAAGTCCCTCCAATGGGACTCACTAGTACTTACATTCGAACTTTTCCCTCGGTGGTACACAACCCTTATATGCTGATGACCAAGACTTTCATCTGATGCAAAATTCTTTGCATGCATGGAAGTCCCACCTCTACGGTATCATAGCTTTCACTCATTGAATTTGTGACCCTTCTTGCCATAATGTTGTTTAGCAAAGTAGAGCTATCAGTAGTTCCCGATCATATCTCTATATGATATAGTCCTTTTCGGGACTATATTCGTGTGTATCGTATTGCCACGAACTATTCCACCACGATCTGTTGCACCAAGTCACCTCATAGTGACATCTTCATTGCATTTCGATCCTTGTGGGATGAACTCGGTTTGTGATCCCTCCATGTGTGGCCTCTACCAACACATCATAAGGCCTCTTCCACCTTTAATTGTGTTTACTCTATTAGCAATTGACCTTTGTACCCCCCCCCCTCCCCCCCTTCTCCTCTCGGGTCATACCTGAACAAAGTATTGCTCTAGGATAGTCCGTCGCCTAATAGCTCTGGAAGTCCACCGACTTCGCTAAAATTAGTGCACCATTGTCTGGATCCTAGGCCTCTGCCCCTACCAGCACAATATCTACTATGCATCACTTCCTTTATTGCAACTTGAATCGCAGCAGTATAGCATATTCTTCAAGAGTACTTATCTCCGCGTCCTCTTGCCTTGTGCGAAGGCATTCTGAACCTAACTTTGCCTTTGTAAGTTGAGTCTCCTTAGTTCCTCTATCAAATGCTTCTTCAAGATAAGGTGCATGTGCCCAGAAGCTCCCTTCATCTTTGGCACCATACAAGATGAGTTCGATCTATCAGAATGACGGGCCCATAGAACGACATGATCTCGCTCTGGCCTCTACAAGAGTTCATGTCCTTGACCTCTGTCCAAGGGAAGCTCTATGCCTCCGCTCCATATTCTCTTTTCTATGCTGGCTCCCTTTATACGACTTAGGCACTTCGCCAAGTTACACCCAAGTTGCTCTGCTTCTTGTTTTGCATTGAGTTGATGGTGGCCCTCGCACCCACCATTCCACAAGTCAGCCCACCATTGAGTCCGATCTCCATATCGACTCAAAGTGTGCCTTCATTTGTATTGCTTTGGATCGCTCCCCTACTTGATCTCGCAATATATCTATCAATGCATTCTCTCAAGCAAGATCATGCAACGACTCCTTACCGCTCGCTCAGTCCGTTGAGCATCATAGAGTTATTATTATTTTTTAAGTACCCCTCAACATGTACGATCTGTTATATATGATTCTCCCTTTGGAGTACCAGGACCTATCCCTCCTGGATATCTATTCCATTGGAGCAATATCTCTCTTCGCTTCCTTCTCTTTGAAAGTTTCGGAGATCACAATCTCCTTGGACTACTCCGACTTGCTGAACAAAATGTGTATTGTTCTATCTCCTACAAATGCACTTGCTAGATTGCGACTCCACATCAATACAACCCCCACTGCACCACTCAAGGCCTAGCAACATGCTGAACTCAATGCACACTTTAGCCTTCTACGGACGTATCCTTCTCATGCTGAAGAGAAAGTTTCAATGCTCCATGACATTAAGTTTCGGTCGCCACGAACATTCCATCATCCACATACAAACCCTTGCATGAGTACCGAATTCTTTGAGTTAGCAATTTTTCTCACTTTTGTGAGTTTTGCATAACTCTTTCAATCGCTGAGCAACTCATTCCATCTTACCTGGTCTCATCCTTTACCAAGCGCCTTACTTGTCTTGAGCACCATCAAGTATGGTTGTCAACGTCGAGTCATAGCTCGAACTTAGTCATCCCAATCTTTGTGCGCTATGTATTCTTCCCAACTTGCTTGCCCTTGTGGTGCCTCTTGCGCGAAGGGTTGATCATTCCTCTGAATGTCAATCTCAGATGCCCGCTCCTCTGAGCGACTCATTTTCCCTACATCTTCATACATGTTTTCCTCGAAACGGTCGCGCGTGCTAGCTGCCCTCAACGCTACCCCGCTAAGTCCCCCACGTTTGTATGCTAAGTGTTTCTATGAATGCTTGTCCCGTTCTAAGACCATAGGTCACAGACTTAGCTGATTTTGTCTAAGTTGTGTGACACCCTTACATGTCCATCTACAAAGGTCAACCTCCCCGAAAACTCCCATAGTCCCTTAGGACCTACAAAAGAGAAAACGGGTTAGAGAAAGTGCCTCACTCAGGATCCATGAGCAAACATTTCAGAAAATACTTCATAGTTAATGTAAATTACAAACAAACTTTACAAGCTCTGAACGGTTACACAACAAAAGGTTAAAATGGTCCACTACAGACTGAATATCTATCACAAGTATCTACATAATATAACCTTTATTTACAATCTTAGATTGGCCACTAAACCCAACTAAAATGAGACAGTTAAACCTTCGATCGTCCCTCTATATGTTGTGCAAAGCATGAACAAATCAAAAGACACAGTCATACATAAGTATTATATCAAACATCCTGTTTAGAATTTTATCTATCACTATCCGACAAAACCCGTTCGATATTTAAGTTAATAAATCGGTTCAAATGATTTAATTCAATACGGAATCTAAAAAGAGTTTGATTAGATCATATTCCCTTACATCAGCTCAGAAGCTAAAGAATGCTAAATGACTGATGATTGCAAGAATCCGAGGTATGCCCGTGAGAATTAGGATCGAAGATAGTGATGATGAGTTATCCAATCTTTTTATTGTGCATTCAATCTTGATATTTCAGTCATTAATAATTCTAAATTCAAATATTCTTCTTTAATTCGATATCAAGTGTCGGTCATGATATGTATTGGTCATAGTACATCTTTTAGACAATGTTGCACGCAACCAATGCGTAGACATGCAGTTGCACCTAAACATCTATTTAAGTGGTAAATTGACTTCCTCCAAATCGTGCTAACCACTCCTCATGTAGAAGAAAAGCATCAAAAGAGGAGTGTTTCAAAGCAATCGAGCTACTTAGTTGAATGAGTCTTCTTTGACATATCTGCATCAACTCTCTACAACAATATGCTGATGAAGTGAGGATGGCATGTACATATAGCTGACATTTTTGTTTCAGAAAAAAAGCTTTCTTTATTAGAAGAAGAACACAGAATCGTATACAAAATGTATTCAAAGATCTATAACCCATGTAAGAACAAAAGAGAATGAATCCAATCCTTCTTCTTCCTCCTCTATGTGAAGTCTTCCTCCAATACACATTTATCTCGAGCTTGCTGTGTGCTTTCAACTGTACTGGCATGAGTTCTTGAGAGACACAGGCGTGTCCAACCTGGTCTGGTCCATCACAATAGCACACCGGACATGGCTGTAGAACTTGGGCTTCACCAGTTTTCCCAGCACGTGTGCCCTTGACCTGACGGTGACGCTGAGGGTCAGGTTCACTGGTTGACCATTTGGCCGGCCGCTGAGACCCGACCCGCCGCCGTAGAGTGGGAGCTTGCTGCTCATCACCGCCACATGGAGGTTCCTCTGACTCTTCCGGGATTGGTAGAAGTAATCTATCTGCAAAACGAGCAACTCCGAGTCAACCACGACATCCACAGATCAAGTCGCAGAGATGATGATGCGTGCTCACGCTGCCGCTGGCGATCGCGAGCTGGTAGTAGTCGAGCAGCACCGGCGTCGAGGTCACGTGCACGCCGAAGAAGCTCCCGGTGTTGCGGTAGGTGAGCTTCACCGTCGAGTTCAGAGTCAGCAGATCGGTGGGCACGAGGGAGGAATCGGTGCCGGCTTGGACGTAGAAATCCTCGAACGTGATGCTCTGTGACAACGCGGAGTCGCTCCGTTATTAACCTATGGTTGTGTTCGACGAAATGCTTGGAAGCATAGAACGGGGCGAAGAGGCGAGGAGATTACGTTCATGGTGACCTGCGGGCTCTGATGGCGACTGGCGCCCCACAGGACCAGCGCGAAGAGGAAGAAGAGGACGAGGAACACCGCGACGAACGCGAGGACGTAGAATCTACGGGGAAGGCGCTTCTCTTCTTGCTCGCCGTCGCGGAGCAGGCTTTCCTCCTCGATCGCCGCGGTGTCCCGCCATGGCATGTCGTCCCGGTGGCGATCAGCGCCCGTCACGCCGTAGTTGAGGGAGACCTTCCTGGTGCCGGGAGTCGACGAGAGGCGGGCGGTGAAGGAATCCCGGGAATGGTGGTTGTGGGTCGGGGGGCGCGCCGGTGTGGAGTGGTACGATGTGGCCGTCGCCCTGTCGCCGTATTCCAGTGGGCTCTGGACGTAGTAGGCGGGCCGGGGAGGGGAGGGAGGAGGGGACGACAGCGAGATGCTCGACGTCTCCGACTCCGTCTTGGCATGCTTCCCGTGAGTGTACATGGCGATCGAGATGCCTACTTCGATCTCTTCTTCTTCCTGCTTCTGCTCTCTTCTCTGGAAGGAAAACCACAGCTACGTCAAGCCTTCTTCCCTTCTTCGCTGCTCCAATCTAGTGGAGACAAAGAAATGGGGACGTGTTGTGCACGTCAGTGCTATCAATAGTTGACGGTTTCAAATCGATGATGACCTGCTGCTCCTCCTTCAGTAATTGCAATTCTTATTAGCATTAAATTGATCTTTCTGATGTGATGGCTTTTCTTTTCTTTCTGCATTAGTAGTCAACAGGGAGAAATGCGTTGACTACTTCCCGGTTCTCATCCACTAAATGAGATGTCTCTTCATTGGGCTGCTTTCTTCCTTCTCTGTTGGTATATTGTTCATGAAGTAATGTGTTCGCATATATGTATTTTTTTCCTTTTGGTATTTTACTATTAGTTTGCACGTTCTATGCACATTACGACATGCCCTTCATTTTGTCTTTCAATAATCATATTCATAAATTAATTGCCATGTAAAAGTCAAGCCAAATTGTCATCATTACCAAAACTGGGAAAGAGAGTAGTAAGTTGGAGGCATAAACTTGTCCAGATACAACAGAACTGCCAGCCCACCCAAAAAATGAGAGTTCCCATGATAAATATCTATTAAGAACAAATCAAACTAATGAGGCTCAAGACAAATGGTTCTACAGAAATCAAAAAGTTACAACCAACTTTAAGCTGCTAACCAAGAAAAGCAGTAAACTCAAAGCATGAGATTGAACAATGCAGTCGGTTATTTGACCTAAACAGCACTTGAAGTTGATACAAGTGTTTGGTGATCCCTCACGAGCTCCCACAATCCACCATTTAGTGCAATACTAGATGAAGCAGGGATAGTGCCAAAACCTTTACATTCATGAAGAACCAGGAAAAACCAATCAAGTTCCCACAAAAAAGGTTTCCAACCGGATAGCAATTTTCTTGGTTCATGATTTTGCCAGCTTGCTTTGCAGACGGGTTTCGCTAAACCAACATCTGAATGTCAGCATGATTTCTTTCCTCTCGAGCGTTCTCTATGGCCGCAGCTTTATCTGAAATCAGGTTTCTCTGCCAGCTTGTTCGATACCCATGGCATCTTTCTCCCTGAATCTTGACTTAAACAAACAAAACTCTCTGTGGAATCATCCTATTATATATCCATCAAACTTTTCTACAGGTGGTGTGCGCAAAGGTTAGTAGAAAAAAGGAAGCTTACTCTGTATAATTAGTCAAAGGAACAGCAACTACTTCTGCTTTAAGAGATGACAGCCTACACTCTTTGTCCAGAAGACTAGCATGTGAATTTGTCATCTCAAATGAGAGAAATGGACTTCTAATTTTGAATTTTGAAGCCCTTAGACAATGTCAAATGTAGCTGGAAGAGCCCAAGAGAAGATCAAACATATCACTTGGTGTCAGCAAAGTTGTACCACCAACAATCAGCTCTATGTCGGGCCTACCATATTCTGCAACTGCTTCCATAGCTTCCCGAATCTTGGATAAGTAAAAAATTCAGTATGTTAGTTAATTAGCGCTGTCTGGTAACGTACTTCAAAAAGAACCATAACTGACATTAGTTGTAAGTCGACTATTGAGATGAATATTGACGTTAAGTAAAAGGTTCATATCATCTGCAATTGCTACATCACATCTCTTGACATTAGCGCTATCGATGCCCAAGATAATTACAAAAAGACTAATGTGAAACACACATCTTCAGATTACAATTTGAAAAACTAATTTGAATATTCAAACAAGATCAACTTCTATGTAAGATGAAAAATTGACGCAATGCTTTCTCCAGTGTCCATATAAACAAAATAGGAACGATCCATTCATTAAAAAGCACCTCAACAATTTTATGCAATCTGCAAGAACAGTGAGGGTATGGAATACCTACCATGCTTGAGAAACAAATGAGGATCCGACTTCAAGAAAAATCTTATTTACTGGACAGTAAAACATTTTTTCAGGAAAAAAATGGTCACATGAAGTAAAGAAAAGAAATTTACCTCAAGATTATTAATGCCCCCCACAACAAAAACAAGAAGAACACTTTGATCTCCAAAACTTGGTTTAGCCTGAAAAAAATTAATTCTAAATGTTAATGCAGCTAAGATTATTGGCAAAACTTCAATAAGTGTAAATAAAAGACCCACCTGTCCAAGGCCAAATCTACCAAACCCACTCTTCAAAAACCGCCCTACTGCAGATGAATGGTACTCAAGTCCAGGAACATCATACTTCGCCAACAAAGTTGTTAGAAGCTTATAAAGCAAACCCTTCCGTGTGTCCGCATCACTGCCATATTTACTTGATGCAACCAACCCTTCTCGGAGAGTTAAGTTTCTCCTCTTCAAACTAGATAACTTATTAAAGAATTTGAATAGTTGATCGACCCTATCTCGCAACTCTAGTTTAAGCTGCATGTCACCATATGCTTGTTCATTTTGATCATCTGCTTCTTCATCATCCCAGCTACCCCACTGATCATCAAAGGCATCAACTTTTGGTGGCTTGGCTGAATCTTCCTGCTCATTCAACTTGGCTTCAAGTTCATTACATAGACCATGGAGGAACTGAAGCTTTGCAGATGATGGATTTTCCGTAACTGCATCCACTATAGCTTCTTTAAGGGAATGCTCCTCTTCCCAAGAAAAAGGTCCACTAGATGCAGATGTCGGAAAGCTTTCCCCAGCTAGAATATACCCGATCATTGACAGAAGCAGTGCATCTTGAAAAGAGAGAAGATTCTGAGATGGTCGGACCCTTCTATCTTGTTCATTAGATCTTACTGAAGTACTCGTATTGATAAAATCACGAATTTGACTTGAAAGGCTTTGACTAGTGTCTAGAGAAGTTATAGACAATATCTTCTCAGCATTAACAAAGGCATCCCAGTGGGAGTTATGAGGCTCACTAAGGGCAAGTACAGCAGCTAACACTAATTGAATGATGCCCTTGTTTTGAATTAAAGACATCTGATTTTGAGCCAGTCTTTTAAGCATAGCATGAATCTCTGAAGCAGATAAAAGACCTGGCCGACCTTTTAGATTAACATTTATGTTCTCATGCTGCAGAGTTTCCAAGAGCCATTTCTTTATTAGAATTGCCCCATCTTTTGCCCTTCTATCAAGCAAGGTTTCAAGATAGTTTGCTCCTGCACAATTAGATTGAAATGATCCACTCAGCAAACTATATCCATTATCTAACGCACTAGTGATAATTTTGTCGGCATGATCAGAAGATTCGTTGACAATTGCACCAGCGTTCCAGCCTGATATAAAAGCTCCAATTCCTTCAGATAGCTGAGTGCTGTTCGTTGCATGTTCATCTGTACTGAAAATAGTTCCAAATGGAATCCGTATATCAAGTGGTGCACGTTGAACTTTAATGTGGGTACCTAGTTTTGGTGCTGGGGAGCTTTTAGCTGGTAAAGAAGATGAGATCCTCTCTCTACGAGGCAAAGAGCAAAACAGTCGATCGAGAAATGAGTCACCATGGCAGCAGGGTGTAAGAAGATCAAGGGTGCGATCAATAAGTAACAAACCAGCTGATCTTTTATTACGCCGACCTACATCATACAGACTTGACATGTCCATCAACATCTTGCCAATGAGTCTTGATGTATCTCCTAGAGAAAATATTTCCATCTTCAAATCCATCTGAACATTTTCAAAAACCATAGATGGAGCAAGTAATATGGTAGAAGACAACTATCAATCATAATTTAACTAGATAAATGAAAAAAATAAAGAGTCATAATTAACATAATAATTAAGAATAATGGCAATAAAACCTACCTTTGCTGCAAGATGGTAAAGGAAATTAGCAGTAAGTGTTGCACCAGGAGGAACATCTTCACCATCAGAAGGTAATCCAGTAGAAATAGAGGGCAATCCAGGACTAACAGAATCATCAGAGTCATTTGACAAGCATGCTTCTGCAACTGTTCCTTCTGAAGGCAAAACAAAGACTCGAGGGGAAAGAGGACACAAGATCATTGGGAAGTGATGAACAGAAACGAGCAACTTTTTGGACTCTTGTTTTCCTGTAACATTGACCAAATCATCAGCATATATGTCTCCTTTGGAGCTAGCTTCAACAGATTGATAACTTGCACCAGAAGCAAGATCTGCCCAACCATCATTTTCAGAAGCCTCTGCTTCTCTCTCTTGATGAAAGTGAAGTCCCCTTTTTCCAGATTTTTTCAAGAGCTCTTCATAGTCTTGAATAAGCAATGACTCATATTCATTAAAGGCATCAGGCCCAAGAGGTGAATCGATGTATGCTGAATGAGCAATCTGAAAGTAACGAGCAGAAATAAGGATTGACAGTATAACAAAAATAAATAAATAAATAAAAACCAAGAGAGCCTAGTCCATGTGACACTAGGAAAGAGTTGAAAAACGACTAGTTAATACAGGATCAAATTATAATCAGGTAGAAAGCATAACACAAACAATGAAGGAGACCAAAGGAATGCATAAGGCAGTTTCTTGATGTAGTGGCTTATATTATTCAAATCATGCTCGCAATTCACTGAAGAAATATAATGAACAACTTCCAGATGAAGATCATGCAACAATGTCACTATAAGCAAAAGGTATTTGCTCTTATATAGTAGAAGAAAGAATGTTTATTATTCTTAATGTAACCTTATTAATCACCTATGGAAACTTAATTTACCAAGTCAGTTTAGGACTGAAGACTGCACCTCTGAGATAGAAGTAAAAATAATACATCGAAGAACAGTTCTGTTGGTACCCAAGCAACGTAATATGTACCGATGTGCATCACTAAGGAGACGTGAGGTAATAATTACAACCTTCCTTGTAGGACCCACAAACATTGAGTTCCAACTCGTAGTCTGCAATATAGATAAAAGAAGAAGAAATTAAAAGGTATATATTTGATAGAATACAACAAAGAATATTTGTAGTCTGCAATCGTGATCAAGTGCACCAAAATGCAATATAAGAACATCAATTCCAAAAGGAGTAACTAACTTAAGTGACAGATTCAGACAAACTTTTTGATGGAACACAAACCATGTGACGATGTGCACTTTTTACAATATTAGCATACAATCATACATCATTATTCACATGGAGAAACTAAGAACATTAAACTGCAAACTGAATAGTAATGGCTATTTAGCATTACCATATCAAGTGGAGATGCATTTTCTAAGCTGCAAACAGCATGCACTCCAAGTTCCAATAAAACTGGGAATGCTCCAATGAAATGGAAAGCCTCTAGACAACCCGCATCAAGATAAAGAATGGAGTCTGCAAGTTGATCTGAAATCTGAAAGTATGAAAACAAAAAAAAGGATCATTTCCATAAATTGAAAGTATGTAGCTAGCAAATAGAAAGAATTTTGTCTCATACATTCCTGTAGTGAAATATGTTAGTTTTCTGTCATAAAATTCAATAGTCCTCTACTGTGAATTTGTCTCAAACAATGCCTAACTTAGGTACTCTGAAATGGGAGACCAAAAATAGAAAAAAAAAAAAAAAAAGACACAACGATACTTTTTTCTCGAGCCATTTAGTTAGGTTGTTCTGGTAACTGTGAAATAAACATGTACCAAACACATGACACTATGTAAGCCAGGGCAGCCAAGGCTTTTTTTTTTTAATTTATAAATTTTACAAGTATCATTGTAGCAATGATATTCCCTATGGCATATACAAACCAAAAAACATTACCCAGAAGCTTTTAATTTTTTAGTACTTCACAATTTTTTTATATAACAATATTTGAAATATTATTACTTTCAATATTATTACTTATCATTATTTCTTGTCGCAAACCCCAAAGACACTGAAACTGTTGTTGTAGTTCATTCTAACACCACAGTTCAAAGTTCAAACCATGTTAGGAAAAAAAAAAGTAAGCAATGAATTAATTGAAAGAAAACACAATAACATCTTCTCCAACATGATATGAGAATTGCATTTTCATTAATAAGCATTAAGTAGCTAATTATCTCAATGCTATGATGTTATTCTTGACTTAGATTGTTTTGGCAGGGCACTTATGTATGACAAAAACCATAATACTATTAAGTTTATATTGCATTTTGGGACAGAGATGTTTTCATGTACAAACTTTAAATATGGAAGTTATCATCTATTTGGGATTTCCCCAAAAACAATTGCCCCTCGTTATATACTAACCATTAAGGATATATTATCATGAAGAAACAAGAAAATTGAAAGGTGTTCTTATACACCTTTGCTAGAGAAATTATAACCGAGTATTGCACAATATCCTAATTTCTTTGTCATAAAAGACTTGATTTTATGTCTGAATGGTATTGATATAAAATTATCCTTTATAGCTCATCAAATCTCTGCAGTTACAAGCAACATCAACAGGCTAAAATTTTCCCAAAACTCATCCTAGCTAAGTGTCATCTCTGCAAGAGCCAATTGCCAAAAGAGAATCAATTAGTATCAATCTGTTCAACGAATATATCATTCACCGGCATGCAAAGTCTTTTGCCCCTAAATCGAGTAAGGCAACACTGGCAATAACACCAACTCAAGAGAAGTAAAAGAACAAAAGAGGTACACTGCCAGAACACGGTTAGCAAAAGAAGAACCTACTGGAATGCCCCCCAAGATAGTCTGCCCTCAGTCGACATACCTAAATCCATAAGAATTCAATAACCTAAGCAGAAATGTTCGCAAGCGCAGCACCGCGCCACATGCATTCTACAGTAACAAAACTGCAGATCGCATAATAATAATAATAATAATAATAATAATAATAATACGCAGGCATCACATAACAACAGTTCTCATCTATCACCTTCGGTATGAATCCGATCCAATTCTAGTCTTATCTTTGACATAACAAGGAAATACGAAGTTAATCCTAAATAGCAACTGAGGAGCAGAAGAAGAAATTTACAAGGGAAGCGACCTTTTCATTACCTGGCGAATGGAGTCGATACAAGATCTGATCAGATCGGCGGAGGCCATAGTCTCCTCCTCCTCTCCCCCTCGCCACTCCTTCGATCTCTGGCGTGGGGAAATGGATCGGAGACGGAGAGAGTCTGCGATCCTTCACGAAACGCCACGGGATGAGAACCGGACCGGAGATCGAGTCGGACGAGTCTGGTCGGCAATTTAACCACTCGGTTCAATTAATTGAACCGGAGGTCTTTTTCTTCGTAAATTGAATTGAAGAGGTGGGCTGATTCCGATTGAATGGACAGTATTGCCCTCCATTCCTTCAGAAAGGGACATTTTGTCCCCATCGGCCACGTGGGATGATTGGATCCAATACTTATGAACTAATATACAATTACATAAGCCATACTTTTCTCTTTGGTTTGCATGATGAAATATTGAATTAAATTTTATAATTAGATACGTGATCATTTTAAATAGTTATTTCATTGGTTAAAGTGAAGTTGTTAGTTTCTTCTATAAGCATGAGGTAATGTAATGCTTCAAATTCAAAAAAAAAAAGAAAAAAATATAAATGAAATGTCTCATAGTTGTGAGTTATTATATATAATAAGAATTTTTAATTATGAAGTGTTTCTAGACATATACATATCTGGTTCTCTTATGAAAATTTTGCTTGTTATTGTTTTGATGTCCTCAACCAGAACTCAAACACAACTTGATCTGATCTTGAAGATGCAAAGTCATCCAAACTCTCATAATGATCAGGCGAGGGAGTTACTGTTAGATATGTGTTAGTTGAGGTGGATTCAAGATGGACTTCGAGTATCCGAGATGGTTCCAAAGCTAGGCTGACATAGGTTTTGATCTCCTTAGGGATCCGGCACAAAAGTCGACATTGGGAGAGACTTCCTGACCTGACCTTTTCGATGATTAAGCTAGTTATGCGAAATAATTGAAATGGGTGGGTTTAATGTATGGGAGTCTGGTCCCTGTTTAGGCATCGAGGATCGATTCCTATACTCGGAAAGCCTGGGGGGGGGCCAAGTGGCTATTAGGGTTGGCCCGCACTGCTTATCATGGATTGCGATTTGTGACTACCTATAGATTATCACCCTGCTATTGAATAAGAGAAATGACATGCATGGTCTTTCTCCAACACCCAACAGGGAGGTTTTGCTCAACGTTAGAATATAGTTTTAGTTTTATTAATTTTTATGAATGATAAACAATAAAGACAGAATTCGAGCACAGCAATTTACGATATTTCTTGAACGATTGATATGAGCTCAAATAATTACATCCATAAGTGATCAAGCAGCAGACGTAAAACGATTAAGTATGTAGATGAGTTCCATGCAATCAAATTTCACCACAAAGTTGATTAGCAAAATAACATGCTCTTTAACATGTTAATTAGTGGAAGAGGAATTGTGTATCTATCACGATTACCAAAGCAGAATATAGAACCTCTAAGAAAACATTATATTAGAAAAAGAGTTAATTAGTAGTGCTCTACAAAGTTAGCATCCTGATTGGATGGTGGATGGGGAGTGACCACAAGATTAGTGGAAGAGGAATCATGCTTAAAGACAGAGATAACTTTAGAGAGAAGGGATGGTTGTCGAATATATACTTTTCAAAGAAAATATAATGAAGTGTTAATAGTGAATACGAGTAAAGAAGAAAATACTTTATCCGTATTGTGTAAGAGTCCAATATGATTAAGCAAACTCATAATTAAATCTCATTATCTCTTACACCATTTTTTTTTTGTATAATGACAAAAAATCTCATGAACTAAAATCAAATTGACCATATGCATCTGAACTGTTTAAAATTAAATTAATTTTAAATTAATTTAATTAAAATTCTCTCATTAGATAATTTGAGTTACATTACAACCGAGTGTAACCCTAGTATAACTATAACAAAGTATAGACGATGATATCTTGTTGGCTTTCCTTCCTTAACACCCATGTCTCCTCTCGACGTCTCCTCGATACTAATATTTTGAAACATCTAATGTTCAAAAATAAATATAAATATAATATAGATTATAGTCTTTTATCTTATGATTTGTCTTAATTTTTTTAAGAGTCGTCTTAACATGGGTTGATGATTCTTACAAATTAATGGCACTCTACTAGCTATAGTATTAATTACAATAATTAGTATTTAATTTTATCATTCAATTATAAATGGTAAGCATAAGTATAACGTTGGTTTTGGGGAAGCATCGTCACCGAGGAGACATAAGTGGAAAGAAAGCAAATGAGATGTCGTCACCCACCATTCGCTATAATTACACTAGGGTTAGGGTTAGACTCGATTGCAGTGTAATCCAGAGTAGTTCAAATACAACAGGTTGAATTTGGTTTGGTTCATACTTTTTTAGTGTTTATAAAAAAAATTTAATTCCCCAAAGTAAAAATGAAAGGAGATTAGTATTTGATAGGGGTAAAAACGAATAGGACATGACGCACCGGATTTGACGTAACACTGCCCCATGACAGCCGCCCCAAACGGCGCACCACGCCAAGGGATAAGCATTAATACCAGCGTAACGCCCACCCTCACCGACCGTACCCGCACGGCCTCGTCTTGCTGACCCCGTACGATCGGACAGGGCAGGGGAAGGCGTCGGCCAAGGCTTGCCACACCCTACAACTCGACCTTACCGCGCAACGCCCACAACGGCAACAGACGCGATCAGGAGTACGGCTCTGCCCCGGCGGGGTGGCGTCAGGTAACATCGAGCTCACCTATAAATACCCACGGGCTCCCAGCCGGCAAGGTAAGCAGACAAGCACACAATTTTCCCCTAAAACTCCCCTCTACACCACTAACTTGACCGTTGGAGGGGTCGGGCCGAATCGCCGACCCGACCTTTGTGCAGGTATTCGGGGAAAGCAGACCCAGCAACGCGGAGCATCCCGGCCTTATTCCCCGTAATCGGCCGTCCCGAGATCTCAAGCCTGGCAGCCTCGCCTGATCCTAGTCGTTCGGACCCCTGAACCAGCTGCGTCAACCCCCAGGTCACGGCTAAAAAAGTTACTTACCGTAACAGATTGGCGCTAGAAGGAGGGCCTCCGAATGACAAACGATCAGCAAACCCGCCTTGGCGAGCCCCCAGCCGTTGGGTTCCCCGCCCCGGGGGAACACCCCCCGCACGATGAAGCTCGCGACGAACACCCCGCAGCGGCGTCGGAGCGTTACTGGCGATTGTTCAACGACCCAGGTTTGTCACCTCCCGATGGCGCCCCCACCGACCCGCCGCCGGTATCTCCAGAGGCCTTTCACGACCTCACTCACCAAGTCCGAGCCCTGACGAGTATGGTGCAGACCATCATCCCGATTATCTCGCAGCGAACCCCCCCCCCCCCCCCCCCCCGCACGGGGCTCACCCTTCGCAGCAACGGGAAACCCTCGTCCGGGCTCACATGCCCCTCTCCGGGCTCCCTAGCTCACCCCAGAACCCGACGGTTCGGCCCGGGAGCCGGGAGGCGGAGGATACGACAAGCCGTCCCGAGCGCGAGGCTCCGTCCGCCGATTCTACAAATGCCCTACGAGCCCAGCTGCGCCTCGTCAGTCGAAGACTCGACGAAGTACAACAGGAGGTCCGTAAGTCCAAAGGGGACCTCGGGGTGGACAGACAGCAAGGATCCCCGTTCACCCCCGAGATCCAAGATCAGGCGATCCCGTCACACTTCCGCCTCCCCTCGCTGGACGCATACGACGGCACCGCCGACCCAGCGGACCACGTGGCCACTTTTCGCGCCCAGATGGCGCTATACGGGACTTCCGACGCCTTGATGTGCAGGGTGTTCCCGACGACCCTACGGGGTCCGGCCCGCGCGTGGTACAGCAGCCTGAAGGCCGGGACCATCGCCTCCTTCGACCAACTCGCCAGAGACTTCGAGCTCAGTTTCCTGGCTTACGCTCGACCGAAACCGTCCGTAGCATTACTCCTCGGACTCAACCAGAGGGAGGATGAGCCCCTCTCCCATTTTGTGAACCGCTTCACGACACAAATTCGCGGACTGTCGGATGCTCACCCCTCTCTATTGATGCAGGCATTCATGACAGGCCTGCGGCCTTCCCGGTTCTTCTGGTCCCTCGTGGAGCGACCCCCTGCCGTGGTTCCCGAAATGATTCAGCGTGCTGGCCAGTTCATCGCCGCAGAGACGTGGATGGCTGGGAAGCGGGAGGAACACAAGAAAGTCAAGACGGAGCCGCCCCGACAGCAGCAGCCCTCTGCCTCCCGTCGCAGGTTGGATAGATCCGACCCGAGGTCTCCTCTCCCTGTCTTGAGTTCTTCGCAGACGGAAATACTTCTCCATGAGAAGGGGAAGGGATTACTCAAGGAGCCCCACCCGATGAGGAGCCCACGAGAGCTCGCGGACCGCTCGAAATACTGCCGTTTTCATCGGCAGCATGGGCACGACACTGAGCAGTGCCGTGAGCTAAAATGGCAGATCGAGGAGCTTATCCGCCGAGGGCATCTCGGCCACTACCTTCCGTCGGTCAAGGAGCCGTCACCTCGCCCGGAAGGCCCCGTTGAACGACACATCGACATGATAGCCGGGGGGCCCGCAGCGGGGGGGGGCTCCGCGTTGGGCAGAAAGGCGTATGCCCGGGCCGCTCCCGACGAAGCCTCGGGATACGAGCCCGAGCCCGAGATTACCTTCCCAACCGGAGCTGCCGAGCGACCTGACCACGACGACGCCCTGGTAATATCATCCAGGATAGCCAACGCGCAGGTGAGAAGGATCATGGTCGACACGGGAAAGCTCGGCCGATATACTTTATTTTGGTGCCTTCCAGAAGCTCGGCTTAGCCAAGGAAAGCATGCGCCCGATCGGTTCAACGCTCACCGGGTTCACGGGAGAGTCAATATCACCTTTGGGGGCCATCACTTTGCCCTTAACCCTGGGCGTCCCGCCGAGGTCAAAAACGGTGATGACCGCCTTTTTGGTGGTCGACCTTCCTACGGCCTACAATGCCATACTGGGACGGCCGACCCTCAATAAAACCAGAGCCTTTGTCTCGACCTACTACCAAACCATTAAATTCCCGACTCACGCAGGGGTCGGAGAAGTCATCGGGAGCCCCCGTGAGTCCAGGCGGTGCTACCTAACTGCCGTTTCACTACACAAGAGGACCAGGGTCGAGCCACCGCTGGAGGACCCGCGGGAGACAAAAAGACCGGCCCCTCATCCCGAGCTGAAGGGGCCCACCATTGATGTACCATTACAAGAAGCCCGACCCGACCGAACGATCAAGGTAGGATCGGAGCTACCCGAGCGGGAACGAGAGCAGCTCGTCGGACTCCTACGGGAAAACGCCGACATCTTCGCCTAGTCCCCGTCTGATATGACGGGCGTCGACCCAAGGGTGGCGCAGCACCACCTTAACATCCCACCTGACGCTCGCCCTATAAAACAAAGACCCAGACGGCAGGCCCCTGATCGACAGCAGGCTATACAAGAGGAGGTAACCCGTCTCTTAGCAGCGGGCTTCATAGAGGAAACCAAGTATCCTCAATGGCTGTCCAATGTAGTCCTCGTGAAAAAACACAATGGAAGCTGGAGGATGTGCGTTGACTACACCAGTCTCAACAATTCATGCCCAAAAGATTGCTACCCCCTCCCAAGAATCGACCAGTTGGTCGATGCAACAGCAGGACACGCGCGCCTCTCTTTCATGGACGCCTATTCAGGATATAACCAGATCAGGATGGCGCTTGAGGACAGCAAGCACACGGCCTTCCTCACCGACCAGGGGGTGTACTTCTATAAGGTCATGCCGTTCGGGTTGAAGAACGCCGGGGCCACGTACCAGAGGACGGTGAACAAAATGTTCGCCCATCAGATCGGAAGGAACATGGAAGTATACGTGGACGACATGATCGTAAAAAGCCAAAAGACCGAAGCACATATTGCCGACCTGGCCGAGGCGTTCGACACACTACGTAAGTTCGGCATGCGGCTCAACCCCACAAAATGCGCCTTCGGTGTCACCTCCGGGAAATTCCTCGGGTTCATCATACATGAAAGGGGAATTGACGCCAACCCAGAGAAAGTCCAAGCGATCATCAACACGCAGTCGCCCCGGACGATCAAAGACCTGCAACGACTGAACGGAAGGATTGTTGCCATATCCCGATTCCTTGCCCGGTTGGGAGATCACTGCCTCCCCTTCTTCAGGGCGCTCAAGGACCCGAAAAACTTCCGGTGGACAACGGAGTGCGAAGAAGCCTTCAAACAGGTAAAGCAGCGCCTGGCGGACCTCCCCCGGCTCGCCTCTGTTTCTCCCGGCGAAAAGCTGGGCCTCTATCTGGCGGCCTCGCCCCATGCAGTCAGTTCCGTCCTGGTCAAAGAAAGCTCGGGCAAACAGCTTCCGATCTACTACGTTAGCCACATCCTAAGCGGACCCGAGGGGCGCTACCCGCCGATAGAGAAACTCGTGCTCGCCCTGGTGTTGTCGGCTCGGAAGTTGCGTCCCAACTTCCAGGCGCACCCAGTTGAGGTCATCACCGACCAACCCCTGCGGCAGGTTTTATCTAAATTTGATGTTGCAGGTCGGCTTCTCAAGTGGGCAGTAGAGCTAGGCGAGCATGATATAAGATACGTGCCCAGGACCGCCATCAAAGCACAGGCGGTGGCCGACTTCAACGCAGAGCTAACCCAGGTGACGAGCGAGGATCTAGAGCAGCCTCCCGAAGCTTGGATCCTACACGTGGACGGCTAATCCAACTCAAAGGGCGCCGGCGCGGGACTGGTCCTCCTCGCCCCCGACGGCCGCTCGTTCGAGCGCTCCCTCCGCTTCGGGTTCAAGGCCACTAACAACGAGGCAGAATACGAAGCGCTCCTGGCAGGACTCAGGCTGGCCCTCGAGATGCAGGTGGCCGCTGTACACGTCCTTACTGACTCACAACTGGTGGCCGAACAGCTCAGCGGCGCATATGAGGCTCGGGACCCAACCATGGCGAAATACCTGGCACAGGTAAGGGACCTGACTGCTAAGTTCCCTTATTTCACATTATCCAATGTCCCGAGGGGGGAGAACGAGCGGGCCGACGCATTGGCCAAGCTAGCATCGAAACCGACCTGCAAAACACGCCCAGAGATCGAGGAGCTTCCTGTCCGCGCCATCGAAGTAGCGATTACGGCCCCCGGAAATGCCCCGATCATGTGGGTACAGGAGCTGCTGCGTTTCAAGCGGGACGGGATCCTTCCCCGCGACGAGGTAGCAGCTCGACGGCTGCGCCGTACGCACGCGTGGTACGCCGAAGAAGGTGGCCGGCTTTATAGGCGGTCCTTCACCTATCCCCTCTTACGGTGCCTAGAGCCGGAGGAGGCCCAGACGGTCCTGGCTGAAGTCCACGAAGGGGTCTGCGGAGAGCACAGCGGAGGGCGAACCCTGGCGCACAAATTGTTTCGCCAGGGGTACTACTGGCCGAGCATGTGCCGGGACGCAAAAGCTTACGCTCAGCGTTGCAGCGCATGCCAAGAACACGCCCGCGCACCCCGACAGCCCGCGGTCCCTCTCAACCCCGTCACGTGCGCATGGCCGTTCGCGCAGTGGGGGTTAGACCTCCTCGGCCCTTTCCCGCCGGCTTCGGGACAACGGAAATATATCATCGTGGGAGTAGATTACTTCACAAAGTGGGTCGAGGCCGAGCCATTGGCGACGATCACGGAGCACCAAATGGAGAAGTTCGTATGGAGAAACTTAGTGACTCGGTTCGGGCTGCCCAGGGCCATTATTACGGATAACGGACCGCAGTTCGCGGGCAGAAGGTTCAGGGAGTTCTGCGCAGGTCATGACATCCAACTAAGGTTCAGCTCGGTAGCACACCCTCAGACGAACGGACTGGCAGAGGTGACCAACCGATCCATCCTGGACGGACTCAAAAGAAGGGTGTCCGCGGCCCGGTCGACCTGGGCCGACGAACTCCGTAGCGTCCTATGGTCACTACGCACCACACCCAAGACCGCGACTGGGGAATCCCCGTATAGCCTGACGTTCGGAACCGAGGCCGTCCTTTCGCCCGAGGTGACCATCTCCACCCTCCGGACGAGGAGCTTCGTCGAGGAAGTTTCGAACGAAGGACTTCGCGCCAGCCTCGACATGATCGAGGAACGACGCGCCGACACGCACCTGAAGGCCCTTTCTTACCAGAGAGCCGTCGCAAGGGTCTACAATAGGAAGGTACGACCTCGACCGATAAAGTTAGACGACCTAGTCCTCCGAAGGACCGAGGTCAGCAACCCAGCCCGAGCCAGGGGGAAGCTAGCCCCCAAGTGGGAAGGACCTTATCGGGTCGTAGAGGTGATCCGGCCGGGTACGTACCGACTCACATCGATGGACGGTTCTCGCGTACCGAGAACATGGAACGTCGGGAACCTCAAGAAGTTTTTTGTCTGAGGCAAAGAAACCTTTTCGTTTAAAGAGGTAGAACTTTTTCGTTCAAAAGTTTTTCTCCCAAAGGACGGAAGCCTTCGCCTAGGAAAAGAGGAGGGAGTTGATAAAATGGAAGGGAAAAAGCCTTTAAGAAACCAAGCCAAGATACAGGACCCGACTTACAAAAAATCGACCGACTGGCAAAATAAAATACAGGACGCTTTTTCTTCATTGCCCAGGCTCCTCCAGGCGATCATCAAAGGGTACCTCCTCGGGCATATCCACCCCCCGGTCCTCGGGGTGAGAAGCGAAGGGGTTCTCCTCTACCTCAAGACCGGGGTGGCGAGCACGGAAGCGAGAAGTGGCGATACGGTAGCCGTACTCAAAGGACACCCGCCCCGTCCGCGTGAGCCCGAGCTCGAACCCCTCCGACTTCTTGTAGGCCTCGAGGAGCTCCTTGTCTCTCGCAGGTCGAAGCCGGGCCTCCTCCTCCAGCGCCTCCGAGGCCGACTTCGCTTCGGCCTTCGCCTCCTCCAGTGCCTTCGAGGCCGACTTCACTTCGGCCTTCGCCTCCTCCAGCTTCTTGCTGAGGGAACTCGCCTCCGTTTTCACCAAGCGGAGCTCTGTCCGTTCCACCCTTATTGTCTTCTGGAGCCCCTCGTTCGCCTTCTTGGAGGCCTCAAGCTTCGATCGGAGGCGTGCAGCCTCCGCTTCCAAATCCGCCGCCCGCTGCTCGGCAGCCGCCACGACCTCCGGACCAGAGCCGGATCGAACCTCCTCGACTTAGCGGACGAGCTCGGCGTTGCGGTTGGCAAGGCCCCCGATGACCCGGCCGGCGTCACGCACCCTGTCCATCAGGGCCGTCGCATAACGGAGCCCCTACACGAGGAAGATCGGGTCAAGAAAGCCGGCGTCGGACAGACAAGCCCTGAAAGCGGAAACGTACCCAGACCAAAGACTGGGCGGACTTATTGAGCAGCACATCCGAAGGGTAGGTGTACAGGTCCCGAGCCATGTCGGGGTGAAGCGCGCCTCAGAGAAATGCCACGGAGGGATCTCCCCCGGCCCACACCCTGTCTCCTCGGGACAGGCCTTCCCAACGTGCCACCAAGGGCTCGTCGGCCCCAGCGAGTGGGATCTCGCTCGCCAGCCGTGTTAGAAACGGCTCCCCGTCTCCAGCCGGGAGTCGGCACAGGTCGCGCACGGAGACAGGGCGCGGGCCCTTCCCCGATGGCCGCCGGCTAGACCCGGCCCCGCCGCAGCGGGGGCCTGCCTCAGGGCCCCTCGACGGGGTTGTCTTCGCCCTCTTCGAAGGACGCTCAACCTCGACCTCCAGTGGGGCGGCCTCCGTGCCGGGCTGCGGGTCGTCTGGCTGAGTTGGGAGAGAAGGTGTCGGGTCGCCCGACGTAGTGGGGTGAGGAGGTTGCGGCGCCTGAACCTCCAGGAACGATCGGAGCTTCACCATTTCTGCAAAAGATGGAACGGGTTAGTACCTAGAATCAGCCACGCCAAAACCCCAATCCAAGCGCCGTTAAACGTACCCAGAGGCACCGAGCTAAGGCCCGCCTCGACCAGCCACTGTTCGGTCATGGCCCGGATGGCCTGCGACTTAGGGAGGATATCTCTCAGCCTCCCCAAAGCGTGGCGCTCCGCATCGCCCAAGCAGGGGGTGGTGTTATCGATCGCCTGCGCGGACCAGCGGACTCCGAAGCCCCAGTCCTGCTCACGGCTGATATAGAAAAACCTCCCCTTCCATCCCTTGTTGTTGGAAGGGGCACCCCCCACGCGAAAGCCCGTTCGGGCCGACAGGAAGTAGCCCCCCAAGCTCTTGCAGAGACGGTAACAAGGGAGAAAGAGATCGAGGGTAGGGGTGATGCTGGCATAATGACATTCCCCTAGGAATGCCACTAGGTAACGCCAAGAGTTCGGCGTCACTTGAGACGACAAGATCCGCCAAAAGGACAGGCAAGATACGATGAGTGGATGGAGAGGAAAGCGCAAGCCCGCTTCCAGGGCGTCAAGGGACAGGGCGAAGCCCTTCGGGACGGGATCATACGCCCTTTGCCCCGGCTCGGGGGCACAGAGGATACAGTCCCCCGGGATATGATAACAATCGCGGAGTCCTTCCAGCAAAGACCCGCTCACGACGGAGTCCAGGTTGTGTGGCCACATCAGAGCCTCGAGGGCTCATGCTGCTTTTCCGTCAGAAGACTCAATGGGGGACGAAGCGGGGTTCCCCTCTCCAGCCCCGAGGATAGGGGGGGGAAGGGGATGGAGAGGAAGAAGAAGAAGAAGAAGAGGACGAAAGGGACAAAGGAGGAGAAGAGGACGACATCCCAACTGACCTTAGGAGGAGGAAAAGACTACGCAGGAGACCGGGAAGAGAGTCAGGGAGGCAACGGCAGAGCTCGAAGGAGGAAACGTCGCAGCAGAAGATAGAGACAAACTTCGGCGTCCGCTACTTAAGGGTGATGTCCCGCCAGAATCAAGGCCCCTTCGCCTCCCAAGAACGGACAACAGCTCACCCACGCACGCGCCCAGCCGTCGCGTCGCATCGAAAGACACCAAAAGGCCCTTCGCCTTAATGAAGGCATGACGTGGCGACCCCGCTAAAGCGGCAGCAGCCGGGCTCCTCGACCTCAACAACGAGCCAACCCGCCCTTTCTCGAGGCGGGATTAAATACGGTAACTTTTCGGCCCCCACCGCCGCCAAAAATCAAAAGCAAGGCCTCGGCTGCACGCCTCCCGAGACCACGCCTGCGCGGTAACCCACCTGCGCCGTGCTCCTCGGCCCTAGGCTGCACGCCTCCCGAGACCACGCCTGCACGGTAACCCGCCTGTGCTGGGCTCCTCGGCCCTCGGCTGCACGCCTCCCGAGACCACGCCTGCGCGGTAACCCGCCTGCGCCGTGCTCCTCGGCCCTCGACTGCACGCCTCCCGAGACCACGCCTGCGCGATATCCCGCCTGCGCCGTGCTCCTCGGCCCTAGGCTGCACACCTCCCGAGACCACGCCTGCGCGGTAACCCGCCTGCGCCGGGCTCCTCGGCCCTCGGCTGCACGCCTCCCAAGACCACGGCGGCACGATAACCCGATCGCATCATACTACCCGACCCTTTTCGGCCCTATGATCATCAAGTTTGGCCTCGTCCGACCGACCCGCCGACAACTCGCCCCGTAGACCCGCGTGGCCAAGTCACCCGGAGACAGGAGCCATGCCTCGGGCCCCTCCCCCTGCATACGAAAACCGACGCATAGCTCCTTCCGGGGGGGGAATATGATAGGGGTAAAAACGAATAGGACATGACGCACCGGATTTGACGTAACACTGCCCCATGACAGCCGCCCCAAACGGCGCACCACGCCAAGGGACAAGCATTAATACCAGCATAACGCGCACCCTCACGGACCGTACCCGCACGGCCTCGTCTTGCTGACCCCGTACGACCGGACAGGGCAGGGGAAGGCGTCGGCCAAGGCTTGCCACACCCTACAACTCGACCTTACCGCGCAACGCCCACAACGGCAACAGACGCGATCAGGAGTACGGCTCTGCCCCGGCGGGGTGGCGTCAGGTAACATCGAGCTCACCTATAAATACCCACGGGCTCCCAGCCGGCAAGGTAAGCAGACAAGCACACGATTTCCCCCTAAAACTCCCCTCTACACCACTAACTTGACCGGAATGAGGCCGAATCACCGACCCGACCTTTGTGCAGGTATTCGGGGAAAGCCGACCCAACAACGCGGAGCATCCCGGCCTTATTCCCCGTAATCGGCCGTCCCGAGATCTCAAGCCTGGTAGCCTCGCCTGATCCTAGTCGTTCGGACCCCTGAACCAGCCGCGTCGACCCCCAGGTCACGGCTAAAAAAGTTACTTACCGTAACACTATTTGTAACCTATTTTTATTATATACAATCCTATTTTAAATATTTTAATCAATTGTAAACTATCCTTTTATAAATGAACATAAATATCCTCCTCTTCCTCCTTCATATCGTTTCCAACTACACCTATGGCGAGCGATGAGGGCTCATCGTGCGAGCGTCAACAGTGCCCACAACAAGTGAAGAGGCATCAGAGAGGGTTGAGTGACATCCGCAACAAGTGGGGTTAGCATCAATTATGTTGATAGGGAATGGTGTCGATAGCGATGGAAAAAAAAAATCTATAATACTAGGGTTGTAAATAATAAAATAATATTATATTATTATTAAATAAAAAATTTAATTTATAGTTTTTTATTATTTATGATCATAATTTATTTTTTTTATTACTGTTGAACTATCCTTTTGTAAGTGGACATAAACACCTTATTCTTCTTGTTCTTCAAAGTATCGAGAGGTCGATGAGTAGAATCGAATGACATCAATGACGAGTGGGTTCGAACGACATTGAGCGATGTCAAGTGTTGACAGCGAACAATGTCGAAGGAGATGATGAGCGACGTCCGCAACGAATAGGGTTGACGATAATGTCGTCAACAAGCGACGACATTGATAGCGAGGATGAAATACAAGGTTATAAAGAAGAAAAAAAAGAAAGTGATAAAATCATTTATACCATAATTATAAAATAGTAAATAATATTTTTAAGGGATTGTCTATAGCAATGGATTATCAATAGTGAAAAATAAGACTACGACTATTAAAATTCAAACGAATAAGAGGGTTATCCATAAAAAGGGCATAAAGGGTTTTTTTTCGATAAAATGCCCCATTATATTTAAGATGAAATAGTACAAAAGGAAAATAAACACTAACTTAAAACAATCGCATGAATAAATTGCGTGAATATATATAAATATATATATAATGAATGATACGATCTATCTATGTAGCTATTAACGTCTATGAACAATTAACAGAGTGGATGAATTGTATATTCCCTTGTTCGGTGTCATGGGTACAGTGAAACGTGATAAGGAACATGGATAGAAATGTCTTTTCCTGGTGTCTCAGAGCTGGGCCAGAGCAGCGACTACCTCGATCATGGCAGGCCTGTCGCGGGGTCCATCCTCGGTGCAGCGGTAGGCCACGTCCAGGAAACCCCGCACCTGGCTCTCCATCGTCTCTGCCTCCCCCATCTCGCGGTCCAGGACCTCCGGGCCCCGCCCCTGCTCCACCATCCCCCGGGCCCACCGCGCCAGCCCGACCTCCCCCCCGGCGCCGCCCTCCGGTCGCACCGTCAGGTTCGGCCGCTGCCCCGTCGCCACCTCCAGCATCAGTATTCCGAAGCTGTAGACGTCCGCCATGGGCGTGACCGCTGTTGCCCCCTCCCGGTTCTCCGGCGCCATGTACCCCATCGTCCCCGCCGCCTGCGTCGAGACGTGGGTCCGGGGCGCCTCCACCACCCGCGCCAGCCCGAAGTCGGTGATCCGCGCCTCGAAGCCCTCGTCGAGCAGCACGTTGCTGGCCTTGATGTCGCGGTGGATCACCGCCGGCCGGCAGCCGTCGTGCAGGAACGCCAACCCCGCCGCCACACCTCGCATGATCCTCACCCGAGCCGGCCATGGCAGCCGCCGCGGGCGCCCCTCGGCGTCCGGCTCGTGCAGCCACTGGTCCAGGCTGCCGTTCTCCAGGTACTCGTAGATGAGCACGTGGTCGCGGCCGGCGACGCAGAACCCCAGCATGCGCGCCAGGTTCGGGTGCCGGATCCGCCCCAGGGTGTCCATCTCCGCTCGGAACTCCCGCACGCCGTGAACGGCGTCGGCTGACAACCGCTTCACCGCGACCGTGGCGCCCGACGACAGCTGGGCCTTGTAGACGAACCCGAAGCTGCCGTCCCCGATGATGCCGTCGGGCGCGAAGTTCCTCGTCGCGGCGATCAGCTCCGACATGGAGATCCGGTCCAGCGACGGGTCGTACGACGCGCTGCTCTCGTCTCCGGCGCCGGAGTGGGACGACGAGGAGCGCAGGCGGTCCAGCGAGCGGAAGTCGGGCGCCGCCTCGACGTCGGAGGCGATCTGGGAGCCGAAAGGTCGGGGCTTGGCCCGGCCGCGGCAGACGAGGAGCAGGCTCCCGATGAGAAGGGCGACGAAGAGGAAGCTGGCGGCGGCGGCGATCAGCACCTGGAGACCGGCCTCCATGGCCGCGGTCGATGGCAATCGGGAGGTCGAGGCTAGGATTTGGTGGGTGTCGATTGCTTGAAAGATACGTAAGAGGAGGAAGAAAGTTTGACTGCGAGGAGGGAAGGCGACGAAAGCGCCATCGGGAAGGCGACTCGGTTTCTATTGTTTAAGCTATTCGGTCTTCCATCGGAGTCAACTGCTGTGGTTTTTATTTGTTTCTGCGGTCTTCGCAAGCGCCTCAGAAAGCAGAAGCTTCAGGCAGATGCCGTGCAGGTGGGAGAAAGATCAGACTTGTCCATGGCTTGGCTCTCTATCCAAGTTGGTCTAAAGACGAAGAAAAGGCCGCACGCCATAACTCGATTTGTTGACCCGACTAGATTTTTATTAGAGCTGTCGTCGCATCTGAAATAGATCTTCCACGATCAAATCCAATCATAATCAGGCTCGATTCACATTTCACTTCTCATCCGAGTAGTGTCGATACTGCTTGCAACCACTGTCAGATGTGATGTTGTCAGCTGATCCTTTCAGGTTTTTACGTTGTTGGATGCAGTTGACTGCATGATCGACAGACAGTGCGTGAACTCATTTGCTGGTCGTAAGAATAGGTTTTTCTTGCTGTAAGCAGGAGAGGAGAGGAGAGGAGAGGAGAGATGTGTTATTTTCTGGACGTTGGGATGTTCATTGCAGAGCTCGTCTATCCTGTCGGCTACAGTGCATCAAAGGCATTGGACGACTAAGTCAAAGTATGTCCCACGGTAATAGAAAGTATGACATTCTACATCACACGTTGAGTGGGACTTTGCCCGCTTGTCATGTCACCTTGATGAGATTCTAGACTTCTCTCGAATTTCCTAATTTCCTCAGCAAAGCATGAATTTAGGTGTGATGTTACGAGAATCATCGACGAGTCGGTATGGTATGATTCATTTATTACCTAAGGTGCAAGTTTATTCGTCTCTTTGTTTTTTTTTTAGGTGAAATCGTCTAATTGAAAATCGTGTGTCCTTAAGCGATCAACGATCATATATGATAGGTCGACGTTGGAGGTTATTTGATACAATTCCTCTAATGCTTAAATTAGTAAAAAGAAATAATAATATAAACTATATAATTAAGTTAGTGTATAAATAGTTTCCTCTTCTTTTTAGACTTAATTCATGTGCTCCCTCTAATGCTTAAATTAGTTTTAAAAAAAAAGTAATATAAACTATATAATTAAGTTAGTGTATAAATAGTTTCCTCTTCTTTTTAGACTTAATTCATGTGTCTTCTTACTTGTTGCTCTTAAATGAAATTAAGTGAAACGTCTGATTATTATATGATCTTGATAAGATAGGACGATTATTGTCGGTTATTAATGCGGGACACGTCGAGATGCATTACTGTATCATTTTGGGTTGATGACTTAGAGTCCTGTGCTTAAGTATTAGTCTCCGTGACAGATGAGTTGACATGAGGTAAAATCATCCCTATCAAGATTAAAAAAAAAGTTTTTTTTTTTATTTCTACAAAAATAAAGTGAGAAATTGACATCAAATGAACCCATATTTTAACACGTAATGCTCTTGAAAAGATAGTTTGGTTCCACTGTGGTTGTGGAGGGCACAAATCGGTGGACTGTGTCAACACCACTGAAGCACGGCACTCTGTGGACGGCAACGCACGGGTTGCCAAAGGGGCTGAAGCAACCCCTGGCAAGGTTGGAAGGCTCTTCGATCAGGCGGTGAGGATGAAACATCAAATGATACAGCCGGTGGGATATTTGGGCCGTGGATCTTTCAAATATCCACGGCCCAAATAATAGTATAAGAGAGTACAGAGTGCAGATAAAACGATGCCATTTAAGCCTTGAGATTTGTCGCATTGGAAGGGAAAAATTAAAGCAGATTATTTAGTTTTATCTAATTTGATAAAATATATTATAGATTTGTCGCATTGGAAGGGAATGATTTTTTAATTATTTATCATAAATAATAGTATCTTTTAGGAACTCAACGTGGAGACGTTAATACGTGATATTTTTTAGAGATTATAATTTTTTTATTTTTTTCGAGATTATATATCTTCTTTTATCTCTTCTTGTCCGTAATTTATTAATTAAATTAAAGATGAGTCTAGTTCTCTTCGACAATACTGTGATTTTTATATTTGAGGATGATATTCTTGTAGATTGTATAAATATTTTTTGGATAAAATCTAAATGTATTCATCATAAATTTGATTTCAACGTTTCTAACATTAAATTTTTTATATAACAAAAGCATATTATAATTTTTTTATGCGGAGAAAAAAAAGAAAATCGAAAAACCACGTGAGAAAACCTCGAAGTGAATCTTTGTCAACCGAATGGGGAGACGACGAGGGCTTCGGGCTCTTCTAATAACGCAGCAACAACAACAAATGAGAGCGATGAGTCTTTGCCAATCCTCGATGACCATGGAAGATAGAATCCAAGTCTCAACCGGAGTAACTTGGTAATAGGCACGAGAGGGATGCTCGATCGAAGCATAAAAAGAGAAAGACCAGCCAGCCATCGACTGATGTTATAAAGAACATTGAGCATGTTTTCTCCTCCTCTCCTCATTCCTCCTAACTTTGCTTATGATAGTTCTTAGCAGGGTCTGTCATACCGAACTGTACCGCTCGGTATGAGCGGTACGTATCGGTCCGACAGGTTGTTGGTACACGGACCGCCTGTTATCGGTCCGAGTGCACTGTAGCACCGTAGCAGTGTTACAGTACTCGGTACATCTGGATGTACCGCTCGATATACCGTACCGTACCGGTACCAAGCCCAGATCAAAATACCAGTTTGATATGGTATTGCGAACCTTGGTTCTTAGCCGGTATCATAGAGAGACCTTAGAAGAAGGCATGTTGCGGATTATCTTACTAAGCTAAGAAGTCAAATATAAGCCTCATGTCATTGTGTTGTAGTAGGAAACACATTTGTCTTAAGTCCTCGGCAGAGAAGGCAGCATCCTGCTTTGGGCGAGGTTGGAGGAGTGTTGCTCACCCGACTATCGTGTCACAAATGTTAAGGTGCTAACTTTTCATTCATCAATTTTCTAAAGATAAATCTTGGTTAGTGTATGTTATTGATGCAAGTAATGCGTGTTTTAGTTTGCAATTCTCTTTGGAATGATTCCATTTCTTTTGATTTCTCTGGTACTCTATGATTATTTTGGGGAGTTTTAACTATATTTTAGGTTTCGATGATTATAATTTTACTTGGTGTAACAACATATAAGGTCGATTTGGATGTTTCGATCGTATTTTTTTAATGTGTTTGTAACGTGATTTATGATGAGAGCAATAAAATATTTTTTATGACAATAGAAAAATAAAAAAAAAAGAGAGATACGAAAATATTAAAAAATAAATGAATAATTATCATATTTGCTCTGACTCAAGGAGAATACTTTCGGGTTTACTTTTGTATATTAGAATCATATTATCAAAAATGATCTCATGTTGGTCTTGTATCACTCACTCGGGATAATAAAATAATAAAATAACTTATTCCGTTGATTCATCTTTGATTGATTTTTATTATAATATCTTACTTACCCTTTTTTATAGACTAAATACAATAAAAGAAAAAATAAAAGGAAAAAAAATTAAAATGAATCAAATCAAATACATGATTTATTAGCAAAATCTTCCGTTAGGATTTTAAATATTTAATCATAATTATGATTTTTCTTAAATTCTTTCTATATTTTCTTCTTCCTTAATAAACTAAGAAACTTGATTAAAATTATTTAGTATGTTATCCTATGGCAACTTATGATATGTAAATTAATCAATTTTATTGAAATAAAAAATAAATAATATTGGTTCCGCATCATATGTTTTCGTAATTAAGATATGAATAAATCTTGATATAGAATATTTTGGTTAAACTTAGGTGGAAGAAGTTTCATATTCATATCTGAAAGTGCTTAAGGAAACGTAGTTCTTGTAACTTAATTATACCTTCAAGTTAGTTTGAACACTCTCTCTGAGTGATATAATATTTTTTTTGATAATAGAGAAATATTAAAGATATGAATCGAAAATAGTATCTAAAAGATAATAAGAAAATAAATTAATAACTATCTTAAAAAAAATATTTTTAGGATGAAGGTCTTATACCTTGGCACGTCTTGTAGAATCATACTATCGAAAAATAAATATTGTCTCATACCACTCAAGGTAGGAAAAGATTTTTTTGATTGATCCACTTGCGATTGATTTCCTTTACAAATATTTATGCCTTTTCTTATAGGCTAAAGTATAAGAAAAAAAAAAGAAAAAGTAAAAAAAAAATGATTCAAATCAAATATATAATTTGATATTTTCTTTAAAAAATTAATATTATTGATTGATATGATTCCATCCTCATGAAGATCAATCTTTACATAATCATTTCATGATTTAGAATCTTTAATCATAATTAATATTTGTTATTTATTATTATTTTATTTTTTCTTAAGTATATTAGTAAACATGATCTGAATTATTCAGTATGTCACTATGTGGCAACTTATAATATACAAAATTACTTCTAAATTAATCGATTTAATTTGAATAAGAGATTGGTAAGATTGATTCCGCATGATAATACTATCGACGAGTCTATTTTTCGACTTCAAGGTCCCATCTTTCATGATTGTTTTCTAATCATTGTCCTTTAATGTTTGTGATGCTCGTAGTAATCGTAAACACAAATTTAAATTTTAAAATTTTAAAAGTCTTTCTATCATTGTTCTATCATGTTTAATGTTTGTGATGCTCATAGTAATAACAAACACATTTTTAAAATTTTGGATTGATTATTGTGAGCTATTTAGTGTTATTAAGTCTTGTTGGAATCCTCCTTGGATGTCTTCAAATTGTCAAAATTCGAGATGACTGATTTCAAAAAGATCTTTGATCATTGATGACAAGGCAAAACGTGAAAGAATGAAAAGAGCATTCGAATCCAACTTTCAATTACATCATAGCCAACAAATGAATCATGTGGTCTTTTAACCTCCAAAGTCCACTTAGGGATCTATCTAATTGCGTGTCAATATACTGCAAGCAAACAATCCACTTGCAAGCAACCAAACACCCGTTTGACTTTGACCATCCTCGACATTTCATAACACTTTGAACATGTTTGTAAGCACAACATTACATCCTTTTGAATTAGCCTTTGGTATCATCATCTGTTCATTTACCGACACCGATCAAAGTAAAAATTAAATAATATACTTAATAGACCTTTATAAATCAATCTTAATCTTATTCATTTTCGATGTAGATCTAATTAAATTATCACTGTTAGAAAAAATACAACTCGAACACGTATGAAAGCATGAATATAAACAACGGAGCAATTAAGAACATGATCAGGAAAGCAAGAGGAAAGAGCTCAAGACCATATACCTACATGTCTATGATCGTAGAAAGAGACTAAAGGCAGCCATACTCTTATCTGATTGGATGTTCATGCATGTTGGGCTTCAGATAGTCAACCCCGAAACAGACCAGTATAAAAGATGATGAAAATGAAAACCATCATCTGTCGAATCTATAGTCTATGTTTCAACAGTAATCATGAAAACCAAAAACCAAAAGCCGTCGACATAGGAAGACATGAAAAGGGCTCACTAAATTTGCCAGCCAACCATAAAGAAGCTTTGACAAGTTATTGCGGTCAAAACTAATGCCTTCCCCACCACGAGTCCTTTATATTCCTCAACCAATCGCTGAATACTTCCATCCATCCTTGTAAGTGGTTCCAAAGTCGTGGAGGGAGAAGAAATCGATGTGCGCACCAGCTTCGACCACACAACATATATATATCTATGACCAACACATCATCCAATTTGTGTGTTCTTAGCACAGTACAAACTCAACAGTTGACCATGGGGGCAGCCACCGAGGAAGCGGCTTATGGTTGCAGCATTATCGTTCATCCGTTCGATTCGATGGTGTTGCATTTCCCTGCACTTGTTATCATCACCACCAACACGAAGTACTGTAGAGCAACTGTTCGGACCACAACATGTCGTGAGCGTTGACGTTGGCGTTCACGAGGCGTCGTTGCATGCATACGTAGATTTGATAGTAAGGGAATGGATTTCCACTGCTCATGTTCTTTCTCTGCTAATGCGAGCATCATGGGGAGAACTTCATTGATGCTAGCTAGCTATCCTACTTTGATTTTTACCCCATAGTCAACTGTTCCGTGCTAATAAAATACAAATTGGATGAGTCGGTGGTCATGATGTGTTGGTCTCCATTGTCCTCGATCCTAGTCAACGAATCAACCCAACATGAGATGATCCAAAGCACCGCCATTGAATCAAACATATAGAAGCAACAACCCATCACACGCTTCCAATTTGTCGGCTCTTAGTGTACAGTTGACACGTGTGTGGGGTTGACCATATCGTGTTTGACTTGGTTTACAAAAGCCCGGGGTTCGCGGAGCTCCGTAGGTAAAGGACGACCTTCAAAGAGCTCCAACAATGTTAATTGCCAGATTAAAGACTCATTGTAGATAGCGGTTCAACTCGAACGACCATCGAATTTGACCACAATAGCATACACCATTGGAAGAGGATGACTTTTATCAGATGCCATATGAAGACCACCTGCCCCATGGTATCTATAAAGAAGTATTATTGGATCCAATCGGATTGAGATATTATTGGATACTTGTCCTTCCGACAAGGCAACTCGAGAATCCTATTTCCGTGGTGGAAAGAAGAACAAGTTGGAGAAGGCTGGAAAGCTAATGGAGAGGCGTCGCTGTGATCCATACAGAGTGTCCGATTCCGAGCTTGCAACCCGACATTTTGACTTCCAACTTAGTGATGCATTAATAGTCATCTCAAAGGTTTTCAACACGCTACAATCTCAACGGAGAGACCATTTGAATCACAGCTAAAGAAAATAACATATTATTTTTGTATATATAAAACACCTGAATTTTTTTTATATCCGTAATAACATTCGAAAACATTTCTTGTGTTTACCCAAGGAACATATGTTAAAAATGAAACTACAAACATCCAAAACAAAAATATCAATTAAAAATATGTTATTTTTGTTTAAAACAAGGAGTATTTCTTTATAATTCTGATGTTTGAAACAGAAAATAAAAGTGCCCGTGAATCTCTTTATGTCAGAATTATATATATATATATATATATATATATATATATATATATATATATATATATATATATATATATATATATAGGAATAGAAAGGGATAAAAAATCCTCTTCCTTCTCTCTCATCCTCAGCCACGCTTTCCTTATTATACTTAATACATGCGGCGGCACCGACGTTGCCAACGGCCAACCACACGCAGCGCCGACTCGGTGGTCAAACCCATATGAACACGCTCCTCTCCATTTCGTCGACACTTTTACTACCACAAAACGCCCTCATGATTGACTTTTTACCCAATAGCATGGCTGGGTGGGAAATATGTGTGTCTGTCGACTTTGCAGGGCGTTGAGGTCTATGGAAGAGACGTGGATTCTTGGAGGCGACGGCCCAAATGATAGTTCTCGCGGCGGCTTACCACGTTCCGACGGCCTCATCATTTTCCTTCATATATATATGGTTTCGTCATCCAAGTTTGGAACGGTTGGAGGCTTTCGACCGACGCTGAGGAGCCAACAAGCTCAAAGCTTGCATGTGTTTCAAGGTGGCTAGCGATACAGGAGCGGGCGACGGCGGCGGAGGGAGCGACGGTGAAGCGCACGTGCCGCCGACGGGAAGACTGACTTCCTCGTTCATGGAGTACGAGAGGTCGGTGATGGTGTCGGCGCTGGTGCACGTGGTCGCGGGAGACCGCGGCACGGAGGCGCCGCCGGGTGGTGGCAGTGGGCAGACGAGGTGGAACGAGGGCTTCGTGCATGAGGCCGCGTCCGAGTTGTATGCTAGCTTTGGGGACTTTGGGAGGTCGTCGTCGTCGGCGGCTTCGGCAGATGGTTGGAGGAGCGAAGGCGTTCATTTCTGATCTTCCGCATTCTAGTCTGTAAGATTAGTGACCTGGTTTCATGTGATTGCAGCAACAGAGCAAACTGCAGCTCCTGCAGCGGAAGCGGCGGCCGCCATGGCAGGAACAGAGCAAGGAGAGAGAGTAAGGTACAGGGGCGTTCGGCGACGCCCCTGGGGCAAATGGGCCGCCGAGATACGTGACCCCCACAAGGCCGCCCGCGTCTGGCTCGGCACCTTCGACACCGCCGAGGCCGCCGCCCGGGCCTACGACGAGGCCGCCCTCCGGTTCCGAGGAAACAGAGCCAAGCTCAACTTCCCCGAGGAAGTCGGGCTTCGGAAAGCGCCGGCGGCCACTCCGGAGGCTCACATGGAGTCCCAGCCGTTCGGCAGACACGGAGCCTCCGGCTCCACCGCCGCCGTTGCCGCGAGAGACTACATGGAGTACTCGAGGCTGCTGCGGGGAGAAGGGGAGTACCAGAGGATGCCTCCGACTGCACTGTTGGATCAAATGATGTATTCCGGAGCTTCTGCAGCTTCTCCTTTCACGGATGCTTCCTTGGCTTCTTCTACTTCCTTCGCTTCTGGTCCCTTTCCTCCGTCTTCTCCGCTCATCTATCCCCCAGAATCAGAGCAACAGATGGATTATCTTCAACCTCCACCTTGGAGTGGATGCAGCCATTATCCTCCATCTTCTTCCTCGCATTGACACTATACTCCCGGAGCTTCAGAGCGCATTTCTTGGATCTAAAACACAGGCTCTAGTTTGGCACTGAAAGGTTTTTGTCGTCGTGGCGCTGTTGTTAGTATCTTGATTGGTTGATGTGTTTGACTCGGGAATTGGATGTTGGATGGTCTTCTTTGCAGAGTTGACCAAATCCCCATTCTTTTTTATTTGCTTTATTCAATCAAAACACGTGAAAAAGAAAAGCAAATGCGGTGAATGCCTAACTTGTTTGCTTTCTCATCTAAGATTTATTGGTCAAAAGCAACACTTACCTTCTTTGCTTTGTATAATATATGATTTGCCGAGGTTGCTTCAGGTGACCGTATACGTTTGGGACGCGGCTGCCCGACTTCGAAACGAATCAAGCAAACAAGAGGAAAAAGTCAGCGAGATAGTTAGGATAGGCACAGATGAAATAAAAGAAACAAAGAATATGCGAATAGCTACAGTGCCTTACGTGCTTCACTTGAATATGTGCTGAGGATGGGGCAGAACCAAACTTATTCCCTTCCCCTAAGATTATGTTAGTCCAGAATTGCCGAATGCGTGCATGGATAGAGCAGCCCAAACGAAATGGATGTCAGTGTTGCTCTACCTTGGTAAATGTGGTAACTCGATTGAAGATGCTGTGATGACGAGCAATTTGTCTACCAGTCCAGGAGGGTAGAATCTCAGTATATGCTGGTGGTGGCAGCAGCTGATGAGTCCAATTCACAATGCGCCATGCGGCGGTACGCATGAATCCTTTACTGGTTTGAGAATTGTATAACCTGATAAGACACCAAGTAACAAAGCCTCAATATTTCTTCAAAGAACCATGGCTCACAGTCGAAGTGTTTCTGCTCAAATCAATTTAGTCTCCATCTATGTGAAGAAAACCAAAAAAAAAAAGAATAATAAAGAGAACTATCAAGAATGCTATCATCATGATTTGGCCCTTGGCGCCGGCCTTCTTCATCACCTTAGCAACTTTTTTCTGCAAAGAAAAATATTCTCTTTCGGTATGGTTTTGGAGATATTTATGAAAGCCCAGATCAATCTTCAAATAAACCACGAGCTCATGGGAAAATGAAAGCAAGACATATCACGATTAAAGTCGATCTTAGTTGAATCAAATCTTAAATTGGAACAATGTACATAATGAATAAAACAATCCTGTTCCTAAGGTTACACTAAGCTGAACAACAATTTTGCTTTTGAAAAAAACAATAATAAAAAGAGGGGGAGGAGCGGAAACTAACCTGGACGAAGTCAAGCCTGTTTGAAGTACTCTCCATTTCCATGCCGAATTCATCCAATAATTTTCCCTGCAGCAGCAGAAAGTCTTACACACTGAATATGAAATTTAACTCTTCACTAAGGAGCTCTGTTTTGTCTTGTAAACCAGAGACTAGTTTGCATGGTTATGAAGATGATAGGATATTTGACCCCAATGAAAGTATCTTTATAGAGAGGAATTCACATGGCCATGCTGTTAATAAATCTAAAGGATCCAGCAGTGACCAAAAAACATCTTACTGAATATTATTGAACATTAAACACCAAGAAGGATGTGTATGTATTGAACATTATACACCAAGATAATGTATAACAAAGTTCTTGAGACCAGAGCCAACCAGAATCATTTACAAGTCAGAAGACATAATGTTTTCCATTTTCCACAATATTGGAGCAGAACTTTTTAGGAAAAGAGAACTTATTGTTCATTACATAGAGGAAGGCAAAATAACTCCTGATTCTCTATTATGCAAGAACACTATACTCAAAATGTGCAACACCATTGGATCTTGTTAGTTTGACAGGAGTCTTTTTTCCTATCAGTCAACTAATCATTGCAGGACATTTTTAGGCATTTTGTTGTTGAACATACCTGCCCAACAAGTTCATCATGTATAGTAAGTCCTACATCTCCAATTCTCCAAACACTAGCACTAAGCTCATCCAGCTCCTCATCTTCTTTCCTGAAGTAAGATTTAGGAAATAAAAGAGGTGTCAACAAAATGCAATCTTTTATGTAACCTAATCTACACTTATTGTACCTATTTTTTTTTTTAATAATAAACTTGAATAAGGAGGTTCTTTGTTATAGAGAAGATGGATTTTTCCTTCACAGTTCGTGGTGTCAATAAATATCACAGCTCCAGTAAGAAACTAGAGTTTGTATCCAAGGACCAAAGACTCGTGGAAGCTTTAGAAGAATACAAACTTCATATAATTTATAAAACAATGGTCCTACTACTTACACTGCCCCTCTCATATCCTAGAAAGCATTGATAAAACCACCAAAATAGAGCATGGCCAATGAGTGCCAGAACAAGAAATTTAAAGTTATCAACTTGGTTGACCACCAACTATGAACTGACCAATAGGAAAACTGATCACAGATCCCAAATCTGCTGCAGAAGATGCATCCTAAACTTTTATACCTCATTCACCACTATAACAAAAAACAGAAAATGAAAAAAGACAAAGAATTACTTTATCAGGAGCAGCTGCTGATCTGATTCTGAAGAGATAAAATCATCATTATCTTGGTTAATGTAATTGGTTGATCTGCCTGCCTGAGAAGCATGATCATTCGGAAGCCCCAGCAGCTCTTTACGCACACCATTTGTACCTAAGCTGAATGAATTCTGCTTCTCCTTTCCTGTTTCTACAGTTTTCCTAATATTACCCACCTACATTACTACTGAAATGATCAGAAATTATGAAGAAAATGGAAACAAATAAAAATATGTAATGGTTGTGCTTCTGAATATGCATGTCTCCACAAGCTCAAGCACAAGACAAGGTGTTACCTATATTATAAGCAAAAAATTTAAACCAATCCAAGACGTAAAAAAAATGATAATAAAGAAATAGTTCCAAACTTTACTTTAAGCTTTACCTGATAATGTGCAGTGCTAGTCCATCTCCTGTGCTTTTCAAGTTCAACTTCATCAAGGCCATACCATGCAGGATCTCTCACAGCAACTGCAATTGCCATATCCAATTCATCCACCTTTCCATTAATAGAATGATCAAGTTCAACAAAAGAGTTCAACCATCAGAGACAACCAGGAAAGCAAGTTTTGTTAGATTTGATGAGTCCAGAAGCATCTGACTTCCATCAACATTAGAGAAAGCTAAAAAAATCTATCAAATTTCTTAACATGAAAGCATAGACACACAAGCAGCAAAATCTTTCAATTTTTTACAGCCCCCCAGTTTAGTTGATTATATGAAACTTATACAAATCTCTTAAGTTGTACATATTGGTCCTTAGGTTAAATCTGAAGGAATATTGCAAGTATATTCCACCAACAGTTTTAGATCATTAACAACACACATATAACAGAAATTTTACCCTTCATTTTTTTTTGCTTCCTTTGTACTCCATATAAGTTTTCCCTTAATGATATCTTTTGCTAAGTCATAAGCCAACTTTTGTTAGCTGTTGGGCTAAAAAGGCCTTCATTTTGATCATAGTTTGAGAAAAGTGGATGGAAGGGGATAACTTGCAGAATGGAAGAAAAAACTTAGCGACTTTCATATAAATAATGAGAATAAGGGACCCATATGTGAAATTAAAGCATTAGGGAGACTATTATGCTGAAATTACCTTCACTAAAAGGTATCTTTCAGTTCAGTGCACTTGCTTCTCTACTCTCACAAGTTTTACCACGATGAACATTTTGAGATGATGGAGATTTCTTAAAACATAACAAGAAACACATAACATGAATCACTTGTATTTGCTTAAAGTAAAACCTGCCACTCTACGCTCTCACAGCTGACAACAAGCTGTTTTGTAAGGTGTACACTCTCTCGGTGTTTTAAGGGGTTTGTTCCCATTGTTGAAAAGTAACTTGCAGTTTGTTAATCTGCAACCAGAAAAAAAAAAAAAAAAAAAAACAGCAGATGAAATCATAAACAGATATGACTGCCTTTAGAATATGAGAAATCCGCTAGACAGAGTTCTCGTTTGATTTGGAAAATAATAAAGTTATGCCCACTTGCATAGGAACATCAAACAAACTGTCCAATTTCTCAGAATGCACAGGTTTTGGACAAATGCCTTGATCGATCATCGAATTGCTTGCTAAAGAAAAATGACCAATTCTCTTGGTCACCAATTCGCAAATGATCAGGGGACAGTGACTTACGGACTCTTGAATCTCCTCTTTAACAACATAGAATGGATCCTGAGCAGGTGTCATCTCAGCGCATTCCTCGAGAGAGATCGATCGGCGCCTCTGTTCAGAGACCAACTACTGCAGCCAATGAGCAAACAAAGATCGACGGCATCATAATTAACAGTATAAAACGAACAAGAAACCAACCAAACCCAGATCCATGGTCTACGAGAAAGGGCACAAGACACGAGGCTCCGGCAACGAGATAGCGGTTGGGTCGGCCGGATCGAAGCGCACAAAGACGCGGATGGCACGGAATAGGGGAAGGACGACGGAGATCAAGATCGGAGGAAGGAAGAGAAATGCCGGGCGAAGGAGTACCTGAAGCGGCACGAAAAAGAACGGTTGTGGCCGGGAGGAGAATTGGTTGGTCGGGGAAGAGCAAAGAGAATAGAGGATTGTCGGGTCGGGTCGAACTGGTTTAGGCATACACAACGTGACATCAAACAAAAGAAGATAGAGTGCCATGTCATTATTATTATTATTGTTTTGCCCTTTAGGCAAAAAAAAAAAAAAAAAGCGATGCAAATAAAACAATTGAGTTCATTCAATTGTCATATTTATTAATATAGCTATTAAAACATGATTATTAGCTTAGCCATCAGAGCACCAAATCCGATCGAAGTATGACATGGAAAGCCACGGTAGAATTATGATAGATAATGTTCGGAATTGATATTTTAGCAATAGTGAACGAACATACTTATTCTTTCAAAGGGATAAAAAAAAACTAAAGAATTGAACCCAAAATCAAATCACAGCAACAGGTAATGAAGTGATTGATACACTTTCTTAAGGCTGAAAGTGGACTACCGAAACAATTCATTTATAAAGATATCGATAAATTTGGGAAGACAATGCAAACTGCATGCTTACCAATCACGAATATTAACCTTACGAGAGTCCCACAAAGGATTACAAAACATTTCAACTAATTAGATGTTACACTAACAGAACTCATTTTGTTGCATTAACACCAACATCATATCAAAAATTGTTCGGGGTCGGAAACGTCGGTCTCGCCGCTCCTTAAGTGTCTGCCCTCGAGGTACATACCATGGGATGATGCTTGATGTGAAGGGCATGCAGGAAACCAAGGGAACTTGAGCTTTTATACATGTGCCTTTTGTCTCTCACCCAATTCCTCATCCTGCTCAACCTGTGTAATCCAAAAGTATTATTAAGTTACAGCAGTTGAAATTCTCATCAGTTATAATGTTCTTCGAAAAGATAGAAAAGGCAAAAAGGAGGAGAAAGAAAAAAAAAATACAGAGGGAGGAAGGAAAAGACGGAAAGGGATTGAGTGCTGCAAATTACATATTTTAGAAAGAAAAAAAAATCTCAATGGATCTATTGTTGTTGTAATGAGACTATTCTACTTGCAAAAGGAGGAGAAGGATTTTAATCAGTTACAGAGAACAAGGCACAGTACCTCGATGATTACCCTCCCCTTTCTTTTTGACTTTTTCCCAGAATCACCACCTTCTATCTTTCTAGCTTCAGATGCAGATGCTTTTCGTATTTTCTTGGCAGGGTGTTTATCTAATGGTTCTATTTCTTCATTTTCTTCATCCATTTCATCTGCACCAAAATTAGCATATTTAGCAGAAACTTCACATCCCAAGATGATAAGATCGACTAACTGGGAGCGGAACTGTGATCCACTTGAGTTCAGAGCCGGACATTATTGAAATTTTTAATGGAACCACTAGTATAGTGTTGTCACTATTGTATCGAACTTCTATGGTTGTTGCATTAATCAGACAACAACAAAAAAGAAATGTAAAGAATAAATGCCTTGAGTCAAAAATCTATACCATAATCATCATCCATCAAAGATTCATTTTTCAGGAAACCACCAAAATCTTCCATGTCCTCTTCTTCCTCGAGTCCATCATAACCTTCAACATATTCTACTTCTGGCTCCTGGTAAAATGAGAACAAGTACAAGTTACTATAAACAGCCAAAGAAACAGAAGATGAGCCGGAAATTGACTCTAAATCATACTTCTTCATCTTCTTCCTCAGCACTTGGTTGTAGGCCTTCCATTTCCAGGACATTGTTATATGCCTGAACAGGATAGTTATATATATCACCATAAACACCTTTCTTGAGACGCTCCAGCAGCTCATTCTCGATACTCTGCATAACACTTACAACAAGTCATGCGTGCTGATGCTGACAAACAGGACTATAAAATAATTAACAAAAGAAGAAATGTAACAAACCTTATCAAGAATTGCAGCTTTTTCAGCTTTTTCCTCCCTCCTTGCCTCTCTTTTTTTCTCTTTTCTAGGCACAGTAATTATCTTCTCCCTGTATCAAACAAAAGCTTCCCAGTTTTTAAAGATTGTTTGCTGGTTCCCATTTTTATAAAGACCAAATATTGTTGAAAAAAGAGACATCCCTTGCCTCCAACACAAAGGACAAAAAAAAGATGTGGATTCAAAATATGTTTGTTGCCCAAAGGCCAAAACATGGAATTATAAAAAAAATTGTCTAATACCCTACACCTACACTGTCGTTCTTTATTGACACATGCTTTACCTCTATGAGGACAAGACAAGGAGAGTTTTGATATTATCGAGTCTCCAGCTACTCTAAAAGGATACTCGATCCATGAAACTCCCACCGAAGCAAGGTTTGGGGAGGATCAACATATGGAGCCTTGATTTTAAATACAGAGATGCTATTTTCGTGTCTGAAACCCTGATCTCCAGCTACTCTACATGTAACATATTGAAACTACGGAATGACTGAAATAAATACGTACCTCACTTTCAGTTCTAGCTTCCTCATGCGTATTCGATACTGAGTCATTTTGGTTAAGCGCTGCTTGATTTTGTGCACAAGTAATTTAGGCCAGTACTCCTGCCAAAACCAAAAGGATGATGCATCTAGTGCTTCCAAAAGTTAAAAGTCAGGTTAGCTTGTCATTAAGAATATCAAGTACCAGATGCTTGCCAATAGTTTCTAGTGCCTTCTCATAATTTCTAGGAAGTTTAACTCTTTCCCACAATTCATTTGGTTTATGAGCCCTTTCAATTGTTTTCATATACAAGTAAAACACTCCTGCACAAGACAGCAAGTCAGGATAAAAAGTACCAAAGCATTTTCAGGAGTAGAACTAGAAAAATATATAAAATTATTAAGGAACAAGAAATAAGTGATATCAGTTCTATTAAAGCTAGACTATAAAACTAGAACTGATACATTCTAAAACCCATTCAAGCTAGCTCAGATGCACATCAACAAGGTCAACTTCAGAAAGGGGCATGGGAGATGGGGAACTTATCTGGTTTCATTTCAGAAAGTACATGAAGGTAAAATACGTCAATCCTCAATTATAAATTCACTAACTGTATGGAAATTTTAAAAGAAGACAAATGCTTCAGTACACTAATTTCTTTACAACCACCCAATTAAACTAATCCAATTATTAGCAATCCAGATAATACTTATTGAAGACCACAATGACCTGGTTCCATAAGGAAGCTTAAACATATAAATTATAAAAAAACTATTATCTTTCAACAGTAATTTCCATTATGGATTTGACTCTTCTCTTCTTCATCGATGTCTACCTTTGCCAGTTAATTCGCATGCCAGTTTTTGTTACAAATTTCAATTATGCATATAAGAAGCAAGTTTATGTTAAAATTAATCATAACAAAAAGCTGCCCCAAACTTATGATCTTGAGATACCAAATCCTTCTGTGAAACAAATTCTTTATTTCTTCCTTGATTCAAGAGCAGCCTCTAAATAACAAACAAAAAATTAAAAAAAAGGTAGGCAGTAACAATGTCAATGTCCTCATTCTGTAATCAAATTTTAGACCAGAATGAAAACTTACAACTCCAGCATATAGATCATAGTCTTCAAAAACTTTACATAGTTTATCACACGTCCATCTTCTTCGATTAATAGATGTTAGACAAACGAAAAAATAAGTGTGAAGCAGAAACCAATCAACGCCACACATAAATTTCCTACCAGCAATCCAAATAGCAAGACATTTTAGGGGATAAATTCGAAACAAGGTACCGTCATGATCACGAATCGTGGCGTATCGACTGTTGGCGAGCGGGCAAGAGCTGCGGTTGCAGATTCCGGTAACATTGTACGGGTTTCTACAGAAAATCCCCGTGGTGATTCTACACAACACCAACCAACAAGTATTAGAGACCCATTAAAAATCACTCGGATTGATGGTCTCCGAAGAACGAGAGGAGCGAAAGCCTTGGGAAGTACTTGGCCATGTAACTGCAGTGGTTGTGCCTGATGACCTGCCATATCACGTCGTCGTGCTGCATCGCTGACGAGGGAGTTCGTCGAGGGGGGGTTTTCGATCCTTTTGCCGGCCCCTTTCTGGGGTTAGGGTTACAGGGGAGTTTAAAGAGTTAGGGGACGGCGGAGGACAGGGAACCGCGAACCACGTTTATGTGCATGTTTACAGATAGCTCCTTCATAAATATGTAATTTCAGAAATATTTTCCCACACGCGCGGCACGAATGTATAAGACTAATACGCAGAAAAGCCCTTTAAGTTCATGAAAACTCGAATTCCTCCATCATCGGTCATCGAAATTTCCACTGCCTTAAAATTCCGCTTGACTCCTCCGTTCCGCCCCTTTTGTCGTGCCTTCCTTCCGCTCGGCAGCTTTGCTTTCCTTTAAATTCACCTGGCAATTAATCGAACACTTCCCCTCTTCTTCTCTTCTCCCTCCGTCCCTTCCCTTCGTCCATCGCGGGAGGCCTCAGGAGGAGAAGCCCGGGGCGGCCGCCAGCACCTCTCGCCGGCGATGCCGAGAGCCAATGAGGGTCTCGGCCTCGCGGCGATCTCGTACGTGGCGGTCGATTACCTGCGCTATGTCTCGCCCTCGTGGCACGGGCGACTCCAGCCGGCCCTGTGGGCGGTCCTGGCCCTCGCCGCGGCCTGTCGCGCCCCCTTCTACCGGCACTGGCCGTTAGAGCTACGGGCCGCGATCCCCTTCCTCGCTTCGCTGGTCTTCATGCTCTCCGCCCTGCTCTGCGAAGCCCTCTCCGTCCGATTCGTGACCGCTGTCCTCGGCCTCGATTGGCATACGTAAGTACCACCTCTGCGGATCCAATGCTGCAAACTAAGTTTAGAAGAAGTCATTTTTGCCTGTTTCGAGCATGTTCCTGGTGATTTTTGGTCTGAAGGAGGTCAATGTAGTTAAATTATTTGGTGATAAATTTCAGTTATACATCGATTTTCTCCACATATGCTACTCTTTATCATGTCTGAGAAATTTCATGTCAAAAACTGGAATTACAACCTGGAAAAAAGAAGGCATTTTGATGTGATATAGTTGCAACATTTCGCCACCTGCTTTTTGGGACCCGGCCATAATTAATTTAACCAACTAGTAGAAAATGACATACAGTCTTATGATCAGAAAAAGAAGAATTGCTCATGATATCAGTTAATTTGGGGTAACACAGTGCTTGTATATGCAAAAAAGAACAAAAAGATGATTCATTTTAGATTGTCATGTCGATCCCATGCATGCTTCAGGTCATCAATATAACACTTCTTTACTACCAATGCTTTTAAATCTACGGTGTATGTGAAGAGTAACGAATATGTCTTAGGCAGGTTGGAGAGATGAGTAATATGTACAATTGAAACAGTGTAAATCAGGATATTATAATATCTGCAGTGAAAAATGAAGCAGTGATGCATATATTTAACCAAATTGCTTATAGTTTACCAATTCACCTCTATTATCTTTGAAGCGTATGTAGAGGTCATTGCTCTTGTGCAGAATTAGAAGCTAATGTTCTGACTATCTTCTAGCTTGTTCAATTTTCCATGTCAAAGAAATAAAAAGTGTCATATGCTCCGTCACAATAATTACAAAAGTCCTTGTTCAATAACATTGTTATATTCTTAGAATGACACTTCTAAGAAATCATAGGATTTCTCTTTCCTTTGGTTTCTTAAGTAGATATTCACCAGAAACATATCTGTTCATGTGGTTGTTTTTCTTATAGTATATCCTTTAAGCAACAATTTTTCTTACTGGCTATGTTAGTGAGGCCACTATGCACATCATTTTTAAGCTTTCTGCAGAATGAAAAGAAAGCCTTTTAGGTTTTGTGGTACATCTATTGTATCATCAAGCTAGAACTTTTCCTTGGAAATGTCAGAAAACTTTTCTTCATGGCTCTATCAGAAGCTGTTGTTTTTAGACAATTCTATTTACAAAATAATTTTCAGTGTTTGCCCATAATTATTTATACATCTCAAAAGATTAGCATGCATTCTAATATTGATTATTTATTATGGTTTTCAACTTTGCTGATTCAAGAAATTCTCAATTGGCAGATCTTCACCCCCACTTCCTGATAGTGGTCAGTGGTTGCTTTTGTTCCTGAATGAGAAGCTTCCACAGGTTGTGGTTGACGTGCTAAGAGCACATATAATTGGACTACATCATTTCTTAATGCTGTTTGTGATGTTGGCTTTCTCTGTGGTTTTTAACTCTGTTAAAGCCCCTGGTCTTGGACTCGCCGCGAGGTATATGTTTACCATGGCTATAGGGCGTCTTCTTCGAGCTGTAACATTTGTTTCTACAATTCTTCCATCGGTACGACCTTGGTGTGCTGAAGTCCGATTTCCAGTACCCTATCATCCTCATCCTTGGGTACAGAAATATTATATGCCATATGCTTCTAACTCGGATGCCATTCGCAAGCTAATACAAACAGATATGCCCTACGGTTAGTTTAGTTAGGATTGGTCAAGATCTAACTTATTTATTAGTTTAACATTATAAATCTATAAGCTGCTAATTGAAAGCTTTTTTTTTTTCCTGCTTGTCTTTTAGCCACAATTGGAGAATATCCTGGTGAATATCGGCCTAATTGGGGCCGGATGAACTTTCTGATAGATATATTGAGGCCCACTGTTTCAGAGGGATCTTCATGGTATCAATTGTTGAAGAAAGCTGGTGGCGGTTGTAATGACCTGCTATACAGTGGTCATATGCTTGTTGCTGTATTGACTGCTATGGCATGGACGGTATGCTTAGTTCTTTGTGCATGTGTTTTATTTTTTTAAACAGCATAATTTAATTATAGATGATAATGGATAAATTTGCTTGAGGCATTTGGTGTGGTGTATGGACAATGTTTGTGACTGTTGGGACATTTTCGGCTTATTGTTGCTTGTTATAATACGAACCATGTTTTTTACTATAGCTTCACCATCTTTTAATATTAGCCACATTCTGATACATAAATCACCTTTTGCTCCTTGTTGTTATCTTGATAATTTTATCCGACTAATTGTGGTTGATATCAATTAATTGCATCTAATCTATCATTTTGTTTCTCATATCCTCTTTTCTGAATTTCTTTTTATCCTATATTTATAGTTTGCAAGAATATCAAAATCACAAGTACTGTGGAAGGAAACAAATGATGCCTCAGTTTATTGTTGAAACAAAATCACATCCTCTAATTGCATTGTCTTAAGCTTCATAGATATCCAATTGCCTCTGAAACTTATGCTGTTGGTTTTATTATTCTCTGTCATGTGTTTGATGCAAAGGGAGCTCATAAATGGAAGTAAAACAATGGAATGAGAAGCAGAAAAACCCATCCACTCTATTATTGTGATAAGGAAATTTTCATAAATTCAGAGCAGTGACTTCATAATCATAGGTTCTTGCAGAACAAATGTTGCATGAGCACCTCAGTTTAATGTTGAAAGTCATATCTAAACAATCTGTAGTTTTAAGTTTCATATTCTTGATTTAACAGAATGAATTTAGAGTGATAAGGTGGCATACCTGCAGTTCTCAATTTTTTATTTTATTTCTGAGCTGCATATTGGAATTCTTGGTAGAACTGCTAAAATATACTTTAATTGTTTCTGGCCTCAGGAAGCATATGGTGGCTGGACGTCAGCTCTGACATGGATTCTAGTGCTGCACAGTGCCCAGAGAGAGATTCGAGAACGCCACCATTACACCGTAGACTGTATAGTGGCAATCTATGTCGGCATCCTTCTGTGGAGAATGACTGGCTTCATTTGGTCTGCTAAAGATGCAACCAAAACCAAAAGACTCGCCAAACTTGATGAGGTCCAGAGCAGACTGATTCATGCGGCTAAGGATTCAGACATCGATGAGATTAGGGATCTCTTGAAGGAGGTGGAGAGGGCTGGTCAAGAGAGGCGGGGCTCCTCTCAATGGGCTATATGGTTATTTGCTGGCACAACCATTACTGTCTCCCTCATTATGGTGCTCCTCGCCTTTACGCTGACCAGCGACGGGTAATTCGTTGTGAAATTATCACCAGCTTCTGTATCTGATGGTTGTAACCTATGTTGTACTTTTTTAAAGTATGTGTTGTACTTTATATGTGGTTTTATGGGTCTTTTCTGTAAACTTATTCTGTTGTTTGGACATTATTTGGAACAATGACATGATCCTGCTGTCTTGACTAGTTTCTTTCTCCATTAAACACTGCACAAACACACACAAACAATTATATATTCTGGCTTTTCTGAAAAGATCATTTAGATATATGAAAGAGAAGCTCATTATTGGATCACATAAGTTGGAGAATCTGCCTGATGTTCATTGCTTCACTTAAGGTAGACATGCAGAACGTCTGTTTCATGGTTTTAAATCGTTGTCATCTGATACATTTACAAGGCATATTGAGTTTGTTGTCATCCAAACACAGTCAACAGGTGGTGTCAATGAAGCGAACACTGATATCGCTCAGTCATCTTCTCCATCTCAGCCTTCTTCTCATCTCTTCCGTCTCCTCGACCTGTAATAGAACTTATCGTTTCCAGTGGCACATCAGGAGCGTGCATCAAGCCAGTCTATGGCGGAGAGGAGTCACTTGGGACGAACATAACCATAATGCTGTGCGTCTACAATTGCAGACCGAGGTGCTCCAACAGATTGATCGTGGAAGAGGACATCTACAAGAGATGGTTCAGGTCGAACGTGATCCATGACGTGGGTGCAAGGATGGTCGAGGTTTTCGTGGATGTCGTGCAAGATAGCATGCAGCTCCTGCCGCATGGAATCTCGTTGGAAAGGTATCGGGGTCTTCAACTCATCTGGAAGAGGAGGTAGAGCTTTGGATCGACGTTGTTCGACTCTTGGGGATGATGAAACGAGGTGGCCTTCCATGGGCTTTAAACTCTCCTTGGCTCACTGCTAGCGGATGGAAATCCTGCAGAGGATGATGTTCTTGGCAATGAATTCTTCTTTTTTATGTGTCGATTAAGATTCCACGCCATGTTCATAGGCATCCATCCCTTTTGAAGATCTTATGCTCTGTTTTTAGCAAGAGCATTGGTTGCACAAATGATTTATGTGGATCAAAACCCATCAATTTCACAGATAACATTCACACAAAGATATACTTTCGATTTGCAAAAGATCTAACAATTATAACTTGAAGCTCTTGTTGTCATTGGCAACAAACAACGCATAATGAGGGAAGGAAACACACAAGCAACAACAATGGCGGAATGGTCGTCACCCTCTGTGTTAACTCTTGTGTGCCGGCTGCCTTTGTCGAGGACGACACGAAACGAGGCGTGATCTCAACTTCTGGGACGTGAGCGCAGCTTTTTGATCGCCTCCTACGTAGAATCTTACAGTGAATCTCAATGGTTAACAGTATATAAACAGAGTAGAAGAAGCTCACCACCACCGGCCGTTCCCGCTACCCTACTGTTCATGTCCTCCTCCGGCTCGCGATGGACGACGAAGGAGTGCCATCGAAGAGCTCATCGATCAGATTCTCGAGGTCCTCCGGCCCGAACTTGATGTACTTCTCCGTCTGCCTCCCGGGGTCGAGGTACTGCGAGAACCTCCCCAGGAAGGACCGGTAGGCCGGCACCACCACCGCCGACACTGACACCCTCAGCTCCGACTGCAGCTGCTCGTCGCTCACCACCCACGAGCTCTGCGCCTTGTGGATCTCATCGAACATGGCGTTGAAGCTCTTGAACCGCTCCTTGAGCACCGGCTTGGCGACGCTCCCCCTCACCTGGAGCCCGTCGTCCCTCAGGCAGGCCAGCAGCTTCGACCACGTCTCCCGCTGGTAGTTCTTGTGGTACTGCCTCAGGTCCGACGACCGCTTCCGGTACCACGTCTCCCCCAGCAGCTGATGGATCTCCGGCGACCCCTTCACCTTCTTCGCGATGTACCTCCCGTTGTTCATCAAGAAAATGTTGCTCAAGGCCAGATCCTTGTAGAGCTTCGATTTCGACTCCAGATTGGAGTGCAGCAAGTCCATTACCTCGATTAGTTGAGCTGCGAACGGATTGTAATTGTCATTGCCGCTACTGTTGCTGTTGCGGTCGCCGTCTCCTCCACCGCTTGTCTGAGAATTTTCGCGGTCCTCGTCGAAGGATGATGGCTTCTCGGCATGCTTGTGCTCCTTGAAGACCTGCTCCAATGTGCTCTTGTACTCGCAGGCGTACTTGAGGTAGTTCATGACGTAGCGGGTGAGAGGGTGGACTGCGCCGCCCGGTACAGGAGTCTTGCTGTTGTCGGCCTTGATCGAGCTCTCCAGATCGCAGAAGATTGCGACGGCTGCCTCTCCAAGGCGATACCGCAATGACGATATCTCCGTCTTGGGATCCGCAAAGACGGAGGGTTCGTCCTGCTCGCCATCGTCGGGGAGCAGGGCTTCGACCGTCGGCAGCACGTCGCGCATGGCCTCGTAGACGTCGAGCACCTTGAACAGCTTCTCGGCGGAGCGTTTGGTCATCGTGACAGCCTCCGCGAAGGTGAGGAGCTGGACGATGGCGCCGTTGGCGAAGCCGAGAAAGAGGCGGTCGGAGATGGCGCGGTGGCTGGCGAACACAGCCTCGCACAGCTCTCGCTCGGCGGTGAAGGAGGCCGTGATGGTGTGGCGAAAGGCCTTTACCCACGTAGCGATCTCAGATTCCAAGTTCTCCCACGCCATCTTGATCACGTCTTCGATGCCAACCTTCTCGAACCCGAGGCTCGGCAGTCCTGCCTCGAATGCATTGCGTCGAGCGATGGAGAACACCTGGCAGCACTCTGTAACGTACCCGGCAGAGATCATGGCGTCGGCGATCCTGTGCAGCCTCTCGGTGTTCTCCGGTATGTATGCCTGGGAAGACTCGCAGGGACTGGATTCCGACGAGGGTGACACGCTGCGTTCCGGCTCGTGAAAGCGGTAGATTAGTGACGGCAGCTGCTTGGTCCTCGAACTGCTGCTGGCTGCTTCCTGCTTTGTTCTGGAGTCCTGAAGCAACGAGTGGAATTCGTCTTCGAGGAAGCACATGGCGTGGTGGAGGACGCTGCCGGAATGGTTCATCGCCTCGTTGTACTTGAGCTCCGACGAGAATTTCGCCACCGCCGATGTCAGTTTCGAGACCCTGTCGATGGCATCGAGGAGCGAGAGTTCGTCGTCGCACGAGGGCCATTTCTCCTCGCCGGTCTCGTATTTGGCGATCTCCTCCTCCACCAAAATGACAAACTTCTCGACGGTGGATTCGGGGATCTCGGGCGGCTCGTGGCTCCCATCTTGGCCATCTTCGACGGCGAGGAGCAAGCGGAGGAATCTATCTATGTCCTCGGAGATGGTGAGCAAAGTAGCTTCAGGCTCCTCGTCATTGCTTGCTTCTTTCTCCTCCTCCTGCTCCTTTGTGGCCTTCTCCTCCTCCCGCTCCTCCTCTATTGTCTCCTGGTCGTGTCTCTCCTTCTTCTCATAGCTCTGTTCGAGCTTGATGGAGCCTAAGGAGAGGTTGCGGTTGATCTCGCGGTGCTTCTCGTCGCGGCTGGAGGAGAAGCTGCTGGATTTCTTGGGAACATGAGGCTGGTTGCACTCCATCGGTGTCCTCCTTCCCCTGTTGTGTTCTTCTTTCCACAAAACTAGTAACAAGGCAATGCCGACGAAGGAGGGTTACGCATAGTGAGAGAAAAAGAGAGGATAGAAGGGGAAGGGAGGGTGTCCAGCACAGAGAGAGAGAGAGAGAGAGAGAGAGAGAGAGAGAGAGGTATGGTTGTGTGAGGAAATAAGGGGGTTTGGGCTGTTTCCACTTGTACATATGTCAATATAGGGATGGGAGATTCTATTTTTGGTCCTGCAAAATAGCTCGGTCGGACCAAGTCAATTGTGCATTGGGTGAACGGGAAAGGCATAGCAGGGGACGCATGCATGGTTGGCTCCACGTACCAAAGTTGGAGCCACGTAAAAGTAGTAGTTGGCAAGAGGAGACTCAATAATTACATTAAGGATCATTTTAAAATACGCCCGTTATTTTCTCAAACTTAAAAATAATATTTAAAATTTTCTTTTATATCTAATGAAAAATGACTTGGATCAATCATCGGAGACGCATGACTAAAGTTGATCTAGTTCAATTTATTTATATAAAATACATAATTAATTTTGGGAGTGCTATGATTGATTTTCAAAGCTTAAATGTATGGATGTCGAGATGTAACGATCATATTTTATATTTATTTTATATTTATTTTATATTTAATGATAAAAGATTTAGGATCATCTAAATTGATTTGATCCGAGTGCATATACTCGATAATATTCCTTCGATACTTTAATTAAATAAGAGACAAAGAGATGATTTTTTATATAAAAAAAGAGACAATCCGAAAACTTTTTTATTATATCAAAACTGTAATAGTATTTTTTTTATAAAAAAAATTTCAAATTTGAATAGTCAGAAAAAATATTAATTTTAATAAAAAATAATTAATATGACCATTAATTTATTTCTCTACATCAATGTGAGTATGCATAATATGTGAATTAATTTGAATTATTAAGTTCTCATTTACAAAATTTAGCAAAATGAACATTACTGACAACAATCTATTGTCACTATATTTTGTTACATACATGCAAACCTCAATAAGACAACTCTTGTCTTGACTTAATTGTGCCAAAGATAGATCTGATAGCATGAGTTGGGGAAATGAATTCCCCTCAATTTCTACACTGATCCTGCTGTTCTTTGTTCTTCCCTGACAATGGAATGAGGTTGTGATCTTTTCGTTAAAAAAAAATTCCAATCAAACCTTCCACAACCAATCCACATTTCATATAGAAGAAACTTTTTGGTATGCCATACAAAACTCCATACACTTCATGTTTCAACCATGAACACTAATTTATTCACACAAATCCAAGAATACACTGTATTATGTCCAAGCATCTGATAACAACTTGTATCTGAATTAGAAGAAACAACTTGACAAGCATGCTTCCATTCCCACACAATTTTTTGTTGCAGACTGGGGATGAGCAAAGTCAACGGGCAGGCTTCTCATGGCCCTTGATGGTTGTTCTTGTTCTAAGTGGTCCGCATTAAAAGTCAACCATTGCAAAACGACAAGGGCTCTTGGACCACTCATCAACAAGTCAATCAAGCAAGGATTCTAGAAAGCCTCTGGCACACATTTCTGCACCATGTCAGATATGTTATCCATGCTAGACACCAAACAACACAGCCACAAGCATTGCAACATGCTCATCCATCATTTTGGTATGTAATGAACTTAACATTAGGGAAACAAAAATATTAAACAGCATATAAACACTGCGAGTTCGTTTCCTCGGTCATGATCCGTAGATGTATCAACATCTGCTTGACCAATTACATCTTAACACCAAAGAGAATCAAGCTGGTAAAGATAGAGGAATAAACAAGATACTGCGTTCTACACGACAACAAACAATTTCAAGAATTTAGTAATCAGCCTGTTGCAGCAACCTATGATCGATCAATTTTAGCAACTCTTGGAGTTGCTACTAGATTCCTACCAAAGATATTATAAAGATGTAGACATGTTTCTTGACATTGTTCTTTGTAACTGTTCTCCGAGTACAACAGACAATGACCACATCTCCATACATCGTACATGGCATGGCGATACTCCCAAGATGTTTATCGAATTAGTAGATCTCTAGATTTAGGTTCCTGCCATCCTGAACCACGATCTAAAAACCAGAAATAATTAAACCAAGGTAAATCAGTTCCAAGACAAATTACTGACAAAATCGTTGTTCATAAGAAAGAGCAGTGATATCCAGCAGTAGCAAACCAACAATCTATCATAGTATATACAGAAAGAATCTAAATTCAGAAAAGCAAGAAATGGTACCTCTTTGAGATCATGGTGTTCTGAACAGGAAAGAAATGGATAGGAAAAACATAAAGAAGTAAGCCCTCAGAACTAAATTGGCAGGGGAAGCTGAGACAAGTCTGGAAAAATGCATTTCCTTTGATAAGGCCTGAATCAGGACTAAAACAAGTATATAACAAGATGCATATTGTCACCAAGTCAAATAAGATGATGAAACACATCTCTCCCTCTCTCTCTTCTCGAGTATAGAGGTACCACTTGAGAAGTGTTTGATCAGCGGAGGAAGTCCTTTCTAAAAGGAAATAAATCTTGATGAGAATATCGCCGTACAGAACCAAAACTGCTAACTTCGTGTTATTGGGTAGAGATGTGCACTCATAACTAAACAATACAAGAAGCAGACCAAACTACGATGCTCGGTAGGCCAACCTGTTTAGAGGACTCTCCAAGCATAACAGTTTTCGGAATATGATTATTTACAGATCATGAAATTGTAACGACAATTATTGATCCAATACTCCACACTTGAATAAATAGATTACCCTGTGTTCATGCTCGGGCAATGGAAATGCATCAATGATCGTTTGAAAAAACTAGGTAGATTCGAATAATGAAGACATGTACACCAAAGACACTAAAACATAACACAGAGAATCACAAAATTCAATCCAATCCCTTCTTTTTACAAATGTGTTTTGGTAAATACAAGAGCACATTACCTGCTTAGATTATTTGTGGAAGAAAACATTTCATCCATCTCTTTGATTCCTTCCAATTGCAGGATCTTCCATCCATCCCTAGCCTGCCACCACATGCAGCTTGGAAACCCAAGGAAAGCAAGATGATATTATTATATGACACAAATTTTGCACACTCAATTCCATTTCAAGAACACCTCAATGTGATTTCTTCATTCAGCACCATTCAAGCAATTCAACCCCTCGGTGCGGCTTCGTACAATCCGAAGGAAAACTTCCCTGACCTGACGCTCCAATGGATCAAGACCTTCCTTCATAGCTTCGTAGACTTGGGCCAGCTCCTGCAGACCCTGCCTCACCTCCATCGCCTTGTCGTCTGCCATGGGAAACTGGGCGGCATCCATCAGGTCCGTCAGGTGGTGCACGCACTTCTCGATCTGGTGGATTTCCTTCAACAGTCCAATCGAGTTCTTTCTGTCCTTCTTCTTGGACTCCTCCACGATCCTCTCGTGGAGGGACATGATCGGACCCGACCAGAGGTAGCTCCGAGGGACGGAGAAGTGGATCTGGAGACCGCGGTCTTGGCAGGGGATCGCCGCCACGAGGGCCCACATCACGAAGAGGAGCAACGAGTTCATCGTGTACACAGGCACCGCGAGCCCCGCCGTCTCCACGACCTCGTGGCCACGAGGTGCGGCTATGTTGCTCCCGATGGCCTGAAGCTGCCGCGCTGCGGACCAGGATCGGGAGACGCTCCAGGAGAGGGAACGGAAGTGCGAACGACGTCCGCTGCTTGATGAGGAGGATCCGCTATTCCGGCCAAAGGAACGGTTGCGGTGGGACATGACGGAGCCTGTGTCCTTCTCGTCGAGCATAAGGATGGCGAGGTCGCCGAGCGCCTTCTTGGCCCGGCGGAGATGGCCCTCGCTGAGTTCCCGGTGACCGGGACCGAGGGTCACGAGCACGATCTCGAGGTGCTTCCGCCACTGCCGCACCTGATCGACGCCATCGCGCACGGCGTTGCAGACGTCGAGCGCTTTCACGGCGCGCTCAAAGAAGTCGGACACGAGGCGGTCGATCAGGGTCGGGGGGCGGCGGTGGCCGAAAAGGATCACCCGGAACTCCTCCTGGCACATCAGGAAGGTGTCGAGGAGCCGACGGATCCAGGAGATGGAGAGAATCTCATCGCCGCCGCCGGCGAGGTCGTTGAAGAGGTCGGCAACCTGGTGCTGGAAGGCGTCGAACTCCCGCTGCTCGCCAGCGTCGATGTGGTGCCGGTGGTGTGCGTCCATCGGGTGGGCCGCGTGGTCGCGCCGGAGGCTCAGGAACGAGCGGCCGGTGGACGCGAAAGGGGCCGACAAGCCCTGGAAGTCCGCAGCGGGCATTGTCACACCGCCGAATCCCCCAAAACGAAGACCAGGGGCATCAGCGGAATCCCGAGTGCGGTCGAAATTGAAGGAGAGGTGGGGAGATTGGAGGAGGGGAAGCAGGGAATTCGATCGATGGCGGAGGTCGCCGATGCCGGACGCCCGAAACCCTAGTGGTCCTCTTTTATCGCCATTGGAAAGCGTCTCGCCCTTCCTTTGGGCGGGGCCCATAAATTATTCCTTTCTTGGCGGTAAAAAGGACCAGAGACAGAGGGGAGGGGAGAGGGTCTTTGTTTTAACCGCGTCGCGATAGAGCAGACGCTCTCGTGCCACGTGGCGACAGGACCGGTTCGCATACACGTCGACTGAAGGCGTACCCCGGTGGGTCCAAGCGACGTGTGCGCCCTACCGCATCCGGGCGGATGCTTTTCCTCCGGAGGGCCGCGCTTGATCTCCGCTCGGTGGAGACGGACCGGGTCCAGGTCGTCGTCATGCGATTTTGGTTTGACCAAAATAAACCGGATGACTGGGGCCCAACGCAACGAGAGGCCATAGGCACGTCCACGTCCCCAGAGGATTCGAAGCGATAATTAATACTTCCATCCCACCGCCCACCCCCCTTTCACAACGTCCAAGTAGTCACGATCCGTTTCGCGGGGCCCACATCAGCCACCAATAAATATCGTTAGGTTCGGCGGATAAGCTACCGGCGAAGTAAAATTCACGTGGCGATTTACTCGGGGAGAGGATAACTAAAGTATAGAAACGGTGCACCGGATTCGTCAGCCATCGACCGTCCGATGAAGCGTCGGTCAGGGACGGACGGGCTTGATGCGGAGGACATGGAATCGGTCAACGATGTTGACCAGTGATCGCAGCAAGGTGACGTCCGATGAGGACAGCCTCAAGTAATATATCATATACGTATTTAGCGTGGGTTGACGTTATAGATGCATCTGAACAAGTCAAAGGAGGAGTGAATTCAAACCAAAAAAATATCTACAACACATCAAAACATATCACATGACTACATTCAAACCATGCAATGGGTATGTCAGGGCCGGTCTGCCATGGGATCTAAAAGTATGAGATAATATATTAAGCATTCCGGCATTCTATTTTGTGTATGGATAGGGATAATATTAGATAAAATATCAAAAAACAAAAAAAGAGAAGAAATTTCACATATTGCACGTGCCAAGAAAGTCTAGAAGAGCAATGCACGTGGATGGCAGGTCAAACGACATCATCTAAGGATGACCATGGACGTGCAATGACAGCCATATGTTCTCATGAATGAAGAGCCTTCATTTACCCACAGTGGCCTAACACCTGTCATGGTTTGACCAGTACTGGCAATTGATAGATGTCTTCCAGAAAGAATGTTACATATATTAATGGATTTGGCAGGTCAAAATGTACAACAGAAGAGGTCAGAGTTGAAGTGGCTGACAAGTCTCAATATGTATCAAGACAAGGAGGAATGGGATCATTATTGGCATCACAAAAGGACACAGGAGATGGAACAGTGGAAGCCAAGTAGCTGCAATAATCATTAAGAATTAGCTTTTATATAGTACATTGATATACAAATTATGTAAGGATTATATAATATAGAAATTGTACCATAAACAATGATTTCAATGTTTTTGTTTGACAAGAGCCTATTTAACATCCCCAACACAAACTCAACTCTACTAAATCATATATTTAATTACTACTCAGTTGATTTTCTTATATATATATATATATGTAATTCATTTTATCAAAAATAAAATAGGATATAATTCATTTTATCTTAATAGATCTGTCATCTCTGGTGGATGATTTGCCTATTGGGTAAACAGTTTATGAGTCGTGGCACAATGCTTCTAGAGAATGTAGTATCCATAGAATGTGAGAAGAAATACCAACCAACCATGCATTTCAATGGCGGCCACCTTCATTAGATTATTGGGTTTGATTGGATTGATGTCGATGTTGCACCAAAAATAGCCAGCCAGCATCAACATCAGGATCAGATGCAATGGTCCATTTAGTGAACTTGAAGATTATTCAACATGACTGGGTAAAAATCACATGCAGGGATTTGGGGAGGTCACAAGAACCACAAGGAACATTAGAGCAGGCATCAGCATCATCCCTGGTCAGTACAGTCTCTTACCAGTGGAGAGCTTGGAGGTTGATTCCCATGTGTGAATCATATGTGATTATTGAATGATCTAAGATGATCATCTTGTGACCTTATGAGTCATGTAAGATTAAGATTGATGCGACCTCTTACATAACTTGGCTGCTCAAGATATCATAAACAACTAAAAGGAAAACCATTCATGGCCAATCCACTATTTGGAATTTTTGTTCAGTCAAGTCACAAGCACATCATCCTCTCCTCTGGTGATAAAAGAAACTTAACTCCAAAATTAAAAGATAACAAAATTTTCAAATGATCATTGGGAGTTCGTAATAGATAAGAAGGTAGACTAATCAAAAGTAGAAGATGAATTTGGTGTAATAATAAGACAAGATTATTTCTTTGTGACATGAGTAACATCATAGTATTGATGGAAGCCTTCTGTTTGACTCTCCTCTCCTCTCAATATCAATCGTTATATATATATATATATATATATATATATATATATAGAGAGAGAGAGAGAGAGAGAGAGAGAGAGAGAGAGAGAGAGAGAGAGAGAGTGTGTGTGTGTGTGTGTTAACTAATTGGAGAATATCCATTAAAGTAGCAAATGTTTTGGTAGCCAAATTTGGGTTGCTAATTGACTTGGGGCCTAACTCTGTAGCCCCAATAGGCTTTTTTCAGCTGTTGGGTGAAGCCCAAACCCATCTATAATAAAATAATAATAAATTTGATGTAGTGAGAGTGCTGATCCAATTTTTGTTGAGTATAGATGTTGAAGAAGGAGAGGTGATATACTGTGAGGCTATGGTAGTTCTAATGGGATTGTAAGTTGTTTTGGCCGAGAGATATCAGAACATGGATGTGAAATCAGAATTATTATCATGATTCATTAGAATTGTTATTCTGTATATCTAAATTTTCTTGGAGGTTTTTGATGCAGAGAGTATGTTTGTAATCCTTTCATATGGTTTTGCTGATTTGAAAGAAAAATAATAATAATAATAATAATAAACTGGTCACAAGTTCTTATGGCTTTAGAACACAACTTAGCTGTAAAAGCCTTCTTTGTCCTTCTCTGTCCAGGTTGTGTTCCAAGTGAAATGTCAGTGTTCACCACAGTCCCAAGTTCGGTGGTTCTCAGGATTAGGGTTCATGAGTTGATGCAGCGACCAAGCTCCACCAGAGGTTCATAGATACTGTGAGGAAGTCTTTGGTGATCTGCTATCACTGCACGAAAGAAGACAAGACAAGACAACGTCACTACTTTTATGAGATCTTCCTTCTGTGAAGCTGTCACTCTAATCTCCTAGGTCATCGGGTGCTAGCTTCCAACTCCTTGTGCTTCTTCTTCTGGTTTGTTCTGTGATCTACGGTGGATAAGAGGGATGAGAGATGAAGATGCCTGTGGCCCACAAACACTGCGTTGTTGGAAGGTGCTCCATGCTCGATGACTGACACGACCAAAATAAGCCAGTCTCATCACCAACACCAACATCGACTACTCAGGTGGATGCAAAGTGCTCGACACTGTGAACCCGCACATCCATTAATGGTGGTGGGGGTTGCAGATGGCACTCGTACGTGATGCTGCACGGTGCTTTGAGATTCTCAGGTAGTCCTGATGGGTGGCGCCGATCCACTGCATGCAATATACGTCGATTCCATTACAGTATTATGTTGCGTTGTTGTGTTATAGCAACTTAAACTTAGTAAGCACAATGCAATGTTATAAGCAACCATACTTTGTTTCATTGGGATTATGGATGGCAGAATGTCCTCTTTGAGAGTCGAACAAATGACTCGATTAACTATCAAATCATTCCCATCTTAATCATCTTTACTTTCAGATTAGGTATCATGTTATCTAACCCCATCTACCTACTTCATCAAATAAGCTGTACATGTTTATTGGCTGCCGACAGAGACTTCTATCCCAGTTTACATCTCGATGATGACTAACAGTCCAAAGAGAAAGTGTAATAAGGACCCATCTATTAAAGTCGATTGCTTTCTTAGTAGTCATAAAGCTAGCAAAAGGGTGTGTTCCAATTAGAATCCGAAGCTTTTGTAGATACTTTCGATACTTGTGGGGTTAAGAGATCACGCATCTTAAAGTAATGCAACTCTTTCTCACTGTTCAATTCGAGTAAGTTTGCTTTGTGGTCGTCCCTCCCAAAGTTTGATGTGCACATCAACGGGCAAAAAAGAAGACCTTTAGCTGCTACTTTAAGAGTTATTTCGAATCAATCAATTGCTTGATACATATTTGGATCTTCTTTCTACCAAAATGCATGTAGAACGTGTGTTCAATGCTTCAAAGATAATGTGAACTGTTTGAAATGTGCTTAAGGAATCTAACGGAAAGAATGATTGAGTCATGAAAATTATCCTTGGAGTAGTTGAATCTTTTGGTTGATTTCAAAGGTTACAAATCATAATCCTTTTCTTCATATATAAATAAATAAATATATATATAAATATATATATATATATATATATATATATATATATATATATATATATATATATATATTCTATGATGCAATGATATATTTTAAGGTTACAATTATGGTAGTAACATCTTAACCATACTGAGAGAGAGAGAGAGAGAGAGAGAGAGAGAGAGAGAGAGAGAGAGAGAGAGAGAGAGAGAGAGAGGAAACTTTGACGTCCAATCCACCAATTGTTGGACAATGAACCCACAACCACATACAGGAAAGTGGGTCTTTAGGTTTCAATAACAACAAGATTTGACTGTTCCTTGATAACACACCATTCCCTGTGGTTCCATAATTGCCTGATGATGCAAATGAAAGTAACCTATCTCAGTGACAACCATCAAATCCTTGCAAGCCGATGAAGGTCTTGCTGCAGCAGATTCCACATTCTTATCCAAGGAACAATTATATATCTGGACGGCACATATCTTTCCGCCACACTTTCAAGTACTCCATCGATGGAAGATACAAAGGGTTGAAAGTTCCTTGGGGTTCTCACTGGGATGCTTTAGCAACCCAAAGCAATGGCCTTCAAAACGCCACATTTTGCACACACTCTCTTGCACTTTGTTGAGAGAAAAAGACTTAGATTTCCCTATCTCACTTTATTCAGTAGTGAACATGATGGACTTCCTACCTCACTGTATCATAGGGCAATTAATACTTCCATTGATGCTTTACTCACGATAATGTCATCTAATGAAGCTGATGGACAAGATAATGATGGATCAAATGCAGAATCTTCGATTGCGATGAGCATTTTAAGGTGTCTGGTGTTCTTTAAATTCCAACCGGAAGAAGATTCAAACTCACATGTTTGAGGTCAATGTCACTGTGATTAGAGCTATGAAAGAGAAGGGTTTGGAGCTGCACTGCCCAAATTAGTGGCAGAGTCAGCTGATGTCATGTCCCACGAAGATACTTGATGTCGATGCTCCTCGCTTGGTAATTTGCTTTCTTTCTTCTTCCACCAAGATGGTGTTCCTTGGTCTTCTTTAGGGTTTCGAGTACGTACATGGCGATCAACTGGTAACGTCAGTGCCTGTGTGGGCCAAGACAGTGTTCGAAGCCACAAGGAATTCCTCACTGACAGCAAGATGAGTGCAAAAGTACATTTGACATGATAAATATGGAAATAAGAAGGTACCACAATATTGATTAGGTAGACATTCCTTACTAAGATCCTATGGTTTTGCTCATCCATTGTTCTCTAAATTCTTAAAATGCAATCGAGAATTCACAAGAAAAAGAGTGACATATTATCCTTTTAGATTATTTCGTTTGTTATCAAAACCATGTTTATTAACAAAATTGATAGTGAATGAAGCAATATTAGACTGTAATGAGTCTTGCGCTTAAGATTAACTTCATAATCACAAAGTTATCATGAGTACAAATTAATAATAGAAAATAATATTTTTATCACTAAGAGATGCATCAATCATAGCAATTGTATGTACTATATCTTAATGGTTATCAGAGTATCATGAGAGGACTATGAGATGAGTTGACATACATGTTTTAAGCTTTGACTAAATTTCATAAAAATATTTTGTGGATGTCATATAAAAAATAGTTTGATAGGAAAGAGAGATAATGATGATCTTTGAAAATCCAAAAAATATATTTAGGATTAACAACCTCAATTTTATCCTCTTTAATTATTTATGAAAGATAAGTGTTTATCAGAAAAGTTAGACCATGACATGACATTAATGAATAATATTTTATTATAAAATTTAAAGAATAGATAATGACAATCGATGAGGATTGATTGATAGAAGCATCATATTCTAAAGCAGGAAGAAAGGAAGCTTTGGGCAACAATGACATGTCCTCTAATATCATAAAACAAATGATGAAGCAATAGTGTTCATTGACATTATATATGAAATATATAAGTAAACAAATATTACAAAATAGAAAATTATGAGATTTTGGTGATAATACAAATTAGGAATAAGTACAAAAACTCATGAAGGACTAATATATATGACTTGAGAGAGAATCATGATTTCTCATTCCTAATATGATTAAGATAGTCACCACGTTTCCTTCTCCCTAATATGATTTCTTCATCCCAAACGGAACTAATATATATGATTTGTGAAGGCTTTAAGCTATGTTTTCTGCAAGCATGTCATTAGCTCCCCAAAAGGGTTGTCCAAATCCTACGATGGCATCTCCGTATGATGCAGTTAGGCGTGTCATTCTTCCATCACTCTATTTAAGGAGGGAGAAGGCTCATCTCATCCCCATCATCTCTTCCTCCCCTCTCTTCCACATCTTCGCCTCCATGGATGCGCAGAAACCCTATCTTGCTGCAGTCCTCGTACAGCTGACGTACACTGGCTTCTACGTGATGTCAAAGGCCGCCTTCGACGAGGGTGTGAGCACGTTCGTCTTCATCTTCTATCGACAAGCAGCTGCTTGTGTGATATTGGTACCACTCGCTGTTATCTTCGAGAGGTATACGCATCGGTTCCCAAATACACACAGCATAGTCTTCTGTTGTTTGTGAACTGGATGTTGATTTCAGGAAAAGGTCTCCGCCATTGAAGCTCGTGACGGCTGTGAAGATGTTCTTGCACGCGCTGATCGGGTGTGTATGTTACTGACGTTGGTTTCCGCTGATTTCTGATCTCTCGGAGAGGAGTTTGTGTTGCCTTTTTGTTGGTCTAACTCGGTTTGCGATCATTTTAGGATTACTTGCAGCTTAAACATGTACAACGTTGGCTTGAAATATACTACAGCATCAGTGACATCGGCAGCTACGAACTCAGTGCCAGTGTTTACCTTCTTTCTGGCCTTACTCCTCCGGTTTGTGGCTCGTGTATTCTCCTGAATTATATGTTTCTATTTCAATGATGAAGCTTAATATATAGACATATATATATGCTACAGGATGGAGAGCATCAAAGTAAAGAGCCTCTCAGGAATAGGTAAAGCAGTGGGAGTAACACTTTGTTTGGCTGGTGTTGCAGCGATTGCCTTCTATAGAGGCCCTCGCATCCACCCTTTGAACCTCCATGGCCACTTCGCCCACAGCGCGGGCCGACGAGACCATGCGCCGGCCAACACACCGATGGCCACCTGGATCGAAGGAACCTTCTTCGTCATCGGTGCCAACCTCACCTGGTCCTTGTGGCTGGTCTACCAGGTACTGACCGATACCCGAGAACTGCTCGCTGTAGAAGATTGGGAGTGCGCAGTGCCAACCACCTCTTTCTTGACAGGGGATTTTGCTGAAGGAATACCCCTCCAAGCTTCTGTTAACCACGCTTCAGTGCCTCCTCAGCACGGTTCAGTCGCTTTTTGTGGCCATGGCGTTCGAGCGAGAGAGCTCCAAGTGGAAGCTGCACTGGGACATGGGCCTACTTGCCATTCTCTACTCTGTAATAGCAATTCTCGCCACAGTCATTTCTTCACATGATGATGAAGAAGCCTATTTGCAGTTCTCACCACCGTCTTCTACTCTGTTGTCGTGCTTGACAGGGGTTCATCGTTACGGGAGTTTCTTTCTACTTGCAGAGCTGGTGCGTTGAGAAGAAGGGCCCTGTTTTTGTGGCAATATTCACACCACTGTCTCTTGTTTTCACCATGATATGCTCGACTATTTTCTTAGGGGAGATGATTACTCTAGGAAGGTGGATGATCGAATTCTTCGCTCTCCCAAATTGAGTGTCTAATTTAGCTAATCTAATGTCATGTCAACTCCTGGATTTCAGTATTTTAGGTGGACTTCTAATGGTGGGAGGCCTGTATAGTTTTCTATGGGGAAAGAGCAAGGAGACCATGCCCTGCGAGGTTTCAATTGAAGATGGAAACACCTGCATGCAAGAGAAGGATGTGCAACCACTTTGATGTTATTTTTAGAGTGCTATAGTTTTCTACGGGGAAAGATCCAGGAGACCATGCCCTGTGAGGTTTCAATTGGAGATGAAAAGACCTGCATGCAAGAGAGGGATGCACAACCACTTTAATGTTATTTTTAGAGTGATATACGTGAGGATCTGATCATAAATCTTGTAACAGTGACTCTTTTGATCACTATATATATATATATATATATATATATATATATATATATATATATATATATATATATATATATATATATATATATATATATCAGTGGGATTTTGCAGCTATAATGCTCATCATATATATACTTTCTTTCTGTTTAGTACTCATTTTATCGGATTCAAGTCAATGTGTCTATTGAATGAATACATAGTTAGTACAAAGAAAGAAACATTGTGATGATGAGCATACCAAGTGCAATAAGAAAACTGGTTTCCAGAACAGAATTGTTATCTGTTGGATTTCAGAGAGAGATGAATCGAATGATTGGTAGAAAAGGTGGAGGATGAATTCTTCCAATCATATCATACAATTAGAGCAAGCTAATAGCTGGAGGTTTTATTAGCAAGCTAATAAAAGCTGTTGGATTTCAGAGACCGATCACTACAGTTCGCAGGTTCAAATGACAGCTTCCCCCCAGCGAGATCATAGACGACGTGCATGTTCTGCTGCTGAAAGTTGCCCGAGATGGAGAAGTTGAACGGAGGCCTCAAGATTGCCAAGCACTTCCAGCCGTCACTCGGATCCATAAGCATATCCGCGCCATCAAAATGGAAAGCCAAGTTCGGCACTGCCACCTGTTGGTGAACTGATGCGCCGTGGCTGATGAGTCAGCTCGACCTGGTCCACGAGCCGACGTCGGGAGTCTTCAGTCGGTTGAGCTATCCGTCGGGGTTGGTCACGCCCTCCAGACGATAAGTTGGCGCCGAAATATTGTTTGACGTGTCTTCGTCGGGACGCTGGTTGGTGCGTCGGAAGGAAGGACAACTCTATCGATCGGGACGATCTCGTCTCGGGCATCGCCACTTTTCTACATAGAAGGCCTCCGTCGGGTGGTTACCAACTGTGGCCCCTTCGACGAGCAAGTCAATGGTGGATCGATTGTTGTTTGTTTTTTCTTCCCCTAGATTGGATGCTGGCCAGAGGCTTTTATACAATTGTATGAGGGTCGATTGTACGCGAGTTTGGCATGACGACCGATCCTTGAGGGGTGAGATGGTACCTTTGTGCGGTCGCCGTCCCGGGACATATGGAATGGAGCCATGCAGCGCCATCTCGAACTTTTTGGGACGGGACGTGCCGAGCAATGCCTTGGTACATATTCCGGCTCGGCGCGTGGGGGTGTTCCTCTTGCTGACTTGGCTGCAGCGTGGCGTGGCATTGGTTGTGACGTAGTTTGGACCTAAAATATACCTTATCACTTCTCTCCCCCTCTTCCCCTCCTCCCCACTCTCCCCCGCTGCGAGAGGGCGAGGGGCGCGCCTAGGTCGGAGTGTTGCGGTTGCATCACTTACTTATGAGGGAAAGTTGGATTGGCTCGTCATGAGGTAGTTTGTGGGGCAGCGCCTCGTGCCTTGGGAAGGGTTGGCTCCGTTGGTCAGGCGGCTGGGCCTAGGTGAGATGAGACTGATGAGTCATTGGCCAAGGGATCGAGCTATGGGATTTGGGCGAATACTAGACCTTTTAGCCGAGTGACTGATCTCGAGCTTAGATTTATGGCCAGCGAGTTGGGAGTCAGAGATCAAGCTGGCGTGACTTGGAATAAAGACTGGTGAGTTGCAAGTCGGAGGACCGATCTAGAGCGACCCGAATAAAACTGACGAGTCACAAGTTGGAGATAGAGCTAGCGCGACTCGTGAAGAGATTGGCGAGTCGTAAGTCGGAGATCGATCTGGAATGACTCGGTAGGAGATTGGTAAGTTGCAAGTCGAAGGACCGATCTGGAGCGACCCGGATAAAACTAATGAGTCACAAGTCGAGAACCGATCTGGAGCGACCCAGGAAAAGACTAGCGAGTCGCAAGTCAGAGAACCGATCTGGAGCGACTCAGGAAAAGATTTGGCGAGTTGCAAGTCGGAAGACCGATCTAGAGTGACTCGGTATAAAGAATGGCGAGTCGCAAGTCGGAGGATCGATATGGAGCGACTCGGGAAAATATTTGGTGAGTCGCAAGTCGGAGGACCGATTTGGAGCGACTCAGGAAAAGATTTGGTGAGTTGCAAGCCGGAAGACCGATCTGGAGTGACTCGGTATAAAGATTAGTGAGTCGCAAGTCGGAGGACCGATCTGGAGTGACTCGGGAAAAGATTTGGCGAGTCACAAGTTGGAAGACCGATCTGGAGTGACTCAGTATAAAGACTGGCGGATCGCAAGTCGGAGGACCGATTTGGAGTGACCCGGGTAAAACTGACAAGTCATAAGTCGAGAAACGATAAGGAGCGACTCGGGAAAAGACTGGCGAGTCGCAAGTTGGAGGACCGTACTGGAGTGACTCGAGAAAAGATTTGGCGAGTCGCAAGTCGGAAGATCAATCTAGAGCGACTCAGTATAAAGACTGGTGGGTCGCAAGTTGGAGGACCGATCTAGAGCAACCCGAATAAAACTGATGAGTCACAAGTCGAGAACCGATCTGGAGCGATCGGGAAAAGACTAGCAAGTCGCAAGTCGAATGATCGATCTAGAGCGACCCAGGAAAAGACTGGCGAGTCGCAAGTCAGAGGACCGATCTTGAGCGACTCGGGAAAAGAGAAAGATTGGTGAGTCGCAAGTCGGGGACTGATCTGGAGCGACTTAGGAAAAGGGAAAGACTGGCATGTGTCACTGGGTGGCGTGTTGGGGTTTTCACGGGTGCCACCGCGCCACGTGTCACGTCGGATGGAGCGGCGCAGGGCTTGGCGGGAAACTTCCTATCACGGGTGCCTTCTGGCGGGAAGTCTCTTGTCATGAGCTACTTCTGGTGGGAAATCTTTCGTGATGAAGTGCCTCTGGTGAGCTCCGAGGCCGGTGAATCCGGGGGAATCCGAGGAGTCATGATGGGCCTTGAATGCTGCGGCCATCTCTCTCCTCGGGTAGCCCAATCTTCGCTTTGCGGTGGATCAACTTGCCCTTTATAAGTTTCCTCCAAGACAGTTGCTGTCACTTTGCTCAGTCCTTCGTCCTGCACCCCCAGCTCCTTCCTTCCAACCTTGAGGTCGGGAATGTCTCTGTCTTCCTCTTTGCCTTCTTCTTCCTTGTCTTCTTCTTCTTTGTCTTCTTTTTCTTCATCTTCTTCTTTTGACTCTCCTCTCCTCTCAATATCAATCCTTATATATATATATATATATAGAGAGAGAGAGAGAGAGTGTGTATGTGTGTTAACTAATTGGAGAATATCCATTAAAGTAGCAAATGTTTTGGTAGCCAAACTTGGGCTGCTAATTGACTTGGGGCCTAACTCTGTAGCCCCAATAGGCTTTTTTTCAGCTGTTGGTTGAAGCCCAAACCCATCTATAATAAAATAATAATAAATTTTATGTAGTGAGAGTGCTGATCCAATTTTTGTTAGAGTATAGATGTTGAAGAAGGAGAGGTGATATACTGTGAGGCTATGGTAGTCCTAATGGGATTGTAAGTTGTTTTGGCCGAGAGATATCAGGGCATGGATGTGAAATCAGAATTATTATCATGATTCATTAGAATTGTTATTCTGTATATCTAAATTTTCTTGGAGGTTTTTGATGCAGAGAGTATGTTTGTAATCCTTTCATATGGTTTTGCTGATTTGAAAGAAAAAAAAAAATAATAATAATAATAAACTGGTCACAAGTTCTTATGGCTTTAGAACACAACTTAGCTGTAAAAGCCTTCTTTGTCCTTCTCTGTCCAGGTTGTGTTCCAAGTGAAATGTCAGTGTTCACCACAGTCCCAAGTTCGGTGGTTCTCAGGATTAGGGTTCATGAGTTGATGCAGCGGCCAAGCTCCACCAGAGGTTCACAGATACTGTGAGGAAGTCTTTGGTGATCTTCTATCACTGCACGCAAGAGTGGAACAAATGACTCGTTTAACAATCAAATCATTCCCATCTTAATCATCTTTACTTTCAGATTAGGTATCATGTTATCCAACCCCATCTACCTACTTCATCAAATAAGCTGTACATGTTTATTGGCTACCGATAGACTTCTATTCCAGTTTACATCTCGATGATAACTAACACTCCAAAGAGAAAGTGTAATAAGGACCCATCTATTAAAGTTGATTGCTTTCTTAGTAGTCATAAAGCTAGCAAAAGGGTGTGTTCCAATTAGAATCAGAAGCTTTTGTAGATAATTTCGATACTTGTGGGGTTAAGAGATCACGCAACTTAAAAGTAATGTAACTCTTTCTCACCGTTCAATTCGAGTAAGTTTGCTTTGTGGTCGTCCCTCCCAAAGTTTGATGTGCTCATCATCGGGCAAAAAAGAAGACCTTTCGCTGCTACTTTAAGAGTTATTTCGAATCAATTTTATTGCTTGATACATACTTGCATCTTCTTTCTACCAAAATGCATGTAGAACGTGCGTTCAGTGCTTCAAAGATAATCTGAACTGTTTGAAATGTGTTTAAGGAATACAACGGAGAGAATGATTGAGTCATGAAAGTTATCCATGGAGTAGTTGAATCTTTTGTTTGATTGCAAAGGTTACAAATCATAATTCTTTTCTTCATATATATTCTAATAAGATATATTTTGGGTCCAAGCCACGTCATAACCAATGTCGCACTACGCTGCAGCCAAGTCAGTAAGAGGAACACCCCCACACGTCGAACAAGAATCCGTACCAAGGCATTACTCGGCACGTCCCATCCCAAAAAGCTTGGGACGGCGATCGCACAAAGATACCATCTCACCCCTCGAGGATCAGCCGCCATGCCAAACCCGTGTACGACTGACCCTCGTACAGTTTCATAAAAGCCTCTGGACTGCATCCAGCCCAGAAGGAGAGGAAAAAACAACACTCAATCCACTACTAACTTGCTCATTGGAGTGGCCACAATCGGTAACTACCCGACGGAGAACTTTTGTGCTGGAAAGCAATGGCGCCCGAGACGAGATCATCCCGATCGATAGAGCCGCACTTCTTATCGGAGTGCCAACCATCGACCCGACGAGGAGACCTCAATCAATAGTGCAGTGCTAGCCCGCAGTCTGGAGGGCGTGACCAACCCCGGTGGACAGCTCAGCCGACCGAAGACTCTCGACATCACCCCATGGACCAGGTCGTGCTGACTCACCAGCCACGGCACATCAGTTCACCAACATTTTTGGTGCTAGAAGGAGGGCCATGTCGCAGGAGAATCACGTAGGATCTCTCCCCGAGGGAAAACCATCACCCGGTCACCCCTCTGTTAAACTTGGAGATCAACCCCTCCCTATCCTCGGAGATGGGGGAATCCCGGCCTCGACGCCAAACCGCTACTGGCACCTGTTTAACAACCCGAGATTGTCACCCCTCGGACTTACCATGGGACCCTTGATTGTTTCACCCGAGGCGTTCCTCGGCCTAGCCAAGCAAGTACAGGCAATGGCGGGGATGATGCAGATAATCGTCCCACTCATTCTCTAGATCATGCAGCTAGCAGCTCCCTCGACCGACTCAACATGGCAAAGGTCGAGCAGCGAGCAAGCCGGGATGGGAGAAGCCCGAGAGTAGACGATGAACCTATGAGGCTTGCCCGAGCAGAGCATACCCACACCCTGTCGGGTCACACTGCCCCACTCCGAGCCTGATATCATATCGTCTGATTCGGCGGACGACTCGTTTAGGATCCAGCCGTCTAAGGTCAACCAACGCCTGGATGAGTTCTAGCGTGAGTTCCAGAAGTCTAGGGGTGAGATGGGTGACGGCAGCTCGGGCGGATCCCCCTTCACTCAGGAAATACGGGACAAGCTTGTACCCCTCAACTTCAGGCTACCGGCATTGGAGAAGTACGACGGCGGCTCTGACCCCACAGAACATGTCGTCGTGTTTTGGGCTCAGATGGCCCTCTATGGCACCTCCGATGCCCTGATGTGTCGGGCATTCCCGACCACTTTTAGGGGACCGACACGAGTGTGGTTCACCCGGCTGTGCCCGTCCTCGATCTCGTCCTTCGACCAACTCGCAAGGGAGTTTGAGCAGAACTTACTCGCCGGCGTGCAACCTAGGCCTTCCATGGCCACCTTGCTCGCATTATCCTAGCGCGAAGATGAGTCGTTCTCTCAGTTTATGGCACGTTTCACCGCTGAAATCTGGGGATTCCTGGACACTCACCCTTCTTTAATCATACATGCGTTTTTGATGGGTTTAAAGCCTTTAAGGTTCTTTTGGTCATTGATCGAGAAGTCGCCATCAACCATCCCCGAGATGCTCCAACGCGCCAACTAATACATAGCCGCCGAAGCTCTGGTGGCAGGAAAGCGCATGGATGGAAAGAGGCGAAGGGCAGAACCGGCCCGAGGAATGACCTCAGCAGCCCCGATGCAACCTCGCCGGAGGCCCGACCTCACAGCACACCTCGATGGGGGGTGGGGAGAAGTGATAAGGTATATTTTGGATCCAAGCCACGTCATAACCAATGTCACACCACGTTGCTGCAAAGTCAATAGGAGGAACACCCCCACACATCGAACAAGAATCCATATCAAGGCATTACTCGGCACGTCCCGTCCTAGAAAGCTCGGGACGACGATCGCACAAATGTACCATCTCACCCCTCGAGGATCGACCGCCACGCCAAACTCACGTACGACCGACCCTCGTACAGTTGCATAAAAGCCTTTGGACAGCATCCGACCCAGGAGGAGAGGAAAAAACAACACTCAATCCACTACTGACTTGCTTGTCGGAGTGGCCATAATCGGTAACTACCCGACGGAGGCCTTCTGTGCAGGAAAGCAGTGGCGCCCGAGATGAGATCATCCCGATTGATAGATCCGTCCTTCCTCCCGGAGCGCCAACCATCGACCCGACGAGGAGACGTCAATCAATAGTGCAGTGCCAGCCCGTAGTCTGGAGGGCGTGACCGACCCAGTGGAAAACTCAGCCGACCGAAGACTCCTGATATCGCCCTGTGGATCAGGTCTCGCTGACTCACCAGCCACGACACATCAGTTCACTAACATATTCTATGATGCAATGATATATTTTAAGGCTACAATTATGGTAGTAACATCTTAACCATACTTAGAGAGAGAGAGAGAGAGAGAGAGAGAGAGAGAGAGAGAGAGATTAAACTTTGACCAATTGTTGGACAATGAACCCACAACCACATACAGGAAAGTGGGTCTTTAGGTTCCAATAACAGCAAGATTTGACTGCTCCTTGATAACACATCATTCCCAGTGGTTCCATAATTGTCTGATGATGCAAATGAAAGTAACCTATCTCAGTGACAACCATCAAATCCTTGCAAGCCAATGAAGGTCTTGCTGCAGCAGATTCCACATTCTTATCGAAGGAACAATTATATATCTGGACGGCACATATCTTTCTGCCACACTTTCAAGCACTCCATCGATGGAAGATACAAAGGGTTGAAAGTTCCTTGGGGTTCTCACTGGGATGCTTTAGCAACCCAAAGCATTGGCCTCCAAATCGCCACCTTTTGCACACACTCTCTTGCACTTTGTTGAGAGAAAAAGACTTGATTTCCCTATCTCACATTGATCACTGTATCATAGGGCAATTAATACTTCCATTGATGCTTTACTCACGATAATGTCATCTAATGAAGCTGATGGAGAAGATAATGATGGATCAAATGCAGAATCTTCGATTGCGATGAGCATTTTAAGGTGTTTGGTGTTCTTTAAATTCCAACCGGAAGAAGATTCAAATTCACATGTTTGAGGTCAATGTCACTGTGATTAGAGCTCTGAAAGAGAAGAGTTTGGAGCTGCACTGCCCAAATTAGTGGCAGCGTCAGCTGATGTCATGTGCCACGAAGATGCTTGCTGTCGATGCTCCTCGCTTGGTAATTTGCTTTCTTTATGGTCTTCTTTCTTCTTCCACCAAGATGGTGTTCCTTGGTCTTCTTTAGGGTTTCGAATACGTACATGGCGATCAACTGGTAACGTCAGTGCCTGTGTGGGCCAAGACAGTGTTCGAAGCCACAAGGAATTCCTCACTGACAGCAAGATGAGTGCAAAAGTACATTTGACATGATAAATATGGAAATAAGAAGGTACCACAATATTGATTAGGTAGACATTCCTTCCTAAGATCCTATGGTTTTGCTCATCCATTGTTCTCTGAATTCTTAAAATGCAATCGAGAATTCACAGGAAAAAGAGTGACATATTATCCTTTTAGATTATTTCGTTTGTCATCAAAACCATGTTTATTAACAAAATTGATAGTGAATGAAGCAATATTAGACTGTAATGAGTCTCGCTTAAGATTAACTTCATAATCACAAAGTTATCATGAGTACAAATTAATAATAGAAAATAATATTTTTATCACTAAGAGATGCATCAATCATAGCAATTGTATGTACTATATGTTAATGGTTATCATAGTATCATGAGAGGACTACGAGATGAGTTGACATACATTGTTTTAAGCTTTGACTAAATTTAATAAAAATATTTTGTGGATGTCATATAAAAAATAGTTTGATAGGAAAGAGAGATAATGATGATCTTTGAAAATCCAAAAAATATATTTAGGATTAACAACCTCAATTTTATCCTCTTTAATTATTTATGAAAGATAAGTGTTTATCAGAAAAGTTAGACCATGACATGACATTAATGAATAATATTTTATTATAAAATTAAAAGAATAGATAATGACAATCGATGAGGATTGACTGATAGAAGCATCATATACTAAAGCAGGAAGAAATGAAGCTTTGGGCAACAATGAAACGTCCTTTAGAACTTGTGTTTCTAATATCATAAAATAAATGATGAAGCAATAGTGTTCATTGATATTATATATGATATATATACGTAAACAAATATTACAAAAATAGAAAATTATGAGATTTTGGTGATAATACAAATTAGGAATAAATACAAAAACTCATGAAGGACTAATATATATGACTTGAGAGAGAATCATGATTTCTCATTCCTAATATGATTAAGATAGTCACCACGTTTCCTTCTCCCTAATATGATTTCTTCATCCTAAACGGAACTAATATATATGGTTTGTGAAGGCTTTAAGCTATGTTTTCCGCAAGCATGTCATTAGCTCCCCAAAAAGGTTGTCCAAATCCTACGATGGCATCTCCTTTTGATACAGTTCGGCGTTTCATTCTTCCATCACTCTATTTAAGGAGGGAGAAGGCTCATCTCATCCCCATCATCTCTCCCTCCCCTCTCTTCCACATCCTTCGCCTCCATGGATGCGCAGAAACCCTATCTTGCTGCAGTCCTCGTACAGCTGACGTACACTGGCTTCTACGTGATGTCAAAGGCCGCCTTCGTCGAGGGTGTGAGCACGTTCGTCTTCATCTTCTATCGACAAGCAGCTGCTTGTGTGATATTGGTACCACTCGCTGTTATCTTCGAGAGGTATACGCATCGGTTCCCAAATACACACAGCAAAGTCTTCTGTTGTTTGTGAACTGACTGTTGATTTCAGGGAAAGGCCTCCGCCACTGAAGCTCGTGACGGCTGTGAAGATGTTCTTGCACGCGCTGATCGGGTGTGTACGTTACTGACGTTGGTTTCCGCTGATTTCTGATCTCTCAGAGAGGAGTTTGTGTTGCCTTTTTGTTGGTCTAACTCGGTTTGCGATCGTTTAGGATTACTTGCAGCTTAAACATGTACAACGTTGGCTTGAAATATACTACAGCATCAGTGACATCGGCAGCTACGAACTCAGTGCCAGTGTTTACCTTCTTTCTGGCCTTACTCCTCCGGTTTGTGGCTCTCGTATTCTCCTGAATTATATGTTTCTATTTTAATGATGAAGCTTAATATATAGATATATATATGCTACAGGATGGAGAGCATCAAAGTAAAGAGCCTCTCAGGAGTAGGTAAAGCAGTGGGAGTAACACTTTGTTTGGCTGGTGTTGCAGCGATTGCCTTCTACAGAGGCCCTCGCATCCACTCTTTGCACCTCTATAGCCACTTCGCCCACAGCGCGGGCCGACGAGACCACGCGCTGGTCAACACTCCGAAGGCCACCTGGATCGAAGGAACCTTCTTCGTCATCGGTGCCAACCTCACCTGGTCCTTGTGGCTGGTCTACCAGGTACTGACCGATACCCGAGAACTGCTCGCTGTAGAAGATCGGAAGTGCGCAGTGCCAACCACCTCTTTCTTGACAGGGGATTTTGCTGAAGGAGTACCCCTCCAAGCTTCTGTTAACCACGCTTCAGTGCCTCCTCAGCACGGTTCAGTCGCTTTTTGTGGCCATGGCGTTCGAGCGAGAGAGCTCCAAGTGGAAGTTGCACTGGGACATGGGCCTACTTGCCATTCTCTACTCTGTAATTGCAATTCTCGCCTCAGTCATCTCTTCACATGATGATGAAGAAGCTTATTTGCAGTTCTCAACACCGTCTTCTACTCTGTTGTCGTGCTTGACAGGGGTTCATCGTTACGGGAGTTTCTTTCTACTTGCAGAGCTGGTGCGTTGAGAAGAAGGGCCCTGTTTTTGTGGCAATATTCACACCACTGTCTCTTGTTTTCACCATGATATGCTCGACTATTTTCTTAGGGGAGATTATTACTCTAGGAAGGTGGATGATCGAATTCTTCTCTCTCCCAAATTGAGTGACTAATTTAGCTAATCTAATGTCATGTCAACTCCTGGATTTCAGTATTTTAGGTGGACTCCTAATGGTGGGAGGCCTGTATAGTTTTCTATGGGGAAAGAGCAAGGAGACCATGCCCTGCGTGGTTTCAATTGAAGATGGAAATACCTGATTGCAAGAGAGGGATGCGCAACCACTTTAATGTTACTTTTAGAGTGATATACGTGAGGATCTGATCATAAATCTTGTAACAGTGACTCTTTTGATCACTATATATATATATATATATATATTGTTTAGTACTCATTTTATAGGATTCAAGACAATGTGTCTGTTGAATGAATACATAGTTAGTACAAAGAAAGAAACATTGTGATGATGAGCATACCAAGTGCAATAAGAAAACAGGTTTCCAGAACAGAATTGTTATCTGTTGGATTTCAGATAGAGATGAATCGAATGATTGGTAGAAAAGGTGGAGGATGAATTCTTCCAATCATATAATATAATAGCTAGAGGTTTTATTAGCAAGCTAATAAAAGCTGTTGGATTTCAGAGATCACTACAGTTCGCAGGTTCAAATGACAGCTTCCCCCCACTTGGATCCAGTGGCAACGAGAAGCAGATATCATACCCGCTCACGGCCACCACCGGTAGACCCATCTGAGACACAAACGCTTGCATCAACATCGCGTAAGCTGGATCCGTCAACAGGGTAAAAGTGGTGCCGGAATCAATGACCAAGCCGCCAGTCCCGCTCGGTTTGAGCGCCAAGGTTGTGGTCGGTAGGTAAGAGGGTTGCACCAACCGAGATCCCTTGTAAGGAGAGGTAGTACAGGGGAGAATGGCTGTTGACGAACGGAGCGGAAGCAACTTGTGGGCTAGGATTTGCCGAAGAGCCGAAGAGCAGACCGGTGGTTGTGTCATCAGAAGCGAAGCAATAGGAGAACCTTTCTTCACCAAGCAGGGACACCAGTGACAATGGCCCCCTCGCCATTCCCAAGATGCAGGTGGAGTTACAGAAGCTGGGTAAGTTCTCTGTTGCGAAGGTTTCCTACGAACCTTATTTAGGAGTCAATCTTATGGTTTCCGACAAACCTAATTAGTATTACATCTATGCAGTGTAATCATGCTTTCCTAAGCCAACTCATCGAGTTAATATTACATCTTGCTAGCATTATCTCTAACACTCTGATTAAAATACTAACATCTTTTATTTTTATTTTATTTTATTTTTGACAAAAAAAATCTAATGACATAATTGCAGACACTAAAGATTCACGTGTAATCACCATTTATTTAGGAAACATGCAATGTTACATGATGAGATGTAAAAAAAAAATAAACTTTTGTATACGAACAAATACTAATAGATCGTAACATGCGATGAAATTAAATAAAAATTATAATCAAATAGAACATCAAAATTTAAGAAAAAAATTCTTCCAATGTAAAGAGTAAAAATCATAAGGTAAACTAGAGATAATCATATATAAGAATAATGAATATATAAATCTCAAAGTCTTTTATCTAAAACCCAATCAACAATCTCAAGAGAATAACTGTGATACAGGGATTCCGTCACTATGCACAATATCCAAATTATTTCCAAGTAATAATAGCAAGAATCTACTGTAGATCTGATCTAACCTGAGATGAAAATATTGCCTGGATGATTGAGAATAGTCTCTCTCTGCGTTATCCTTGTTGTAATCACCGATAATTTCTCCCTTAATATAAATTAATTACTATAAATGATGTATTGCTTTATTATTAACTTCTATATTTGTGTACTATAGTTAAAGAAATAATTAAATTTAGTTTTCTTAATCACATGGATAAGTTAAGAATTCTACTAATCAATTAAATTATTAATTGATTTATTTTCTAATGAGTTATTTGATATTTAGGAAGTAAATAATTTACATTCTATTTTGGTGTGTGAACTATAAGAAATGAATATTATATTTCTCTCGTGAAAGAAAAATAAAAATAAATTAAAAATAAGAATTAAATTATTACTTACCTTTCAAGGAGATATCATCTTTTCTTATATAAAAAGGCTACTCTTCCCTCATTTCTCACCAAACCTAACAATGGAAGGATTGAGGAGATAACTTCCTAGGGAGATGATATCGAGGAAAGGATAATCGAAGAGAGGTGAGATCATTTCTTTTTAATTAGCTTTAATTTATGTTTTAAAATTTTGATGTTCGGATTGTTACAATTTTATAATGAATGATGATGTTTTAATTTTGAAATTTTATGATTTATAAATAATAATAATTGATTTATGATGTTAGAATGATTATTTGATTTATATTAATCTTTTAAGCTTAAGTGAATTTTAATATTGATTTAATTATTAAAACTCTTATTTTTGGATTAATATAGTAGTTCTAATTTATTTAATTAGATATATCAATGTTTCAAGAAATTATGTGTGAATTTCTATAATGTAATTAGTTTTAAATTTAAGATCTTAAATGTAAAGTTTTTATTAATGGATTTGAGTCATTCTTTAATAATTTTAAATGTTGAAATCTAATTTGATAAGAGGAGTCAATTGGGGTCTGACTTGAGTCAAGTTGATCGATCAGATTGAATCGACTCAACGCGTGTGGGCATGTACGGCCTAACTCATGTGACCAAGTACAACATAACCCATGTGACCAAGTATAACCTAGCTCATGTGACTCGGCATGACCCACCTCTGTGACCGGGTAGAAGCCAGCCCATGTGGCAAGGTGTGACCCAACCCATATGGCCAGGCATGACCCAACTCATGTGGCTAAGTACGATCTAGTTCATGTGGTCATGTATGACTCGGCACATGTGGTAAGGTACAACCAAACCATGTGGCCAAGCATGACCCAACCCATGTAGTTAGGTACGATCTAGTCCATGTGGCCAGGTACGATCTAGTCTATGTGGCCATGTATAACCCAGCCCATGTGATAAAGTACGACCCAACCATGTGGCTAGGTATGGGCCAGCTCATGTGGCTAGGTACGACCCAATCCATATGGTCAAATACGACCCTAACTCATATATCTAGGATCAACTCGCGAGTCAAGTATGGCCTAGGTCAATGGTAAGGCTCAGCCCAACTTATAAGTGAGGCTTAGCCCAGTTCATTAAGTTAAGCTTACCTAACTATGCGATTGGCATTAGATATATCATTGCTCCTTTTATATAGCATGTCATACCTCAACTCAACCTATTACTTGGAACATGTATATACAGTGTATATGACTTGTCCAAGACTCAGGTGGGGGTTGGTTCAGTTTGGATTAGCACTATACGACATAGTCCAAATCCTCCCTCTCTATTGGTTTGAACTCATTAATTGATTAAATCAAATAGGTTTGATTAGTTAAAAGTCGGTTTAGGATGATTCCAAACTAACTTGACTAGTTTAAACCTATTTGACATAATCGAGATCAATCAAATCTAAATTAGATTAGTCTAGGGTGATTCCAGACCGGTTTTATAAGGATTTGATATTGGTTTCGTTAGATCATAATCGAATTGAGTTTGATTTAAGTCAATTGAGTTATTCCAATTAGAGTTTTGGTTGATTGAGGAGTATTGAGAGATTGATATTTCATGCCTTTATGATTTGATGAATTTAAAGGTTTTATCTGAAAATGTCATTTAAAAATGATTATTAGCTTTCTATTTTCTTATGTTTATGATATTGATATGATGAGTATTAGATGTGACTAGACTAGTAATTCACATTGGGAGTGCAACCTGTGAAAGGAGCTACGGGCCCGTCACAATATTGAGCCACTAATGAACATAATCTAGCATATTTACATCAAGTATGGTCTCTCATAATATTTAATTATATTTATTTTTTGATGTATGCGTGAGTGATTAGATGAGTGTAAATGAATGATCATTGATGTTTATGTATCCCTACCGAGGGCAGGTATGGCGATTCCCTTCGGGGATTAGCGAGCCGTTAGACGTGATAATTAGACAGTTCCTCCATCCGCTATTGGGAGGAACGTGTCCTCACTTGGGCGGGTGAGTGATACCACTCCATTCGCTGTTGGGAATACGATATGGATTATCTCCATCCATGTTGGGAGGAATCTATCCCATGTAATATGCCTCTCCATCCGCTGTTGAGAGAGTGCACAATCGAGTGATGTACGCATTTGTTATTATATATGTATTGCATGTGACTAATGCATGATTTTATTTATTATGTAAGAAATTATCATCATTTTTTTAATGCATAAGTTTCATGATGAATAGATATATTTTTATATTAAATTATTGATATTTGTTTATATTTCATGAATATTGAAGATTATTTTTATGATTTTTCTGAGGTTCCTATCAACATGTGTGGTTGTTGATATGTTTTTATTTTATATTTATTTTCAGAGTAATCTACTACTGTGTAATAGATCTGAAGCTTGGGTAGAAGAGACTTATGACCCTACGAAGAAAATGTTGTCATTTTTCTAGTTAATAGAATATTTACTATTGTAAAGACAATGATTTGAATTCAAAGACGAATGAAAAGAAAAGAAGGGAGTTTATTATGTAAATTATGGATTATAAATTACTAATTTATTATTTTTTTTATAAATCCGGGAAGTAACACTTGTCTTCTTCCCTTTCATTCTCTTGATTTTTTGCTCTTTTTTCCTCATTTTTGAATCAAGTTACTGCAGTAATTTTTTACTTTGTTGCTGTAGTTTTTCTCACCTATTTTTGCAACCACCATACCCTTCTTATTAGATCTAGAGTTAGATTAAAGGGGAGGTGGGCTAGGAGCTATTAAAGCCCACTATGGGTTGAACTTGTGGGCTGTCAACCCATCAACCTCCCCTTTCATCCTATAAGGGAGGTTGTTCCATGACTCCTCAATGTGAAGCCATGCTAATCAGTTGTCGGCATATCTCTTTGGTAAGGTCTTTGTCAATATGTCTGCTCTGTTGTAATCTATGTAAATTTTCTAAAGCTGCAACTACTTTTCTTCAAATACATTTTGAATCCAATGGTATTTGACATCTATATGCTTTGATTTGGAATGAAAAGTTGGATTCTTACACAAATGGATGATGCTCTGGCTTAATTCACCACATAGTTTTTCTATTTTAGCCTCAATTCTTGTAAGAATTCTTTCATCCATAATATTTCTTTACAAAGCTCTGTAGCCGCAATATATTCTGTTTTTGTGGTAGAGAGAATAATACACCTTTGTAATTTGGATTGTCATGACATAACTCCCTTGTAAAAGTAAGTATAAAACCTTATGTAAACTTCCTCGTATCAATATCTCTTGTCATATCTGCATCTGTGTAGCCTATCAACACAAATGGTCCACCTCCAAAGCTTAAACAAACCTTAGAGCTCACTCTGAGATATCTAAAGATCCATTTTGTCTAGTGCTCTTTGCATGGATTTGCAAGAAATCTGTTAGTAACACTCACTGTATATGCGATATCTAGTCTCATACATACCATTGCATATATTAAACTTCCAACTACTGAAGCATAAGGAACCTATTACATTTTCTCCTTCTCATCATTACTTGACGAACTATGTTCTAAGCACAACTTGAAGTGACTTGTAAGAAGAAAACTAACTTGATTTGTATTGCTCATACTAAACCTTTCCAACACCTTCTCGATGCATTTCTCCTATAACAACCAAATCTTCTTATTTTTTCTATCATGAAAACTCTGTATGCCCAGTATTTGCTTTGCTGGCTTCATGTCCTTCATTGCAAAAGACCTACTCAATTCGTTCTTCAAACTGTCAATTGTAGACATATCTTCTCAAGAATAAGCATATCATCAATATAAAATAAAAGAATAATAAAATTCTCATCAAACTATTTGACGTACATATAATAATCTGAAGTCATTCTTTTGTATTCATTTTTAGTCATAAATGAATCAAACTTTCTGTACCACTGTCTTGGAGCTTGCTTCGGCCCATACAAGTTCTTCCTCAACTTGCTGACAAAGTTGCTCCATATAAATTTTTTCCTCCAAATCACCATGAAGGAAAGCTATATTTATATCTAACTACTCAACCTCCAAGTCCTAGCTAGCAACAATATCAAGATCAACACAGATAGAAGATATTTTAACAATAGGAGAAAAAATATCTTCAAGGTCAATACATTTCTCTTGACCAAATTCTTTCATAATCAATCTAGCTTTGTACTTTGGTTGAGAATAATATTCTTGAGTCTTCAACTTGAAAATCCACTTGTTCTTCAAGACCTTCATTCCCTATGGTAATTGCATCAAATCATAAGTGTGATTTTTTTAAAAAGCATCCATCTCTTCTTGAATAGCAACTAATAACTTCTTTTTTTGCTTACTTTCAACTGCTTAATGGTAACTCTCTGGTTCACTTGCATCAGTAAGCATCACATACTTATCTGTAGAGTATCTTTTGGAAGGTTGATGTTATCTAAAAGATCTTCTCAATTAAAGTTCGATGGGAAGTTGATCTCCAACTTCTTTTTGCTTAACATGTCATGTAAGTATATCAATATCGGGCTCTACACCATCTTCATACATATCTCTCATATCATCCTGATATACTAGAGGAGTAACTAGGTCACAATATGTTAATCCTTTTGCATAAGTTTTAGCTAGTGCCTTCTTCTTCAAATTTTTAAAAGTTTGATCATCAAAGAATACTACATCTCTACTTCTAAACACCTTCTGCTTTTTTGGATCCCAAAGTCTGTAACCAAACTAATCATGCGAGTAGCTAATAAAAATATATTCTTTTGTCTTACTATCTAGTTTGGACCTCTTATTGTTTGGAATATGTGCAAATATATGACAATCAAACACTCTTAAATGCCTGTAAGAAATATCTTTCTCTGACCTCTATAACATCACCATCTAAGGTTATATATGGTGACAAATTAATCACATCAGCTACAATCCTAAAAGTCTCATCCCAAAACTTTTTGGGTAGCTTAGCCTGTGAAAGCATACATATGATCTTTTTCATGATGGTGTGGTTCATCGTCTCTACAATAGCATTATGCTGAGGTGTATCAAGAACTATAATCTCATGTTGGATGCCATGTAATATGTAATCATCATTAAATAATCTTGTGTACTCACCACCATTATCTGATCTTATGTATTTCAATTGTCTTTCTGTCTCCCTTTCAACTCTAGCATGAAACTCTTTGAAGACATTAATAACCTGATCGTTGGTCTTCATAACATAGGTTTAAACTTTTTTGGAAAAATCATATATATAAGTGACAAATAAAGTGCACCACTAATACTAGGAATATTAATAGATCCACCAAGAGTTTTTGTCCTAAAAGGACCACATATATTTGTATAAACACGATCTAAAGCATACATTTTTCTAGATATAGCAGGACTAACAAATGAAACTCTATGTTGTTTACCAACCAAACAATCAATACAAGGGTTTAGATGTGTATCTCTGAGGTCTGTCCATACCTCTCTTTTGGAAAAAGCTTACAGCCCCTTCTAGCTTATGTGTCCTAGTCGCTTATACTATAACTCCATATTGCAGTCTTTCTCTGTAGCATTTAACTGCTCACCATAAGTTTTGACCTGTAACCTATATAAAGTTTGATATTTCTTTCCACTAGCCACAATAATAGAACCCTTACTGAGCTTTCATTGCCCTTTGTGAAATTTGCTATCATAGTCTTCATCATCTAATCTTTCAACTAAAATTAAATTCAATCTCAACTCAACCACATGTCTCACATCCTTAAGCACCAACTTGCAACTAAGGTTGGTCTTTATGTAGATATCACCCATGTTAATGATGTCTGTCGTGCTATAGTTGTCTATCTTGACAACACCAAAATTTTCAGACCTATATATCACAAAAAACTCCTTCTATAGTGTAGTATTATAAGAAGCACCTGTGTCAATTACCCACTGAAGATCCTAACATATACAAGAAAAAATATCACCGAAATGAGACAAAATCAAATAATCACCACCATGCATTGTAGTTGTGGTATTATCTTTTGACTCTGTAGACTCCCATTCTTTTTTCTTTTTCTTGCTCTCTTAAGTTACTTGCATTGGTTCTTGTAATGTCCTTTCTTACCATAGTTATAACAAATAATATTTTTTTCTTGATCTTGACTTACTTCTACCCATGCATGAATTGTTTCTATCCTTCGACTTTGACCTTCCTCTATTATCTGAAATAAATGCCTGTGAATCATTCTAAGATGTTACTGAATTCTTTCTTCTCAACTCCTTATTCAACAAACTGCTTATTATTTGACTCATGATGACAACACCATCTAACGCAGAATTACTAAGGGAAAGCATCGGTGTCTCTCAACTTTTTGATAAAGAACTAATTAGTGATACTCTGTATTTCATTCAAATGCTCAGTAATAGAAGCACCCTATTTATATTTCAGGTTCACAAGTTTTCTGATCAAGAAGGCTTTGTTGCCGGCTATTTTTCTTTCATAGAGACCTTCTAACTTTTTTCGAATATAATACGTAGAACTTTCAGTAGAACATGGTGAAAGACACTATCATCGAGCAACTATCGAATAAACTTGATTATTTTTCGGTCTAACATCTTTCACTCATCATCTGTCATAGTTGTGGGCTTTGCATTATCTCCCTACAAAGGTCCATATAAATCTTTGTAATACAGGAGATCTTTCATTCTTGATTTTCATATCATCCAATTATTTTCATTCAAGCTAATTATACGAGAAATACTACTGATACAAAATTAAATCACCAAAACCCTGCTCTGATACCAGTTGATGGGATATAAAGAAGAAACAAATTTTTGTATACGAACGAAATCACGTAACGAAATTAAATGAAAATCACAATAAAATAGAACACCAAGATTTACGTAGAAAACCCCTCCAACGTGAAGAGTAAAATCTATGAGGCCTAATAAATATATAAATCTCAAAGTATTTTACCTAAAATTCAAGCATCAATCTCAAGAGAATAATTAAGATACAAGGATTTTATCACTACACAATATCTAAATTCTCCCCAAGTAATCGCAGCAAGAATTTATTGTAGATCAGATCTAACTTAAGATGAGAACATTGCTGGGATGATTGAGAATAATCTTTCTGCGTTATCCTTGTATTTTTCTCTTTCCTTTTTTTTCTTCTATTTTCTCTTTTTTTAAAATCAAATTATTATAACAATTTTTTTGTCTCTAGTTTTTTTCTCATTTATAATCACAGTACTCCTCTTATTAAATCTAGAATTAGATTAAAGCTCACTGTCACTGACAGCTGAACTTGCGGGCTGTCAGCCCATCTACAGACGCATCCAAATGAGACAGCAGTGAGAAAACAGGTCGACGGAGGTGATTGACACTACATTTGGTCACAATTCGCAGGCTCAAATGACGGCTTCCACCGGCGAGATCATAGACGACATGCACGTTCTGCTGCACCAATTCTATTTGAAGATGACACATTGTAACTATGTCTGCTGCATCCCCTTCGAACTACTCTTACCTCTTTTACATATTGTAGACTTGTCCAATATCACAGTAAAAAGATTGAGCAATTACCCAAAGGAAGTTAGTTGTTCCTCAGGTTTAAAGCTGATTGCAGCATTATAATTCCTGCAGAAACAAAAAAGGATAGAATACTGTGATTAACATGCCAAAGCGACAGCCTCTTGGTTTCAATGATCATCATCACTATGTTGTTGCTGCACACACAGCATATTATTGAAACAAACTTCCACAAAGGTATTACTTTAAATCAGCCACAAATTACACACATTATTTTCTCGCAGAACAATGGGAGAGAATACAATTTGATCCAATCAAAGGAACCACATGACCTTCAGCATAAGCCTTTTCGCCGTTACATAACTTCGACGATAGCAAACTAATAAAAGAAAAAATTGCGACAAAGATAATGCAAAACAACTACAGTTACAGATTTAAAATGACAAAAAGGATATTCACCACATCTTTGTCGAACTCTTTCTTCAATAAAATGCTGTCACAAGTTTTTATCAGGCACACACAATTACTGTTGTTCATAATAACTGAGTAGAAAAGAACTCACACAGCCGATGTCAATTAGAAGTGGTTCTTGGACTTGCACAATCCAATCAGATCCTCCCACATGAGAGTATTTTGTCATAGCTTTTACACTATCACATACTTAGCCAGACCCATCTTAGTCACATAAATTGTTTAGTTGTCTCTCCCTATAAACAATTCCATCATATGTGAAAACGAAATGGTCACAAGCAATGTAATCGTATACATTTGGGCAAAAGTCCTGCTACCATATATATTGGAAATTACAAATTTCAGAAACTAAAAATAATATAATATAAATAAATAGTTAGAAATCACCTTATCAAATTATAACCGAGGAGCACAAACCAGTAAAAGAACACCATGTAAAGGAATGCACTTGATCTTGGACAGCTCAGAGAGATAAGAATCTGAAAGAAAGGTCAAGCTACTACATCAAAGTATAATCTAATCCATGCAATAGAAATAATAACCTTCAATAAGCCAAAAGAAAGTATCATTTGATTTTCTGTCCATTTTAAACGAGCAAGCATAAAATTGACCTCCTTAATACCAACTGTTAGACAGTGATATTGTTGACTTTCTAGTATCCTTCTCAGAAGAACCTCTCTGGTTCAACCTACACGTGTTTCTGAATTTAACGTCATTTTGAATATTTTGCATGGTAATTCAATAAGATATTACGATATATCATTATGCAAGACCCTTTCGTCTACGTAATGAGGAGCTAGAAGAGAAAATTGTCTTCCAAATCCAACATCAAAGAGCAACAAACTTTAAACAGAAACCTGATAAAAGCATTGACAGGGAAGAACAAACAAGTTGAAATAACTACCCATTAAAAGACTGGGGTGGGGAGGACAAATATAACAGATGATAAACCCATTCAATCTCCAAGTTTCCAATAGTTGCAAATATAAAGGTAGAAATAGGAATTCAGCCTTTTGGAAAAGACAGTTGACAGCTATCATAAAAAACCCTATTGGTACACTGACTTGCAAAAACACCATACAAGAGGCTTTACTACAAGCTAGTTCCTTGCATCACCTAAGCTTACCATACTGAATGCTTGAAATTCCATATTTTCCTCCAAAGAATCTTGCATCACTGGGTTTTCTTCAAAGTAAGATTCAACTCTAATTCTTTCTTTTGTAGTTCAAGGGATAAGCGTTTATTCTCCAGCTCCATTCGTTCATTTTCCATCCTCATGATGTTTAGTTCTCTGTCTTTCTTCTTACTAAACCTTTGCCACTTGTAACGTTGTCTCTCAAGCTCCAACATCTGAGCTTGAATATGCAGTCTCTTCTCTTCAAGCTGAATTGGGTAAGAACTAACCCACTGCTGTGGTATCATTGCGGACTTGGATCCTTCTGAAAAAACTTGGTTCATATCTACAGTTAAACCTTGAGGGTGGAGACTTCTGTTACAATCTCGTGAACCAGAACAATTCGAAAAAGCCAGTTCTTCATGGTACACCCCAAGCTTCATCCTTTTTGGGAAGCCATGCACAGCATTGTGCTCTTCGGCATCACCTTCCTCGTCATCGCTATCAGCACTTTGGTCATCTTCATCAACATCTTCATGCGAGCTCCTCTTTGTGTCATGCTCATCTCTAATTCGAAGTGCCAGCTGCAGTGATCGTTGAAGTGCTGGGTCTTCAGGTAAATTCAACCGGTTACAATTATGATATGAGCACATTTCCTCATAGAACAGATGCTTTGAGCTCAAGATCTTCCTCGCATCCTCCTTCAACTTTTCAGAGATATTCATATGTTCCAAAAGTGCTGGATTCTCCACAACCTTACAAGATGTGCCCCTACCAAGAATATCTGTGAGCCTCTTGTACCTCTTATTGAGATCATTGAACTTATCTTCACATTGCTGAGGCGATACATAACACCCTCTCTCAGCCATAACTTTAGATATGGCCTTCCACTTTCCCTTTTTCTGCAGTATGGCATACTTCCTCCTTCCACCACATTCAGACGCAACATCTTCCCCTATGTAAGAAACCGCGGTTATCAAAAGCCTGACCATTGCATCGGTCCACTTCATCCGCTGCCACGAGGAGCCTTTCTCTCCTTTGCCTGCATCGATTTGACCATCAGTTCCATCCTTGGTGAAGCTCGGCTCATCATCATCACTCATGGAGGTCTTACCAACCTTGCCTTTGTTATAGCCCATCACTGAAACCCCTGCTTGATAGTCAGATTCCTGCAACTGGTTGTCTGACATAGGGAAAGCATCAAGCATTGGCGCTTGGATCATCGAGCCTTGACGCATGTGCATGTTCCCTTGCAAACCTAGCACACCATAAGAAGCTCCTGGCATCATGCTCCCAGCCGGGTAATTTCCCTCCATCTGGTGTCCTTCAGGAACAAAAGTTCCCATTCAGTATCGTCCAACTTCTTCCTCGTTTCACTCAGGAGAACTCGAATTGTACAATTTTATAAAGATCTATTAGCAATTCTTCCTTGCAAAGCGACAGTTTTCTCCAACTTTTCAGAAGTCAATGGTAATAACATCAAGATTCCAACTTTCTTGCAGCACCTACTGATTTCTTCAGAACAAACTAAATCATCTAAAAGATATTGGTTCTCGGAAGTGCCAAACCCTAGCGGCAGCAAGCACAGGAAGGAAAATCACAAAAGGAACACAGCTTTACGCAAAACAAGACATGAAATCGACCGCGACGAGCATGTAAATCTTCTACCCTGGTATCGTAAACGGAGTCCTACAAGAAACCGCTCGGCCTGACTTTAAATTACGGCGCCCATAGTGACAGACCAATAAAACCCAAGAAACCAGTCGGGAAGGGAAGAAAGACGGCACTTATCTGGATCACAGGGAGCCAAATCCACGCCTTTGCGACGCGAGCGGGTCAAGATCAGGGCTTTTCCAGCGGGAATTTGTCGGGAAAAGAATGCGATCCTAAGAATCGCCAACAACGGGAGGAGGATCGCGAAATGAGGAGAGCTCGTTTTGAGGAGAAGTACAGAAAATAGAGGGCAAATTATTGGGCGCAGGGCACGGGAGGGGGGAATGTGGCTGCCACGAGATTTATCTACGCGAAAATGTTACGCGATCAGGTGGGAGTCCGAATCCTTCGCGGGGAAGCGGCAAAAGTTTGTCGTGAGTTGTGAGCGTGGAGTCGAGTAGTCAGCAACGCAAGTGGGGACACTATCACGTGCCGCTTTGGGTTGCGCATGTTATTGGTACCAACATGGAGAGCAGTTGGGGACAGGGAGCTCACAATTTGGTATTTTGTTACACATGGAAGAGAATGAGCCTCTATTTTTTGTGTTTCCTCTTTCTCTCTCTCTCTCTCTCTCAAACATGGGTTTGGCAATTTGGAACTTATTAGACCTATAAAATTTATATTTATGATAAAAATTTGTGGTCTTAGTTGAGCCAATTAATTTTATGATCCTTAATTATTTATATTAAAATTAATGATATAATTTACTTTTAGTGAATGGAGAAAAAAGATGAATTGGACCCAAAAATATGACGAGGATTGTCATCAAAGATTCCTTATATATATATACATATATATATATATATATATATATATATATATATATATATATACATATATATATATATATATATATATATATACATACATATATATATATATATACATATATATATATATATATATATACATATATATATATATATATACATATATATATATATATATATGCTGTGGTACTTTGCATATAAGGGTAGTTGGTAGATGGGGTGTTGTCAGAACATGATGCTCATGTTTGAGAGAAGCTTCCGTGATGGAATCAACATCTTTTAAGATTTAGTTCATGATGCAATGAACCTGAAGTGGATGCTCATATCTTCCCCTTTTCTCTCTAGTGTTCTTTTCTTTTTCCACTATAGTGTTTTGTTGGAATGTGTTGATGTCAACATTCTTCAGAGAAAAATATGACTTTATTCTTTAGAGAGAGAGAATAATCAGTTGTTTTCTTGGGATAGATTTTTATGTCCTTTTAAATAACACCAAAACCCATTGCTTATTTTATTAAAATTTTGACAAGTATAATTGGATAGAGATTAAAATGAGAATAAATGGACATATAGCAAGGAGTTCCTGTGGTAATGTACTACATAAAGCACATATCTGAACATAAAATTGTTCCTGTAAAGGATCTTGAACTAGCAATATCAGTTTCAGATCAGACTTTTTACATGACCATTTACATTAATCTGAGACAAATTAGAGGTGTCAAAAGTAGCAGATGCATCCTTGGCAATATCTTGACAACCATGCCCATAAGTGTGGCCACTGCAGCAAAGTTCCTGCTCCCCCTTCAAGCCATTGTAAAACTGAGGTAGATGTTTGGTGGAGCTATGAAGAAGACAGATGCATGGAACAGAAAATTATGCCAAGACAAAGATTTCCTAAGGAGGGTGATTTTAAGCAGTAACAGAAAATTAGCATGATATGGAAGTACAAAATGAGAAGATGGAAGTGAAAGAGAGGGAATGATTAATGTAATAAGAAGAGCTGATTAGCTGTACCAATATGTAGTTATGAATTTCTAACTTTGTGTTCTGGTCCAAATAATCCATGTAATAAGTTCAAAATGTTCATGGTGAATTAAAAGCATGTCAGCTGGTATTGCTTTTCATGTATATAGAGTATTGAGAATATTTCTTCGACCGACGGTATGATCCACATGTCTTCTTTTCAATTGCTGTGAGTGAATCAAAGTTGTGTATGGCTTGTCATCATGTAAGAGCAGAAACGTAGCTAAGAAAATTGTGATTACAACTTGGCTTAACTATGATTCTTGATGATGATTGACATAGCTCATTTCAACACCGTGACAACAAATAAATATCACGAAAGGCTATTCGACGCCGAACACAGCGAAGCCATTCTAGAAAGCTCAAAATGATACTGCATGACAAGGACACGTACAGATCAATCGACACTCATATACAAAAAGCAAGCTCGACACCAAACACCAAGGCACCATTCTGCGAAACTCAAACCAATATTGAATGGCACCGACTTGCACAGGTCAATGAGCACTTACCCACAAGGTACAAGCCATTATCCCAAAAAATTGATAATTATTAAAGAAACCATGTACGACCAATCACCCCTTCGCAAGTATAAAAGCTAACTCTCTGATCAATGGTAAGAGACTTTACATATTCAACTCATTCTTATTCAACTTAACTATAACTGTAGGGGATGGCGACAAAAAAGTCGACAACGAGACCCACAGCTCAACCCAACCCGACACTCACTTCCACTATCCAAGTCTCCATATGAGCAACCATGCACATCCAAAATCAAACCAAGTCATGCACACAAAGATTCATCAACAATAATCACATGTTTATAAATATACAAGGATGAGAGTTAGCTACTATATCATGAACATAGATCATACCTTGACTAACTACCTTATCACACAATCAATAACCAGATAATTTTATAGTCAGCCCACCAGAAAACTTCCTAAAGAAATTGTTAATTGAACCCCAGTTTTACTAAGAACTGTTAGCACTCAAAACCAGCAATTCTGTCACACAAAATAGCTTGATATCATTCAGGAAGTTTCAGAATGTAAGATGTTCATCTCATAAACAGAAACATATATCATTGCAAGAAGAATTAAAAGCTGCATGACCATGTGGATAATGTTCATCTGTTGGCTGTTAGCATATACAACACATCAGATTAAAAACAAAGGTTTAGTTTCATCTTAAATCGATGTTCAGCTTAATTTGCCACATAAATATAATCTATTATCGAGAAATCAGCAATTCACACACACAAACACGCATTGGTGAAGACTTAACACACACTGATGCTCTAAAATTGGTGCAAATCGACTAATTAGGATTCGTCATTTGCTTTGGTATTGCAAAGTGTTCTCCAATCAACAAATGCACAAGGTTGGATACAACAAGCCGCAAAAAAGAGTGTGTAAATCCAAGGAATGAATCAAATTAGTGAAATTTCAGAAATCTTTATAGAGAAACAGCTCACCTTATTTCTCTTAGGTTTTCTTCCCAGGATGCATCTTGCGTGGGAGATGCAGAGAGGCCGGCGATGACGCGTCTGGCCAGGCTTCTCCAACTAGAGCAGAACCAGTAGCAGCAGAAGATGAGAAGACGATCTCAACGTTATTGCCTGCTCCTGCACCCAAACTAAAACATGTTCTCCATTCCTCAGTGGCAGACAAATTGGAGAGATCAACTAATTATATGATACTGGTCAAAGAAGCATAAACCCATTCGATTAACATGCACAACATACCATACATACCACCGACCTCGTTTCTACCCCCACATCACATCACCATCGACTCTTAGATCTAGACCCTAAATAAAAGAAAGAAGAGAAGCGCCACTGGGACTATCAGGCCCGTTCGCCCCGGATGCGGCGGGCGAGCTGGATATCCTTGGGCATGATAGTCACCCGCTTGGCGTGGATGGCGCAGAGATTGGTATCCTCGAAGAGACCCACGAGATATGCCTCGGCGGCCTCCTGCAGCGCCGCCACCGCAGAGCTCTGGAAGCGCAGGTCGGTCTTGAAGTCCTGGGCGATCTCACGGACCAGACGCTGGAATGGCAGCTTCCGGATGAGTAGCTCCGTGCTCTTCTGGTACTTTCGGATCTCCCGCAGAGCGACCGTCCCGGGGCGGAAGCGATGTGGCTTCTTCACGCCGCCAGTCGCCGGGGCCGACTTCCGCGCCGCCTTCGTCGCCAGCTGCTTCCGCGGGGCCTTCCCGCCGGTGGACTTCCGGGCCGTCTGCTTCGTACGCGCCATCGCCGAGGGCTCTGAGTAAAGAGGTGGCTAAAACTTCTTGGTCGGACGACGGGATGTGAATCGAGATGGGATGGGGAAGATGGAACGGAATGGCGCGTATTTGAAGAGCGTATTCGAGGCGGGTCCTCGGGGAATTCGAAAATATTTGGGTGTGTTTCCGAGGCGGGAGTCGATATGGATCGTCAGATTGGTCCTCAGCGAATGGTCAAGATTTCCTGATGAAGTAGCACACGGATCGCGATCACCTACACCTTACAACCCACGTAGCTAAAAATAGCCCACCACCATGATGGCCAATCTGTATGCCTAACACGTAGATAGACTATTTTAGTTCATCCCATTGGCTGTGCTCACTATATATCTATGATCAATATAGTTCATCCCACTGTCCATTAATGAGTTAACATGTGAGCGAGTTGAGGGATTACGAAGTCATAAGACGATAAGACGAGAAGAAGCTTCCTGCTTCCTAAAGGGGGGCTCACGAGACTAAAGTCGAATTTAACAGTCAAATGGACCCGCTTCCTAGTCTTTCCAGCCGTCCGATTGAGATCGAGCGTCAATGATCGATTTCGCGTCCTAGTCTCTCTTATCCCGTACTCGGCGTGCGGTCCCCTCGAAGCAGTACCAGCACACACCTTGCCCCCGCCACCCATCACCGTCCGTGCTCTGATCAAATGGCTGAGAATAACAGACGCGGTGGTGCTTCACATGATGCCATCTGTCGAATTTGATGTTTACGTTTTGGCCCCTAACAACGTCGAAGTTACATACGGCACCCGTTTATGAAATACCCGAAATCTTATTAGCCTCTTGATTGGTGGGTTTTGTGGTCCAGTGATATAAGATGCGCGGATTGGAAAGGTAAGAACGGAAGTAACAGATTCGGGTGTGGAAGTAGTTTTGTTTACTATCATACTCTTAAAGTCCACCAACTAATTCCACCGTCCATTGCCTTTTGGGTTATCGTGTCCACCATCCGATCCGTGGAGATCAGAGATGGAGGGCACGCCGACGACCGCCGCACATCGGTTCGGACAGATCCCGCCGCAGCCGCCGCCGAATCCACGCGGGGGCACCGTTGCCGGAGCCCACCGGCGGGCTCTCTCCGAGACATTCCTCCACCTTCCCGACGACCTCCTCTTCGACGCAGATCCCGACTGCGGCATCTCCGACATCGACTTCCCCTCGCTGTCCGACGACAACGTCTCCGGCGGTGGCGACATAGGAGGATGCCCGGCGCCCCTCGCGGTGGCCCCGTCCGGGAGGCCCGTCCCGGGGACCCACCTTAGGAGCCTGTCGGTGGACAACGCGCTCTTCGAGGGGATGGGGTTCCAGGCCGGAGCGGCAGCCGGCGGCGGCGGTGGAGGAGCGCAGGAAAGGAGAGGACACCACAGGCGGAGCGGATCGATGGACGGGTCCATCTCGCCGTTTGAGGGGGAGTCGGCGCCGCCGCTGTCAGACTACGCGAAGAAGGCCATGACGGCTGATAAGCTCGCGGAGCTGTCGCTGCTCGATCCCAGAAGAGCAAAAAGGCATAATCTTCTTTCCTCGTCTCCTTTGCTCGCTTCTGTAACTTTCGAAGAACTTTTGTGTTCTTTTGCTTTCCGACGACATGTGATTCGATTTCTGGGTTAATTGCGGATGTTTCAGTTACTAATTTCTGCATAGAGTTCAAATCATCTCCTTTGCTTCTTTCGTACGTTTCAAGAACTGATCCTTTTTTCGTTTCCAAAACGCTGTGATTTGATTTATGGGTCGATGACGTTTGTTTTAATCAGTAATATCCATATATTACTTCAAATTGGACTTGAGGCCTTCTTGTTTTTGGTTTATTGTAATTTGATGGCAGTAAGATCCATTTCTCCTGTTTACTCTGAATTAATTTGTGTTTTTTCCCTTTCCTGCATACTCCTAATTCGTTATATTCACTTCATGTAGAAAAATCTGATATTTGCTCCTTTTTCAATCCTTTTTTTGTTAGATTAATGTGTCAAGTGTCACTCAATTTGGCTTCATTCTACGTACCAAGTTATGGCAAAAGATGTTTACTTATCTATAATTTTGAGAATTTTTTTCCTATTTCTTGCTATAGGATTCTTGCGAACAGGCAATCCGCTGCACGATCGAAGGAAAGGAAGGTCCGTTACACCAGTGAACTTGAACGGAAGGTGCAAACACTTCAGACTGAAGCAACCACTCTTTCTGCACAGCTCACGCTTTTACAGGTATGAACCACTGATGGGCTTCCACTGTCTTTTGATATTTAGATATTGGCAAAATTTTTGTGTTCCTCTCGGGATTTCTTTGGTTTTAGTCAAGCCGGATTGCATTCCTTTTTCTCAGTGGTTGAATCTAATTGATGTCCTTTTGATGTGATGTTGCTAGTGATAATTATATTGCAAGTGTATGCATATTGCAAATTATTTTGTGCTTTTAGCATAAAAATTGAACTTACAGTTTGTTACTTTGTTTACTGTTTACTTGTTGAGCATAAATATTTAACTTACAGCTTGCTACTATTCTAGTTGTGAAAACCTTATCTTTCATGCTAATAGTAATCAAAGTTTATTTATCTTCTTTTTTCATGTTCTCTCTTCGGAGGTTTCTCTTTCCTCTAGGATATGTGATTTCTAACAATCAAATACTTGGATACAGTTGTTTATTCAAATTATGAGTTTTACAACCCTTGTCTCGTGCGTACCATGGAACGTCTATATTTTCACTGCACATGTCCTTTTCTATTTAATAGTTTATCATGACTGAATTTTATAGCATGGATGTATAAGATAAATGCTCTTGTATTTTTAACAGTCACTACTATTAAAACCTTGCATTTGTCTTAGTTCTTCTTCTCGATAAACGAAGAAACTTATCTAGTAGCATAATGAAGTGTAACAACTGAGGGTTGAACAAATATGATTTCAGTTCTTTGTTCACAATCATCAAACTTTATATAATTAATAGCCTAGCAATTAAATCAGGAAGTGTTGCATGATTAAGCAGGAAATGTGAAACATTTGTTTCTAGAAACAGTTAAGGTTCTGCATTGAGATAAATCCAGTTTTAATTCCCATCCTATTCAATTGTTAAGATGATTATATATTTGCTTTCTACATCCTCACAGGAATTTAAATATATATATATTATTTGTTTATCTCTTGTCTTCCACAATCATCATGTCTCACATTTCACATTCGTTAGGGTTCTTTCCACAAGATCAAATTAATGGGCTTACTTTTTAACAATTGAATTGTTTTTTTTAAATATATTACTGTTATTATTTTTCAGAAAACGAAAGCACAGTGGTTTAATGTTTGACTCTTTGGTAATGCAGAGAGATACTACTGATTTGACTGCTGAGAACAGGGAACTCAAGTTGCGCTTGCAGGCCATGGAGCAACAAGCTCAACTTCGTGATGGTATGTGTTCTTGATGTTTGCTAATCTAAGCTCAGTTAATCTTGAGCTTTCTTAGTGCATTTGAAGCTTAAGATGTTCACCAACAAAACCAAGCAAGTATTCCCTTCTAGTTATACTGCTGAATGGGTAGAAGAAAATTGTATATCGTGTTAAGTAATTGTAATTAACTGCAGTGATATCTGTCAGATGACCTTTAACTATTTATAAAAATCATAAAATGAAATCATGCATCAGATGATTTCTTGGCAAAAGATACAAACATGTCCCTGTAACAGTTTAGATTTGGTCTGTTGTTGTAGTTTACTGTTTATTATGTTTGGAAGTAAAATTTGGTATGGAAACCACGGTACAGTGCAGCTTAGATTTAGGAAAAAACCTAGATGACCATGATTAATCTTCCACTTGTTCCCATACATTGGTCTTTGGGCACATAAATGTTATTTTGTTAGATAATTTGACTCTAAGCAGAGTGAAAGAAAGACATTTTCCTAACATGGCTCATGAATGCTGCGTAGCTTGTAGACTTTGGAAAAACTAGATGACTGTGAATTCATCTTCTAACTTTTCTTAGGCTTCCAGCATTGGTCTTTGGGCACATAAATGTCATTTTGTTAGAAAATTCAACTCTTAAGGAGAGTGGACAAAAAACACTTTCCTAACATGACATGTCGTGCTCTGCATTTTAGACTCTGGAAAAAATTAGATTACCATGATTTAATCTTCTACTTGTTCTTATTGCTTCCAGCGTTGGGCTTTGGACACACAAATGTAGTTTGTTTATAAGTGCAGTAAAAGAAAGATACTTAAATTCCTAGTATGCCAGGTCATGCCTGAACAATTTGGGTCATCTAACAAACACAAAGCTTCATACATATATCAGATAAATAAGCAAATAGAAAGTCAAATATTTTGTACTAGTCAAACAAGTTTTCTGATTAATCATCTTGTAGAGGGAAACTGAAACTAAGTCCAACGAACTGAGAAGTGTGAATTGTCTGATGGTCCAAGCTCAAGAACCCACCATTTGTTGTGGATTATACTGTGGAGGTTGCTGCTGCCATTTGCTCTAACTGTCCTGATTGTGTTTGCGATTTATACTAGTTTTATAAATCATCTGTAGAAAAGCTTTTTAAGGATTGTAATAGTTTCTTTTGTTCTAAAATTGGTGCCATGGTATCACCGGTGTGCGAGTAGGAAATGATATGCCAGTTTCCTTTTTAAGTTATTTTTTTGTTTTTTTTTTCCCTAAGATGTGAAGTTTCCTGCCAAATCTTGTTGCTCAGGACTCCTGAACCTGAGCGCAAAATGCCATCTGCTACCTGGAGGTTCTAATTGTGAAGGTTGAGTCGTGGTGCATTATGTTACCGATCATAATCTTTTCTTTCGTGATGCAGCTTTGAACGAGGCTTTGAGGGAAGAAGTGCAACGGCTTAAAATAGCAACTGGTCAGCTTCCAAATACGAATGGAAATCGTTTTAACGGAGGGATTCAGCAATCTGTACCAAACGACTACTCTCAGCCACAGCAGTTGCGTCCCCCAAGTGGGCGTCAAGTTCAGCATCTGCATCCATCTCAAATGTCTTCCAATGGCCAGTCACTTAATGTCCATTCCCCAGGTGATCCCATGGACTTCATGTGATAGCAAACTCCATGACATAGATGGATCTCAAGTAAGATAAATTAAAGGTTATTTATGCTGAATGTATCTCGTAGTACTTCCTTTAGGGAATTGTTGTTCTTTGTACCGTCAAGCAAAATATTGATATGAACAGTATGCTGGTCGCTATTATTCTGTATAGAGCTGATAGGGAGATTCATATCCACATGATGATCTCTTATTTATTTGTTTCTCCATTGGAATGTGTAACACTGTTGTTGGTTAATGGAATGATTTCAATCTGCCTTCATCAGGTGTTTTTCTGCAATTGAAAACACTTTATCGAAATTGCTGCAATGTTTTCTTTCAGAAGAAAACAAATGTTGGATGTTTTATTCTTCTTGATCAAATCACGAAACATTACTTCTTATGCATACTGCAGAGACAGTTCTCCTGCCCGATCTCTGCAGCGATACAATGAGAGGGGCGGCTCCTGTCTCGGTACCAGGCGGATCTCCCGGCGACCAGCTCGTCCAAGAAGTCGTCGAGCTTCTCGATGGTGACGCTGGGCATCACGACCACGTGGGCGATGTTGCCCTCGCAGGCGAGCTGCCAGCGGCGGACGAACCCTTCGTCCTTGGGTCGCTCGAACACCACGGTGCTGCTGAGCGGGTTGAGCATGGCGCCCACCCCCGCCGCCATGAGCCGGTCCCTCAGGTAATGCGCGTTGCGCAGGCACTTCTGGACCTCCTTCCGGAATCCCCGGTACCCTTTCCGGTTGAGGGTGTACCAGAGGAAGAGCGGGGCGTGGCCATTGCGGCTGCCCATGATGGTGGCGTCCCTGGACGCCAGGTATTCGACGTTGCTCGCCAGGGCATTGATGTGCTTCAACCTCGTTATCTGGACGCCGCAGGGCATGGGGCATCCCACGAACTTGTGACCCGACACGCTCACGCTCCCTATCGGCTTCGTAAACGTCACCTTGGGTGCCTGTCCAATTACCGGTATCAGAGTGATGTTGGAACCTGTGACATACTAACTACGTCTGATAGGCACATACACGCGTGACGAAGGGCAACATGAGCCCAAACAGAGCACCATCACAATGAATGTAGAATCTGTCCTTAAACCCACTCTCCTCGAGAGTCTGTATGAGCACATCGAGATCATCGACTGCTCCCTTCACAGTCGTTCCTACAGAGCACCAAGAGATGAGATTAAGAAGGTGGAACAATGGAGGAAAACATGGAGGACTCACTCACCGATGTTGACATTTAAGATGGCCGGTTTGTCCTTGTGATCCAGCAGCTTCGCTCGAAAGTCCATGCAGTCGATCTCGCCGGATGTCAGAGTGTCCACCTTCACGCACTGCATCCTGTACATCCTTGCTGCTTTGAACACCGAGTAGTGAGACTCCCTCGACGCGTAGAGAATCCCATCCGGAAAACTCTCCCTCCTGCAACACCATTTGGAAGAAGACGATGGGGTTGTGTTGTGGAGAGATGGTGGTATGGGAGATGGGCACGAACCCCACAAGAATGCCGTGAAGGTTTCCTTCGGTGCCGCAGTTGGTGATGTAGCCCCAGTATTCGTGCTTCTCCAGCTCCCAGAGGCGAGCGAACCAGTCCAACACGCCCACTTCGAACTGCCTGGAATGCACGCCGTAGTTGCTCTCGATGAAGGGATCGCCGAGGTTGTTGATGGAGAAGTGCTGTAGCTGGCTCAGTGCCCCGTAGTCCAAGTCCAGATTGTATGGGTAGCCTGCGGAGGACCAGAAAACAGAGGGAGTTAAGAGGAGATCTCATGGAATAATAGCATGGAGGTTGAAGTCGAAAAGGAGAACAACCCAAGTGATGCTTGGTCCTTTCGACGAGGGATTTGCGGTACTTGGCGAGCACGCTGGCCATGTAGCCTTCTCGCTCCCCGGTGAGCTCGTCGTCCGACTCCGGTTCCTTGATGGCGAAGGACACCGTGTGCATGTTCCTCCCCAGAACGATCGCCCTGTCCTCGCCGGCCCCGTTCGACTCCGACGCCTTGCCATTGGCGAGCTCGAGCTCCTCCGGCCACAGCAGCTCCGTCTTCTCCTCCTCCTCCTCCCGCGAGTCCATGAAACTGTTGCCCATGCTTCCCACCATGTCTACCCCTCAAAAAACGCACAGTTAGTAACAGAGAAGGCGCAGAACTGAGAAGGGACAGAGAGAGGGAGCTGCGGCGGCGGAGGGAGAGGGAGAGGAAGAGGAGGAGGAGCGAGTATTTATAGGGATAAACGGAGAGATACTTCGACGTCTGCGTTGTAATTTACCGTCGTCTTCTCGGGACAGGTGTGAACAGTCGAGACTCCATAATTGTAGGACAAGGTCGGTGATACCTTCCGAACCACGCCGTTCACGGCCACCTGCCTTCTGATTGGATAACAAGACGGTCCCACGACGCCGCGCCGGGGGTATAGTGAAATAGGGAGTGGCCGTCCAATTAGAACGGAAACGATCACGTCGTCGGCATGGGTTCGCTCCGCTCTCGTGTCCACGTGTCGCAGCACGTGCAGAATTCCTCTGGACGAAGGCAACGGCTGATGTGGCCATCCACGAGCCATCGAGGCCACGCCATCTCATCGATCGTTACCTCAATCATGGCGACATGCATGTGGACCACGATGCCATTCATTTCCGTGCCCATCCCGGCTTCGCCCGCCACGTGTAATTCAAGTAGGCATCACGCGTCAATTCCAACCTATGATAGTGATACTACACATCAGCTTACTTGACCACGTCGGATAAGGATAGGCCCCAATCCACGCCCATAAACAAATAAAAGGATCAAATAAATAAATAATCCAAAGGGCGAATACAAAAGCTACCCACATGGAGGAGACGGAGACATTTCCTTTATTTAATTCGCATGATGAACACGCATGAGATATTAAAATTGACCAGATTCCGTGGGGTCTGAATTATTATTAGGTGGAGTCAATCTGCAATATCTTTTTGGGAAAAAGTATTTTTATTTTTCTTTTCTTTTTCCAGCATGGTTATTCAGGAACGTAATAATGATTTTTGGCTTGCGTGGCACGTTGATACTATTGGGCGACGTCACACACAGATCATTGATTCCATCCACAATGAGCTACGCGCCATCTACGTATATAAATATGTTACGGTGAGAGCTTCGACGAATCATAGGGTGAATTGATTGCTGTCGCAAGCACGATCGACTCATCCACGCTGTTTGATGGAGGAGTCGACAGCGACAGTTGTAGGCCGATTAACTCGCCAAAAGAACGTGAGATGTTGACGGTCACGAGATTAACGCTACATTTTATCGCGATATGGTGCCACCGGGGACACATTACGTGGATCCCAATCGACCACTGCCGATCCCCTGTACCCGCGTGAGATCCTTCCGTGCAGGCCCAACCGTATCTTGACACGTATTGTTGTAGATTATGGTGGCTGGTTTTGGCCTTGACATGTGAGCCGAACGTAATCTGGAGATTGAACCGGTCGGTTCAAGTTTTGTGGGTCGGTCTGAACCGGAATAATGTGTGCAGAATTGATTTGTAGGTGGCAATTCAATAAAGATGTTGTGAGTTATTTTTTGTTAGTTTTAGTGTGTAAAAATTTGATTAAAGAAATAATTTCATCTTAGGATAGAGGAATGTGAAAGATTTTCTTGTTCAACTTAGCAAGAATGTTGGAGAAATGAAAAGACAAACAAAAAAAAATGAGCGACAAAAATTGAAACGAGCTTAAGATAAAATGACAAGTTGTATATGAAATGAAAGTTATATAAACCGATGAAGGAATGTATAGATTTGGTAGAGTATATGAACATATTCAAATGAATATTAGATCAATAAGAAAGTTGATATCAAAATTGATAAAAAAAATAAGTCACTGTTGCTTCTCAAATCTCTTACCAACTTCTATGATAATTTTGTAGAGATAATACTCGAGAGCAAATTGAAGAAGTCATAGCGTGTTATGTTATAAAAAAAAAAGATAAATATGAGAATATTGATGGAGAGACATTAGCTACTTAAGATGGAGGTCGATGAGGAGGATTTTCTGATTGGGGTGGATCTCAACACGATGGGTTGAGATCAAGAATCAATTTTTTTTTATAATATTAAATATTATAGATGTAAATAGTATAAACATATCAAGCGAAATTATCTGAAGAAAAAGAAATAAAAAGAAAAGGCCTGTGATTACTCTCTTATAATGAAGATATTTTTATAATTTCTAACAATAACAATGTATATTTTCAGAAGAGTTGGTTTTTAGATTTCGCTTGTCTTACTCATATTTACTCTTAGAAAGATTTATTTTGATTCACTAAATGATAAAATGATTAGTAAGTTGAGTTTGGACGATGACTCTATAATAGAGTCATAAGTGTCGATGAAATGAAGATCAAAATGACTAAAGAATTATTTATGTTCAAATAAGTTTCAACGATATGAAGCGATGTATACTTTAGAAGATATGACTTATGTTTCAAAGATGCAAAGGAATCTAATTTCATTTAGTCTCGTAGATTTTCAAAATTATAACTAAAAGCTAAGATTCTAAAAATTACTTAGGGTTGTATGATCCTAATGAAAATAGGTTGCATGTTCAGATGATAGTTAGTACTTATGGCTACTAGTGGTTGCAAGAGAAAAAAAATCCTACTAATGGTAAAATTGTGAGATATAGATCTCTATAAGGAATTAAGGAATCAACTAATGTCACTAATTCAATTTTAGCTATACAGGATATATTGACGGGCTTATTGGAATCAAGTGTTGGACCATGAACTAATTCGATTTGTATAGCTATAATGAATTCTTCAAACTTTTATGTAGGAGATACAAAGTAAAAAAAAATATACTCTATCAAGGTGAAGATTATTAGGGTTGTTAAGTATTTTTATGAGTTATAATTATATTTAAATTAATTGGTAGAGTCCTAATTAAATTAAACCTTCTTAATGAATTAGGGTTTGTTCCTATAAATATACTTAAGTCTTAAAATTTTAGTGAGAGAGAGAGTTAAGGCATTTTGGTTACTCTTAAGATAATCTTTAAGGTTTCTAAAGAGACTTGAGAGACTGGTTTCTTAGGTTTATGTAAAAGGTGTATAATAAAAATTATATTTAAGTGGAGATAACTCAAGATCCTTTTATATATTAAAGAATCTGATTTTCTCTCTCTTTTCAACGAAGTGATATCAAAGCTCGTTTTGGAGAGAGAAAAAATTTCAAAAGTAACCAAAAAAAAAAAAAAAACTTAGAGATCAACAATCAAAAGCATATTATAAAGTCTATACAAGATTAATATGGTTCGATAAATTTCGCCTACTTGTATGGAGAAAATCAATTCTTCATTATATAAAATCAATTATAAGACATCGAGTTATTCCCATCTAATCACAAATTTTCTTATAAATTATAAATAATTTATATTATTTTCTCACCCTCTTTAAAAATTCTAGAGAGAAACTCAAGAGTACCATAAGTATTCTTTATAATTTGCTCTCCCCACTAGATATATATGAAGAATCAAACCTTATGTCAAGAATTTTTTTTTTTCACTAAGACTCTTTCTCGGATTTCCTATCTCATTTAGATACTAGCTTCAAGAATATCAAAATACTTATCAATCTCAATAATCACTCTCTCAGTGAGTATTTCATTTACTGTTATATATCTGGAAAAGAAAATACTTTTGATTCACGCTCCTTCTAATCTTCATAGCTTATTTTTAATCATCTTTTAGGCTCTAATATCACTAGTTGGAGAGGGAGAGGAGAAAGATAAAAACATATCAAAAGTCAACGTAAAATTTAATATTATTCGATAAGTCTCGACCTATATCTATTGATAAAATTAAAATTTTAACATATAAAATTAATTAGAAGACATTTGAGTTATCTCCACTCAATATAACTCATTATATACTTCTTACATTCTTACATCAACCTGAATCACTTCACTCTCAGTTCTTTTCAGAAACTAGAAAGAAGATTGATTGAGCATGTCTTATTTTTCTCTCTCTAAAATTTTAAGACTCAAGCTATATTACTCGTAAAAATACTTACCCACCCTATATTGGGCAGAAGGTAAGTGGCAGCGGACGCTTATTTGATGGTGTTGGTGGCGGTGGAGTCTGGAGGTCATCGGTTGGAGGGCCGGGTACGTCTACAGCGTCGGTGGTGGGAACCGGAAACTGTACGGCTGGTGACGAGGACGGCCGGGACGGAAAACCGACCGCGACCAGTAGTCTCGAGGGCGGCGTTCGTGAGTTGGCGACGGCGGCGGCTGGTCGACAACAGTTGGTGTTGGCGATGGGTGGTAATAGAATGGAGGCTGAGCTCCTGCATGGCGCACGGGCGTCGCGGGGAGTTGGTTTCCACGGTGGTGGAATTGGAGTGGAGGAGAAGGTGGTGACGGAAACGAGGCTCTGCATTGAGATGAGAGCGTCGCCATGATAGCCACGAGGAGGGTGATGGCCGCCCTCAACCGCATGGTCTCTCTGCAAGCCATGAATCGTGGACGCGTTGCAGGAGGCGGGGGGTGCGTGCTCTCCAAAGCAGCCCTTCGTTCCCTTTATATCGTGGTTTCCCGAGGAGAGGTCGAAGTTGTCAGCCATGGCTGTGGGGAGAAAGTCCATACCCGAGGAGAGTCAAGCTTCCATGAGAGCACTAAGAATGGCAGGTCTGAGCGCATGCGGAAACAGATACAGCGCAAACGATACGGTAAGCGAGAGGATAATTGTGTAATGTAAAAGTGATAGGAACCTTTGCCTCCAAAGCGAGAGGATAATACATAAAACTTATAACTATAACGGTTTTATCGTAGAAGAAAGAAGAGAAAATGGTTGATTACTTCGAGGATAGTCAAAAGATTAAATAATATTTTATTATCTGTCGAAAAGAAATAGTTACATTTTTATTTATAAAGTTTCATCCAAAATTTATTAGGACTTGGACTCTTAATAATAAATAAATAATAAATAAATTTTTATCTGATTCTAATTGAACTAAACAGATTTCATAAACATTATTGAAAAAATTAGAAAATAAAATAGTCATAACAAATCAGTTTGCTAATGATAATTAGCTAATGATAGATTAATAATTTAGAGTCTAATGAGGGTCAATATATATAATTTTATATTTAAATATAGGGAGATAGATTATTTTGAACTGATGTCGGCGAATATTGTTAGAGCTAGCCCCAGGAAATTTACCACAAGGTAATTTTGGCAACCCAACAAAGACAATAAAGTAGAAAGAATAAAAACGACAAGAACACCAGAACACCAGATATACGTGGTTCGGTCAATTGACCTACATCCATGGACGAAAGAGGAGCAAATTACTACTATAAAAGAGGGAACGGACGAAAGAGTAGCAAATTACTACTATAAAAGAGGAACACTTACAAATGCCTTAGGAAGATGTTCCTAGGCCACAAAACACCTTCAGCTTACTAAACAAGAAAAACCTAAACTGTAAGCAGGTTTTCTTGTGGTGCCTCTTGTGCTGCCTGTGCTACATCTGACTTCAAAGCTCAGACCCTTATTTATAGTTCCAATACGAGACAACAAATCTGATTTTCCCGATGTGGGACTATGGGACTTGCCAAACTAACAAATCTCCACCTTGGCATGTCCCAACAAAACTTGCTCCACTTTCTTCATAACAGCCCCAACGGGTAATCACCAACAATGAACACCAACCAAGTCCAAGCACTGCTTGAACTTGTAAACCGGAAGAGGCTTCGTAAACATATCAGCTGGATTGTCCTTCGTATGAATTTTCTGAACAAGGACTTTTCCCTCAACACTAGTATCTCATTTGCATCCAACAATTTTCTTACCCAAAGACGGCTTCACAAGATCCCAAGTTCTATTCTGATGAAGAGATTCTATTTCTTCATTCATCGCAATCAACCACTTAGCGGAATTATCACAAGAAACTACATCTGAGTAGGAAGTAGACTCACCAACTTCACTTGTCTCTTTTGCAACAGACAAAGCATATGCAACCAAATTTGCATATCTTTGTGGTGGTCGAATATTTCTCCATGGTCTATCCTTGGCTATGGAATATTGCTCTTCCTCTGGATCATCTGCATCAGTAGACTCGGGACCACCTACTGACATTCTTTGAGTAGAAGAGTTCGACTTAAAGGAATCTGAACTCCCAATCTCAAGCTTCACCTGCTTCTGCGCACTATCATTTGTACAACTTGTAGATTCTTCTTTGGAAGATAACATAGATAATTCATCAAAAGTAACATCTCTATTGATTATAAATTTTGGGGATTTGGGATCAGAACACCATAATCTGTATCCTTTCACCCCAGAAGCATATCCAAGAAAAATGTACTTTTTAGCCCGAGGCTCTAATTTTCCTTCATTTACATGCATGTATGTTGGACACCCAAAAATTTTAAAATCAGAATAATTAGCAGGAGTACCTGACCAAACTTCCTCTGGAGTTTTAAAGTCAAGTGCTGCAGAAGGAGCACGGTTGACAACGTAACAGGCCATATTAATCGTCTCTGCCCAAAAGTCTTTTGTCAACCATGCATTTGAGATCATACACCTTGCTCTCTCCAAGAGTGTTTTGTTCATACGTTCGGCCACACCATTTTGTTGAAGCGTCTTCCTAATAGTGCGATGCCGAGCAATTCCTTCATTTTTGCAGAATTCATTAAAGTCACCTTCACAAAATTCCATGCCATTATCCGTTCGAAGCTGCTTAATCTGTTTACCTGTTTGCTTCTCAATCAAAGCCTTCCATTGTTTAAAGGTTAGAAAAACATCATTTTTATGCTTCAGAAAATAAACCCAAACTTTCCTGGAATAATCTTCAATGAAAGTCAACATATACTTGGCACCACCCTTAGATTGAACATGAGCTGGACCCCAAAGGTCTGAATGAATATAGTCAATAGTACCTTTTGTTTTGTGAACTGTCGGAGAAGTGAAGCTGACTTTTTTTCTGCTTTTCAAAAATGCAGTGTTCACAAAAATCAAGTGGCCCAGTACTCTGTCTGCAAAGTAGACCCCTTTTGCTCAATATGCTCAAACCTTTTTCGCTCATATGACCCAAATGCATATGCCATAATTTGGTGATGTCAGAATCAGACAATGATGATGACGAAACTGCAACCGAACCTGTGACAGTAGTTCCCTGCAGAATATACAAGCTACTAGACCTACAAGCTTTCATAACAATAAGGGCACTTCTAGAAACTTTCATAACTCCACATTCAGTTGTGTATTTACACCCAAGGGCCTCTAGGGTGCCTAAAGAGATGAGATTCTTTTTTAAATCAGGAACATGTCTAACATTAGTGAGCGTCCTCACAATACCATCATGCATTTTAATTCGGATTGTGCCTCTACCAACAATATCACATGCGGCATTATTGCCCATTAAAACAATTCCACCATTACAAGATTCATACGTGGAAAACAAATCCCTATTGGGACACATGTGATAAGAACAACCCGAATCTAAAATCCATTCATTTTTAGACATCGTCCTGTCATCAATAGCAGAAAAATATTTCCAACATTCTCATCAGTTGCTACACTAACTTCAGCGGATTCAATAGTTTTCTCAACAAATTTTTCCTTTTGCTTTAATTTATTTTTCAATTTAAAGCAATTAGATTGAATGTGCCCCATTTTATGACAATATCTGCATTCCAAATTTCTATGTCTGGATTTAGATCTAGATTTAGATCTACTACTATCAAATTCTCTTTTATCCATTCTCCCCCTAACAACCAGACCCTCAGCCTAATTCTCTCTACTTTCCCCAGTGATATTCCTGTCTATCTACTCCTTAGATTTCAGTGCAGATTTAATTTCTTGATACAAAACTATTTCTTTTCCATAAATCAAAGTATCACGGAAATGCTTAAAAGATCGGGGAAGAGAACACAAGAGTAACAAAGCCTTATCCTCATCATCAATTTTTGCATCTATATTCTCCAAATCCATAACCAAAGAATCAAATTTATCAAGATGTGAGAGTATAGATGTACCTTCAGTCATCCGAAGCATATATAGACTTTACTTCAAGTAGAGACGATTCTCCACTGTCCTCTTCATGTACAAGGCTTTAAGCTTGTCCCATATGCTCTTAGTCGTAGTCTCCGTAGCTACCTCCCGTAAAACCTCGTCAGAGAGATTTAGAATGATGCTGGATCGGGCCTTCTTATCCATACCCGCAAGATCTTCCTTTGACGTACCATCTGGAATGTTCTCAGCACCCTGAAGTGCCAAATCAATTCCGTCTTGAACCAGAATGACCTCTATCTTGAGTTGCTACATGCCGAAGTTGACATTTCTATCGAATTTCTCGACAACAATCTTTGTTATTGTCATCGTTACCAAAAGATCCCAGAACCAGGCTCTGATACCAGTTTGTTAGAGCTAGCCCTAGGAAATTTACCATAAGGTAATTTTGGCAACCCAACAAAGACAATAAAGCGGAAAGAATAAAAGCGACAAGAATACCAGAACACCAGATATACGTGGTTCGGTCAATTGACCTACATCGACGAATGAAAGAGGAGCAAATTACTACTATAAAAGAGGGATACTTACAAATGCCTTAGGAAGATGTTCCTATGCCATAAAACACTTTCAGCTTACTAAACAAGAAAAACTCAAACCGTAAGTAGGTTTTCTTGTGGTGCCTGTGGTACATCTGACTTCAAAGCCCAGACCCTCATTTATAGTTCCAATACGAGACAACAAGTTTGATTTTCCCTATGTGAGACTATGGGATTTGCCAAACTAACAAATATAAATTTGAATAATATAATATGTTATATAATTATATATTTATATTTTTAAGATTTTGTAATAACACATATCTTAAACTTGAATTTAGAGGTAAAATCCAGAAATCACTTATCATGAAAGGATAAACATTAAAAGTTGGCCAAAGTTTTTGGCATCAAAATTTTTTTTGGGCTTCAGTTCAGAATTAAAAAGAATTTTTTATTTTTGGCACATAGTTGGATATGGGTTCTTACCTAAGCCCACTAATTGACTAATGCTTGTCCCCCTAAAGTCAATGTTAAGTCTAAAAGAACCACTTGGGTTATTGATATCCACCAACCCTATAAACCATGACAATAAGTCGGCCATATCGAGCTTCCTAATGAAAGAAGAAAAAGAAGATGACTTTTAGCTTAAAAATGAATAAAACCGACGTAGTTTTGTGTTTGTGCCACACATAATTATGTGTGTATGAATAAGATGGCTTGTTTGTGAACCCATCCATTAAGGATGCATGTCGAGAGCACAAATACTAACCGTTCCTTCACCCCATACATCATCACGCGAAGTCTCTCGGTAAAGAAGCACTGAACCACCGCGAACGTTATGCACGATGTTACGGTGGAATGGCCATTCGCATCACTATTATTTGCTCATCATGTCTTATATGAACATCATCAACAAGTAAAAGTTAGATTCATCATTTTTGTGTCACTTTTCATCTATAAAAATTTTTCTGTCAATTTACAAATTCTTTTTTGTTTTATTCTATTTTTGTCTGTGGTTTGTTGGGATCAGAAGGGGGTGATGTGGGTCGTCTTGGTATCGTACCCCGCGAGGCGGCTCTTGGAGTTCACGCGGTAGATCTTGAGCAGGTCGGCCGCCATCTGCCTCGCCGCCGGGGAGCACCCGCTCTGCATCAGCAGCAGCATCTTCGTCGCCCCTCCCTCCGCCGCGGCCACCGCCTCCACCGCCCGCCGGTCCCGGAACGCTTGGCACACGCTCCACAGCACCGCCACCGCCGACTCCGCCCCCTCCCTCCCGGCCTTCACCATCCTCGCCACCACCGCGGTGGCCGCCGCCGCCCCGTCCTCGCAGATCGCCGCCCGGCCCTCCGCGCACCCCGCGGCCGCCTCCATCACCCGCAGCGCCTTCTCCGCCGTGGCAGCCGGCGCGACCGCTGAGTTTGCCATCAGCACCCGCGCCAGCGCTGGGACCACCCCCGCGCGGACCACCCGCGGGCGGGCCCGCTTCGCCGTCGAGATCCTTGCCAGGCATCCCAGGCCCGCCTCGACTGCCCGGCGATCCATCGCAGCTCCCTTCTCATCGGATGGCTCGATCAGCCGGACCAGCTCTCTGATAAGTACCTCCTCGGCGATCAGGACCTTCGTTCCCGCATCAGACGCGGCGATGATCGCGTCAAGAACAATCGCCGCGTCAATTCGCGACTCCAAGCCGTTGCCATCCCTCAAAACTCGAATCAAAGCTGAAACCGATCGATCGAGATCGGTGCAAAGATGGGAGACCGCGATCTTCTTGTTGCTCTCTTCGACGAAATCGGAGGTCAGGATCAAGGCGAGAATCCTAGCCACCTCCACCAAGCTCTCCAACTTGAAATCTCTTCCGAGGAGAAGAGACACGAGAACGGAGGCGCAGCCGCCCGCATTGACGAGGTCGTTCTTGTCGGTATCGTCGACGTTGTCAGCGGAGAAGAAGTCGGCGAGCTTGCGGAGCTGGGGCACGAGATCGTCGTCACTGGTGGAGGAAGAGGCGGAGCGGAGCTCGCGAATGATGCCTCCGGCGATGCGGCGGGAAACGAGAGGGGTGGGGGAAGCAGCGGCGGAGGCAGCGGAGGAGGACCAGACGTGGATGAGGCGTTGCAGGGTGAGATTGGGGACGAGGTCGGTGGAAGGGAGAGGGAGCATTGTGGCCGGACACGTGGTGTTTCCGGATTCAAGCCACCGTTGGATGGAGGCGCGGTCGTAAGTTACGCCGGTACACAGGCTTACGGGTGACCGCATCACGTCCAGCGATATGGGACACCGGAACGGGCTCGGTACCTTCACCTGCAATCCCTGCTCCAGTCTCTCTTGCTTCCTCCTCATCATAATATTTCCCTCAAACCTTCGCTTCTTGTCTCTTTGCTTACAGGTGTTCGAAGAGATTGCAGGAGAACAGTTCTGGAAGCATATATGATGTTGGAGGAGGTAAAGGTAGGAAAGGTAGAGAATGCCTTCTCTACTACATATACTACTATTATTCCAAAAGATGCGTTGAACGGGCAAGCTGGTTTGGTCTTTGGTCAAATGTGGATGATCGGAACAAAGGTGAGGAAAATGTTGGCTCGGGGTGGGCGAAACAACAGTAATAAATGTAGGAGAGGGACAGGGTGACATTTTTTTCGTGGATTTGTCGTAGGCGCTTAAGCTTTATATTGGTCGATGGCGTTTTGCTGGTCTTCCCAAGCGCAATAAATATGGGAGACTTGGAAACGGGCCAACGCGGACAACAATCACGTAGGAGACGGGCCCCACCTGTGCAGAAGAAGGTGCACGCACGCGACTTTGGGCTCTCGAGTACTGGTTAGTGGTTGCTTTCCTTTGACTCGTTTGGTTTCCGCGTTCTTATCGAACAAGTTTAAGCTTATCTGATATCATTCCTGTTGCAGTCATAATGAAAGTTCAAGATTTCTGTTTGGGGGTGATAATTCAACTTTAAAAATTAGTTTTTTTTTTTGTTTTAGTATATAATTGCAACTTGTCCTTCATCATGGATTTTTCTTGGCTTTTAATAGGAGCTTAGCTTGGGATTTGGCGTGAAGCTTGCTGGTTTTTTTTTCTCTTGGTCAATCTCTCCTTTGAGTCTTGTGCTTTTGGGAGTCAAAATAACTTATTTTTACAATCTAGAACCGAATACAGAAAAAAAAGAATGGAAAATCTTAAGGAGAAGTAGGTGAAGTTTGACTAGGTTGCAGCTTGTGATTTGACAATTGAACATGATTGTAGTTTTCCATGGAAAATTTGGATTGATGTTCACGTTTCAGCTAGAGTCGAGCTTAGAAATGATTTCTGTGTTCGTTTTATTATTTAGCTGAACACAATATTACGAAGCTTAATTGTATTCCATCTCACAAGAGCTAGAATTGTAAATTAAACAATATAATTTAAAATGAAGTCCTATGCCCATATGTGGATTCCAAATCATCCTTAATTTGCAGTGTCAATAGGCTTCACCTGACCTCTAGTATAAATCCTCTGGTTCTCGTCCCCTAATATGTCATATATTCTGTCTATTCTTGTCAGCTGTTGTTTTTAATCCAATCAATGCAAACCATCCATTTAGGATCATGTAGAAATCCAAAAGTTAAAGTCCAGTTCCAGCCCTTCCCCAACATATGTTTAAAACCAGTGGACCTTTTTTTGTTGAGCTAGATTTGTTCATTTCATCTTCAATACTTGCTTAAGCCTTAATCATCTGGTCATCTCGTCTCAAACCATTAGTTTTGTTTTGCTCTCTTTTTTGCATGTCTTTTACCCTCAAAAGTTGAACTATAGATTTTTTCCTTGTAAACATCAACGTGCAACTGTATGATTTCATATATAAGCTCTATCACATACCTAACTACAATTTCAGTGAGGTTTGATGTATGAGATCGTCTCAAATCAGTACCTAATGTCAGCAGAGTTTTCTCAACATCAACGCATGTCCCAATATAAATCATGAGTAGCAGTCCTTAATTGACTATGAATTAAAATGTTATTAAGTACAACTGTAACTTAGTCATTCTTTTCTACTTATTGGGGTCAAAATATTTAGGTGGTATTCCAAGTGTTTCCACTTTCTTGTTGGGAAGCTTTAAATGAAAATTTCAAGATCACATAGTGTAGTAGTCCCCACCTACGAGTTTGGTTCAAGGTTTCTAAGATGACAGCCTTGCTCAAGCTCACTCACTGTGAACTTCAACGTTTTCCCATCACTGATGGCACACTTCAAACGTTTTCCCATTTGACAAGTCAAAGGCCCAAGTCAATGAAATTTTTGGTGCTTGGTTGAAGGATAGCCCACGTCTCAGATCAAACTTCAGATGTCAGTTGGCTTTCATTTAAGACGAGCGGATGACATGGGAGTCAAAGTCCTTGACCATTTCAAAAGTGGGCCAGAAAACAACTGTAAAAGTCTAACAGTTTGACTTGGATTCCACCAAATGTTTTAAAAGTAAAGTAGTACTGATATGACTATTCAAAACTGTAGTCATCCTTTGACTTGGATTCCACCAACTGTAGACATCCTTTGTTATATTTGCAAAACGTACTTTAAGGTGTATTTCCCTGTAGGTATGACTATTCGCATTTTGTGTCATCTTCCTATGGCCGACACCTCAACCATTGGACTACCATCAACACCATCCAACCATCCACCTGTCCATCTCCACACCCTCACCAAACCATGCAGGCTAGAAAACCTACAGAGAATGACTGATTGCTAGTGTCGGATATTTGGGTATTTTTAGAGGCTTTAGAGGTCACACCATCCATCCATTCATTATTGTTACTTCTCTGTTGACCCAAAGGTTTTGCATATGGATCTCGGAAAATGGAACAAGCAACAACATTATTTATCTGAAGGTAGAGAAAAGCTAACATCATATTCCCCTTGAATTCTCTATTTTGTGTGGAGATCTATTATGCAACTTCCACCAAAGTTGATGTGATCATCCAAATAAACCCCATAAAGTTTGTGAGGAAGAGGCTAGTTATTGGAAGCTAAGGGCTAAGATTATGTGATTCAAAGTCGATGACCATGTCCATTGGAGGTTCATTTTCTATGAATAATTTAAAATGTGGTATGGGATTTTGCCACTGTAGCAACTATCGGCTCAAATGGTTTTTCTATTCAATCCTACCACACTGCATGATCCATGTATCCGCCTGTCTCGTGAATCTTTTCATGCTTTCTAACATGGCCATCTTAATCTTTACTAAACCAACTAATTCATAGTTATTGCACCAAAAATATTTTTCCTGCACAATTTTGTTTATCCATCAGAAAGGGAATTCATGCATGAATACCTACGTCCTTACAGCCATTAGTACAAGTACCACAAAGATGGTGTGGTGCTGAAGGTAGATTTTCAATAGGCTTTTGAATTTTGATATTATAAAAATACATTATTCAAACTGCCTCAAAAATGGGGCTTTTGACAAAGTTTGATCAAATTAATTTCATCAGTCCTTGAATCACAGAAACTGTTGTGTTCTTGACCCGTGTTCTTGGCAAATGGTTGTTATGTCTTTGGAAGGATCCGTCTTCCTGTTTGCCCTAACCATTGATCTAGAGTAGGATCCTAACTTGCATTAGAAGAAAATTTTGTTAGACGACTTCATGGAAACATTGTTGAGAAATGACTTTATCGTATCATCCAATATGTAAATTATGGGATTTATTTTTATTTTTTGCCAAAATGGTGTAGATTACTTGCTAAAACTTTACCCTTATTTTCCTTCTTTATAAGCTCTTAACTGGCATGCATATAATTTTTGAGATGTGATCAGCCACGTCTTTCTTGCTGCATACATAGTGTACTTCGTAAAAAACATGTGTGATTCTTGGTGGAGTGCTATGAGTCAACAGAGACTCTCTTCTACCCTCGTCAGTGCACTGGCTCTCTCCCTCCTAATCATCTGGCTTTTCATGGTTGCACATCTAAAAGTATTCAGCCATCACTGCAACCAGCCCTTTCTAGACGACTTCATCCATTCTTTCTCCACTGTTGCAAAGACAGTCTCAACTTTTGCAGCTGCCCTAAGAAGAAGATAGTATACACTGATTCATGATGCTCTGTGATGAGGCCTTCATGTTTGTCTGTTCCATGGGGTGTGTGGTAGTGTTCCACTGTGCGCTTGTAGTGTAGTCAGCTACCATGAGAAGTGGAAGAGTCATTTTATCTACCACGAGAAATGAAAGAGTTAGATTTTTCCTAGTCTTAGAATAAATGACCATCGAAGAATTGTCATTCCACTGATTTCTCGTTCTGCTGGTTGTGCTTTTAGATATATGTCAGACATTCAAGCCATGCTCTTAGATTCTTGTGAAATGACATCTGAATCACCATTAGTGTGGAAGTAGGGACTAGATTTGCTTGTTGAAGCTCTATGTGGGAGATGCTTGAATCGTGTTTTATTTGGAATTACGTTTTGTCCAATCACTTGATCACTCCCATTCATCATGCCCATTGCCTTTCGCTGAGAGTTTGTACTGGTGGTTCCTTGAGAGAATTTGAGTTTCTTCTTTGCTTGTGCGTGTGGAGGCAACTGACTAGTTTGGATTGTGTCTTATACTATGAAATTCGAACTGTATGATTTACACATGACTTTGTAGAAAAGTTGATTTCTTTTGAGCCTTTTCAGCTGTTTAATAAATCTCAACAGAATTTTTTAACACAATCATTCATTCAATATCATTAGACAAAAGTACAAGTTCATCTGGCACATCAAAAGAATTGTAAAGGCTCCAAAACTTCGATGCAGAAGTTAATCATTAACAAACACACGAAAATATTGTGATACTCAACTGTATATCCTTTTGTAGTCCATCATGAATAATCCAGAATTCTGACATTAACAGAAAGTCTGCAGCGTGAACTGTTTGTTCTCCTCTTATGCTATCATTCATAAAGATTATAAATACTGAGCTAAGTTTAGCATGAATTGATGCTTGTTATAAAAACTTGTTCTTTCAGTATATACTGAGATAAGATTTGCCGATTGAACTTTCAGCCTCTTGATCACCATCTCTTTCCTTTCTTTGTTAGTTTAACTGCATGTTATGGCTACATAGAGATAGATGTAAAATGTCAGCTTTCAAGTTTGCAAGTCCTACTGGTTGCTATATGGATTTTGGGTAAGAAGCTTACAGTTAGCACATTCTTGCTTGGCATGATTTCTTTGGATGTTACTACATGTACTATTTCCTTATATTTCTCAGTTTAATGTTCATGATGAGAATGAGTAGCATTCAGTGGCTGGTTATATCAGAAGATGTTTAAATTGGTTGCATAAGTTTTTTGTGCCGTAGAAATCTCATATCCCTGATTTTGACAGTTCAAGAAAAATCTAGACCTAGGCAGCTGTTGACTCTATGAATAAGTACACTTTTGATTATTTGAAACCAATTATTCTAATAGTGGATAATTTGGAATTGTTTAATCATTGCTGAAATCGGGAACCTTCAATTATCTTTCAGTTAGATGTTTCGAGTCTCAACAAGGTTTATAAGATGTTTTTTTAGTGTTCAGAGAGACCCCTTCAGTGATTTTAGTGCTTGAATTACTATTGTCAGCAAAATGTTAGGTTTCAGAAACTTTCTGGTTTATGGCTCACAAATTACCCAAAAAAAATAGTGGTAAACATGATCAATCTGTTTAGCCATTTTTCATACTAATATGGAGTGAGGTATCATTCTACTGGAATCTGGATTTGAAACAAGATGTTCATACTCATCGTGAAATGCTTTTGAACAGCACTTGATCCTTAAATTTCTCAATAGGATATACGATATGTTAGTGTTTCAGGTGACTGTAATGGATTTCTGCAAGGTATCACTATATTCTGACAAACTTGTGTGTGTTTCTGGGTGAGCCAACTTCTTGATGTGAAAGCATCACCTGCAATTCCATTTCTAATCATGGGTGTTTAGAAATTATCCAGATTTGGTTTTACATCTGAAATAATTGTTATAGGTATCTCTAGGCAGATTCTGTTTCATGAATGGTTTAAATATATGGTTTTTAATAAATCTCAATGATGATAAAAGATTTATGTAGTCGATCCCAAATAATTAGAATTTACATCTGATTAGGGTAGCATATAGCATGAAACACTGAAAGCATAATCCTTAAATTATGAAGTCACTCATGGCTTCTTGGAGAGATGAACTTGATCTCCTATGCTTTCCATCGCTTTCATTTTCTGCAGGGGCCAAGCTTTCCATCACTTTGACATAAACATCAAATTAATAGAATGTTTATCTTTCCTGCTATGGTCAGGAAATCTAATGCCTATATGGGAAGTCCACGTAGAAAAGTTGTTCGTATGATCACTAGTGAAAGACTGAGGTTGTAGTCCATATGTCATGACCTCTTCGGTGATTGAACCTTTCTCCACTCTTTCGTTATATTTTCTTCATCTTCTCTACGAATCTGGGAATTGACTTAGCAGATCCCAGCAAGCTCCCGGAGAAGGAACAATTGGAGTCGACAAGAAACTATTACTAGGACTTGTTAGGAAGGCTTTTCCTCCACTGCTGCTGCTGCTGCCGAAAACTGGGCTCAATTCCTGCAAGATCCTGAACACGCTGGGGTCGAACGATGGCGAGAACAGCTTCGGAGATATCGGCGGCAGCGCCCACGGCAACGGCGACAGGATCCCCGGGAACGAGGCGGGCCGGTCCAGCGTCGGCCACCGCTCGATCCCCAGCTGGTCCACGCCGTCGGTTCCCGCTCGGTCCCCCGCGTACGTCGGCGTCACCCGCTCGAACGCGGCGATGCGGGCGGCGGGGGAGAGCTCGCCGGTGGCCGATGGGTCGGCGGAGGAACTCGGGCCCGTGAGCCGCTGGACCAGAGTCATGAACTCGCCGGGCTGGGCGTGGATGATCTTGGGGGAGACGGCGTAGATGACGAGGGGAACGCGTGGCGGCGGTGCCACCGGGGGCTTCTTGATCTTGTAGGAGTCTTTGGAGACCTTGAGTGGGGTGGGCCTGGGGCCTTGGACCTGCCGGCGCGGCGATGGCCGGGATTCCGAGGGATCCATGGTCTTCTCGAGCAAGGCTGAAGAGTGAGGAGGCGAGGAAGAATCTGCACAAAACACGGAATGGCTCGCTGGATGGACAGCTTGCCGCATGCAGAGGCAAAACAGGAAGACCAAGATGGAGCTGGACGAACAACGTGCGTCGAGCTGCCCATTTAACATATGCGGAGTAACTCATTGATACCGTCGTTTGGTGTCGTCGGATCATCTGACATGACCCGTTCTCTATCAGATACCTTTGACTCTTACAAAACAACATTATAAACATGCTCGATAATAACCTTTGGATGCTTAAGCTAGAAACGAAGAGTTTAGAGGTAAATACACACCGAGAGAGGGAAATATTGGCTTTCAGATGTCATCCTTGTCATCATCACGTAGATCGGGCATGTTTTGATTAGATTTCGTGACTCTGGAAATTTGATGAGCTCACTTTTTCACTGGATATTCGAGTCAGATTTGAGATGAGAGAATAAAATGGATCTAAAACGAGTTCGAATACTTATGATCTAATCACGATAATAATCTAATAAAATAAAATTTACTAAGTCTTAAGTTGGACTTTCATCAGAGTCGTCTTAATCTAATAAATACTTATCCTCCGCCGCCGTCCTGTCCACGCCGCCCCGGCCTTCGCCGCCGGAGCTCAAGTTCGTCAAGCGCATCCAGTCCAAGCTGTCTGAGATCCGTGGGGCCTGCTCGTCCCCGGACTTCAGCAGGAGGGTGCTCGAGAAGTGGAGTCCCAAGGCCACCATCCGCATCGATCTGTCCGCCATCCGAAACGCAATCGTCTCAGAGGTGGACGTGGTCGGGGCGGTCCTCGATGTCGGCAAGGTCAAGGGCCAGAGCTGGAGGATGGTGCGGTGGAAGCGGGTGGAGGAGGAGGAGCAAGGGAGGGAGTGGGAGCCCATTCGGATCCTCAAGACAGGGCTGAAAGAGTTGGAACGGAAGAGCCAGTCCACGAGCAACGAGCTCGTCGAAAAACTGAAATCGAGCCTGGTGAGATCACTTGTCTCCCGTAATAGTGCATTAATCCCAGGAGAAAAAAAGATTAAAAACCCTAAGCATTCCATAAATCAAGAAGATTTGTCGAATGCTTAGGTTTTTTAATTTTCTTTTATTTTTCTGTAAATTATGCTCAAAGCATGAGAATTTAAGATTTGGGAGGTTATCAAGATGTGACAAACTTGGTAATTTTGGTTAACTGTCAAGATGCTAGATTGAGCTTAAGAAAACCATGGATTCTCTCCTGTATAACTGCAAAATCTGAGGGCACTATACTGGAACTACAATACGTGGAGAAGGCAACTGAGACATCTGATGGAATCATAATATTCCCTTGATTTCTCACTATCAATTGCGATGTGTTCAACTTCTTTATGAATATGAATTCTTCCGATTCCTTCTCTTTGTGGGGCTTCTTTTTTGCTATTTTTGCAGCATGTTATATCTTTTGCTAATAATTGATGCTTCACCATATCCAAATTCATTAGATACTTGATTTGCTGATAATAGTTGATAGAGGCAAAAAATTACTTTAATTTAAGCATTTTGAATGATGTGGGTGGCGGGGCCGCAGCAGTTGAGTGACAAAGAGAGGAGTGAAGAGGGAGATGAAGAGTGGAGTAGAGAGGACAACAGAGACCAGAAAGAGAGAGAGAGAGAGAGAGAGAGAGAGAGATGTTGCTTGTGATCCCTAAAAGTCCACGATTCCACCTTAAAAAACAATAAAATTGTCGCTTAAATAATGGAAAAAAGGAGATGCGGGTGGCCCAATTTACACATGGACTGGTGGAATACTGTTGGTATTATTCAGTCTGGATGAAATTGAGTTCCTTTTTATACTTTACGTATTGAGTTACTATGAATAATTCTTTTCCAAATCAAATTTTTTTTTTGTGATTTGCTGTATGTTGATTAATCTCGCATACATTCCATCTGAAAGTATCATTTTTTATTTGCTGTTATCTTTGTGTTGCAGGGATCATTTGTGAAGGAACGCCAAGAGTCGAAGGTTGGTTGTAGGTTGTCTTTTTATTTCTGTTATTTTATTGTTAAATGTCATATAGAATATTGTCCATTCAATATAGTACCTAATGCGAATGTGATACCTGAGCTTAATTCATTATATTATATGTTCGAAATTAGAGAATAGGAAAGGAAGAAGTAGACTAGCGATAGAAAATGGAAGATATCTAACTGCACAAGGGCTCTTCTCTCCTCGTTGATATCTAAATGAGACTTAAGCTGAAAAATTCAACTTAAAACGTGACTTAGATAAGCTCTAAAATAGGAGCTAAAAAATATGGACCCAAATTTATAAAAAAATTCATGTAAAAAAATCTTAAGCTATACCTAAAATCAAGGATTGAAATATCGTACCGTATCGGAGTTTCAACATTCACTTGGTACGGTACGATACTATATACCTAGCAGTATATCGTTCGGTATATATATATATATATATATATATATATATATATATATATATATATATATATATATATATATATATATATATATATATATATATATATATATAAATAATAATAATAATAATAATAATAATAATAATAAAATAAAAATAAAAATTCGGCGACAAGCAACGTCGCCTCTCTCTTCTCCCCAGGCGGGGCGACATCGCTTGGTAATGGGCGGTCCATGTACCGGTCTACTGACGGACCAGTACGTATCACCCGTACTGGCCGGTATTCTTCGAAATTGAAGACCTTGCCTAAAATGACAATTCAATCTAAGTATGAGCCAACCAGACATATCTAAAACTTGACTATAATGTAACATGATTATGACTCACCTATGGAGAAGACTAAACAGCTCCTGCATCATTATTTGCATCGAGTTTAAAAAGAAACTTATTCATGAGAATTATAGTGCACACAGCAATTGTCTATTATTGTTAAATACTAATGTTTTTCTGATATATGAGACATGTCATTGATGTGCTAAAGAATCTGGTTATCTATTGCAGGAAGTTCCACCATTGGATCTACCTGAACTTTTGGCATATTTTGTTAAGCAATCTGGGCCATTTTTCAATCAGCTTGGAATACGGCAAGGTACACAAATTGTTTATTGAACCCCCACAAATTTAGACATCTGTTTAATTTATTTACCATTCATGTACATGCTTTTAACATATCTTGTTCTGTAATTTGGGCCAGCCTTGGCATAACCATCTTGTGAAATCATTTCAAATGGGTAGCCGATAATGCTGCCTTTGGATTTCAGATCTTTAAGCAAGCACACATTGCTTGTTTCTGATTTCAGCATCTACTTAAGCTCCAATTGATTCTTAACTAGTCTGCCTCTCCCTGATAAAATTTGTTTGAGCACAACTTTATGTAAAAATTTCGTAAATTATCGTTTATATTACAATTTCTTTGTTCTCATTTGCATGGGATTTATTTCTTATCCAAGGGCACACTGCATAATTTCTTCTTCTATTTATTCTTGTAGACTTGCACATTAATTTTACTCAATGTGTTAACACAATCTTGATGGAAACAAACTCTAGTTTGTGTACAAATTGCCATTTGGAACTTTCTGCTTCTGTTGGAATAATATTAGACATGGTCTAAAGTTTCTTTAATCTGTGATGAAAAAAAGGCTTAGACAACATTTATTTACTTGTTTGTAGCTATTAGTCCCCATTATGGAACAATGCAAATTTTATCTCCTTTTTTTTTTTTAATGTTTGATGTGGCTGAAGTAGCAAATGCTGAAACTGAGCTAGAACTGCTGCCTTAATGGTCTACTTCAGACAAAAGACCAAAGCTGAAACCAATATTAATACTTCAAACCATGATTTCAGACGTATTTCCTAATATCTGTTTTTAATCTGTTCTTGGATATTACACAAGCTAACTTTGATCATGATCGATGTCTTCATAATTCTTATTTTCTCAGTTTTTAGATAACAGTTTCCACACCTCTGAGGATCAATATAATCTTTTATGATGGTCATAAGTTATTTGAAACACTGCATTGATTTGGACTGTCCCGTTTGTTTAGATTACCACCTTGACAAGGCAGTATGGATTTCCAACATGTATCACATGAGTATTTTAATTAGAATTAAGATGGCACTTTAAAAGTTTTGTTTTTGTTGAATCTGAATGTACTTAAGACATATCATGAGGCTATCCAAATAAGATAGTTGAGTTGTTTTTAAATAAGTTGTGTACTATATACATTCTGTATGTTTGAGCACAATGCCTTCTTTTAATTGCTACTTGAGCTCCAGATGACACTGAACAAGAAAAGTATATTCTATAATGAGAAGCTTATGATTGCTTGTCTATGTTCCAGACTTGAATACTTTCAGCTTTAGCGTGTTGATTCTGCTTGTGTTTATTCAACAATTAGAACTGTATACTTCTGGATATTCTGTGTTCCAAGTGGATTATTGATGAGATTTTCTAATCTTTTACTGAAATTATATTTATTAATGTATTCATTTCCATTACTTTTCAGTGGTTGGTTATATAGCATCTCATGTTATGGTTTACTGGATGCAGATATATGTGACAAAATTGTGGAAGCTTTATGCAGTAGGCGCAAAGATCAACTCATGCATCATTCTCTTCCTGCAAAGGACACATCCTTACCTGGAAATGAGAACAGTGATGAACTTGATTTGAGAATAGCCAGTGTGCTCGAAAGCATGACCTTGGTGAACAAAATGGTAAAGCTGCGAGTTATCGGTGCCTTTAAAATGTGCCCTATTGAGATCCCCACATTTAGCTCCTATGAGAGCTTAGTTATTAGAGTAGAGATATGGACATCTTGGACTAGTTATTAGCAAATGTTTTCTTTAACCTCCAATACCAGTTTAGCTATTTTTAGACTCATCACCGATCCATAAAACCTCTCTTAATATTATAGACTACAGGAACTCTCAACCGAGATGGTGAAGGATTTGCCTTTGTTGAACAATTTATGTTTTCTCTAGAGATTCACTTTTCAAGTATTGAACTCGGTCTATGGTTGGACCAATTCGTGTGCGGTTCATCATTCTAGTATGTCGCATGTTGGAATGTCAAATTATCTATAATAATACAATTTGGAGAGGGACGAGAAGGAGGAGAAGGACGAGGAAAAGAGGAGATGGAGAAGACGGTGGCAAGAAGGTGGAGAGCGATCTAGATCGCGAGAAGGTGGAGAAAGGTCTATATTTTATTTTTTTCCTCATAGAAAATTGTTTTGTTTCTTCTATACATGACCTAGCAATTGTATATTACCTAAACATTTGTGGTTCATTCACACACATATAATTCTATTATTAATGAAGAATTGATAAAATAAATAAATAAATAAAATAGTTGTTTTTTTTCAATTTTTTTTATTCATGAGCAGTTTATCCAATTATAATGTCGGACATTGTAATAATAGTATTTATAAGCAAATGTTTGAATAGACCTCGACTTGGGTTATCCCACCAACCCTATGTCGAAGTCTCCAAAGTGATGTTGTGTCTCTTGCGCACTTGATATGTACTTAGTTGACCAAATCCGCTCGATCAATCGAAACTAGTAAAAATATGTTTTTGTCTTTGTTATCACATAATTTGACATATTCGTGTTTCAAATATTATTACGATATCGAATTCCTAAGTCGACTCTTACAAAATGACATATATCGAATTCCTAAGTCGACTCTTATAAACATTTTCAAACGCCATTTCAACTGACCACGCGTTTGTCTTTGTCATCACATAATTTGACATATCCATATGATTATGATATCAAATTTTTAAGTCGACTCTTACAAAATGACATAACTCAATAACTTAAGTGAGTTAAATCCAAAGAGTTTAAAGGTAAGTTGGTACCTAAAGATCAAAGTAATCCTTTCAAACGCCATTCCATTCCAACTGAACATGCTTATCATCGTCATCATCATCTTGATCGGACAAACTTAGGTGTCCCACTAGAGATCAACTTAATAGTAGTAGCCCAATGATTCATGTAACTAAACAAAGATTAGCATCTTATTAGTGATCCAGTTCTTAAGAGGTGACAACCATTAGGTGACATTGGTCAACATTAACACTTGTATCAGTATTATAAATCTTGCATGACTTGGCTGCAATGGAATTAGGGTTTCTCCAACTGTGATGGTGGATGCTGTCATAATGGTAAGCTTGGGCTCCTCCAAAGGCTTAAATTGACCTCAACTTGGGTTAGCCTACCAACTCCACGATAAAGTCTCCAAAGCGATGCCGTCTCTCACGTAAAATATCCACTATCCTTCATGTGATCAAACAAAGATCAACCCAAACGAATATTACTCGGTGCAAAATATATTACAAGGATTAGCTTGATGTAGAGTCCAATAATTAAGATAGAGCTCATTTGAATTTGTACGGCCATGCATCAAAATAATTGTCATCGGACCACCTTCAACGATAGAATAATTCGCATGCACATCGTTCTCAATAAGTGGCATACGAAAGGAGGAGACCAACTCCACAAGAAATTGACCGCTGAATCCAATTCTACACCTTTCCCTCCCTCAACTCAGGGATTGTCCCAAACTTTGATTAGGTCACTAACACTTCAACATCATGAGATGATGGCACATGGACATGAGAGCTCAAAACCCTAGGAAATTGTACGTGCTCACAGGCATTGGACTATTGTGGGTGTGGGGAAGACTCCAAGGGCACAACCTTTTCCTTTTGACACTCATTAACGAGCTGTATCCAATAATTCAGCACTACGAGACGTGTCACCTTTTGCTTTGCACTTACATGCTTTTGAGCCACCAAGAAGAAAGCCATGTTAGCATCACAAATGATTGAGTTGTTGTTATATCCCCACATAGTAAGTAGCCATTTCATCTCGAGAGTACAAACGATTCATCGGATTTTTTTTTCTTAACAAAGTCACATATGTTTGAATTGTGAAATATTATCAATAATTATTTCGTTAAACACAAAATCGATTCGTCGATAATGATGTATAGAGTGATATATATCATGAAATTCTTTAAATTTTAGGGTAACAGAGTGATATATATGTTTAAATTCTATGTTAATAGTAAGTTTATGGGATTGAATCTCATTTTCACTTCTTATCCTTTGAAGAAAAAAAATCTAGAATTACTAATAAACATCCACTAAGCTTAGATTCGACAAACTTTGGAGCTTCTGCCACTACGATCACTACTATCATAATCCAACAAAATAGGAGAGATGATGATCGATGATGATGCATCGAGTGACGTATATTGCGATGTTGATCTTGGTCCAAAGAACGGTAAGGTGAGGTGTGTTAGCGTTTTTTTGGTGTCTTTTGGATGAGCATCTTTTGAATGATCTCAAGTACTATGATATATTACTCAAGAAATTTTAGGATAACATTTTGGAATATTGAGCTAATAATGTAATGTGGAGAATGGATACTGAAAGAAAGGCTGAGAAGCAAAAGAGAAGTAGTGATTTGGCCACCCACCCACCCGAGACAAAGCCCCACGAAACACGGTATAGGGTTTGTCTTTGTCCAAACCCTAAACATCACTTTCTGCAACAGAAGAGACTCTTAATTAGTGAAGACTTCATTTGAGCTTTACTTTTCTTTCGGATGAGAACAAAGGTTATTAATGAGAGTAGATGATTATAACTACTCAAACCCGTCCTTTAATTCTTTTCCTCCTCCCATGGATTACAACCTTGTCCTATAGGTTCTCTGAGTCACGAACAGCGAGTGCATTAGCTACTTTGTAATCTCTGTGTGTGTGTGTGTGTGAGTGCTCAAAATACAATTCAAACTCATGGGAACAAGATGGTTGAGAGAGACAATAGTTTAATCCTAGTGTCAATTCCTTTGAGAACACATGTCTACAAGGAAGGATTCAAATGTTGTTTAGATTAGATTCCCCCTTCCTAACCTTCAAGACAAGACCTCTCTTCTTCCTCTTGATGATGGACTTCGTGTGTCATCATCTGGAGCAGTACTATTTTCTCGAGAAGAATCACATGCTGATCTTATGAATACCTACAAAATCTTCATTCTTATATTCTTCTCCACCTAACGCTAGCATCATCGAGAGGGTCTGAACTTGCATCATTGCAATAGTAAATCAAGAACTTGACGACTTGCACGTAGCTCTGTGTGTGTAGTACATATAGCACATATCTATGGATCTATCTATCTATCTATCTATCATCCACTCTTTTCCATACAAGGTACTTTCAATTCTTACACAAGCATACATCTATTATTACATTTCTTTATCTCAAGATCCAAAATGTATCATTCAACCTAAGATAGACATGTCGTACATATTACACAATACAATACAATACAACACAAGCATGCATGAACGTAAGCTATCAAACACGAACTATGAATCATGTGTACACACGTGCTAAACTTGACTATGCAAGTCTTGTACCAAAATCCACACCATTTTTTTTGGTCCTATATTCAATGCCAATGACACCCACCCATAAAAAGTGATGTACTTTGTGATTCACATTGAATGCAATTGGATCTCTATACCCATATCGTACTTACTTCCCTTCATAACACATAAGAAACTATATACATAATATAATTTTTTTTACCCTTCTTAACATATCGCTTATAAGAATTATATATCTCTTATCCTTTCTGAGATTTATAAGCGATTTAGAGAGAAATGTTTTATTAACGCTCGATAACAATTTGGAAAGAGCATGTAGCATCAAATTCATCTTGGGATCGATTCATTGATCCAATCAGCAGCCTTGTCATGATCCCATCCATGTTGTGTGTTTGAGAGCAAAGGAAATTGTGGCAGAGACCAAAAGAGACGGCATCATGATTGATGCTTTAAGTCCCAAGCAAACACAACACGATGGAAGAGCATGTGTTGTCCTGATCCATTTGCGTGTTCATTGCCACTGGACTCCCACATAGCAAATCCCCTCCGACTTGTCTCTGTGGGTAGGTGTTTGGATTGCATGGAAGCTGAGGGAAACCTGTGCATTCCCTCGTGTCGAAAATCGTCATGGAAACAATCCAAAAGATACGAGATAAGGTGAGATCTGATTATTGAATTCTGGAAATAATAATGGGAAATAAAAAAGATGGGGAGGGGGGGGGGGGGGGGGGGGGGCGGCCACCGACAACGACGGCGGGTCGAAGTGGAGACGGCCACGCGCGGCCGCTGCTCTCCCATTGGTCGCGGGCTTGACTTCTGGCCGCGGCGGGACCCGCGCGTCACCGCCGAGGGCCCCGCACCCACCGAATGCTCCTCGGTCCTACCGTGCCGCGTCGCGTCGGCCGGATCCCCTGCAGCGCCCGCTACACCCGTCGCGGTCCGACGACTCGAGGAGGGCGCGGGAACCGTACGCGTCGTTGTGGGACCCGACAGCGTTACGTGTCCCCCAGCCCTCTCCCGTCGACGCGGTGGGCCCCGCGGACAATTAGTTGGGGCCCCGGGGCGACGTGTGACCACCACCACCCTTCGCGCGCTTGCGGATAGATTTCGTCGCGGTGCTCGCCGGCGCTCCCACCCACCCCTCCGTACGAGGCGGCAAGAGCGAAGTCATCTCTCTCTCTCTCTCTCTCTTCTCCTCGGCGCCAGACATGCTTCGTGTGAGTACGAAGAGAAAGTAGCATTGATGCATTCGCGCTGGTCCCCAGCGGTTGACCAATAGATCTCCCGGAACAGTGTGGGGAGAGAGATGATTCGAGGTGCGCAGGCTGCAATGTCTGCCGATGGGCTGCCATCTCAGACGAAGAGCATTCAAGGTTTGGTTTGATCGACGACCTTTCTGACACACAGAATTTAATAGCAGCGGGGCTGTCACTAAATGAATCAATACACGCACAGAAAGCTTCTTCAAGGAAAATAAAAGAAAAGCTTCAGCCTTTTTACTACATGCATGAGATCAGCGAAAAGCTCGGAAGGGTTGTCCTGTGAGATCGATAAGGGAACCAACCACGGGGAGCCACCGAGTCCCGTTCACGTGAGTGCAGATCGGTCGATCCTGAGGAGCAAGTTTAAGTATCATGTCTCTCCTCTCCATGATTGGGTACACACGAATCGGATCGACTGAAGCTAATCGAGATAGCGCTGTGCGTGGCTCCTTAATTTAGAGACAGCACCGGCATACTCTCATCCGAACACAGTATCACACTGCAGTGCTACAGTTCCCCTCTTATCTTCTCTCCCTCCCTACTGCACATTTGGCTTTCTTTCAAGTCTACATTTACAGGGACGACAGAGAACTGCAGCCATGACGCCTTGTGTAAGAGCATGTTGCCCCCACCACAGCTGAAGGTGGGGGGAAGGATTCAGATAGCAGCCCACGACATGGTCTCCGTCATTTACATGAGAATGGTCTGAAATAAAAAGGGTGTAAAAGTCTGTACATGCATCCCACGGCAGATCGAGTCTCGTTTCATTTGCCATGATCATCCGGAACTTGGAGATGGGTCCGAGTTGATACCCCGTCCTCATCATCTACTTCATCCTTTTGTGGAGCCTTTTGACTTGGCATGCAACTCTACAGCGGCCTCATACTTCGATGAAAACATGTGCTATTTGCATCCATTAAAGAAGATTGTGGCTAGCGAGGGAGAAAAAGTGTAGCAGCTGGGAACATTGTACACACAAAAAGCTCAGTCAGATCATAAATTTCCCTCGGCGTAATTGGCACCAAAGAAAGATAAACAAGGAGTAGTGCAACGCTGCAAGATATGCTTTGTGGCTGTGGAAGCTCTATAGAGGAAAAATATCACGAGACTCGGAGTTGCGTCTTCAGGATGACTACTCAAAAGAAAAAAGGGATCACAAAAGGACACAACACGGAAACCCACAGCTTGTTGCTAATGAAGAGAGGCCCCACATTTGTTCCCACGATTTCGAAGACAGAGAATCCAGCCTCTTTCTTTCTTGGAATTACTTCTCCTCTTTGAAGAGCTCAATCTTCCAGTTCCTACCAGAATAAGTAGCTGGTGAGTTATCAATGGTTGTTGGAGGAAACCCACCACCTAAAAATGAGATCTAAATCACTGCACATAAAACCATGAAGGCACTTAATCACTAGATCATTAGCTGGTAGCCGATCAATTTAATATTGCCAAGGTCTTATCTATGGTCCCTCATCTTCCTTTGCATCTCCATTGTCGTATTGAAAGTCTTGTCCGTAGGACGATAATATTATCTCTTTATGATCTGGTTGAGAGCATATATCGATCGTCTTTGGTGTGTTTATGTATCGATGATTTGATCTTTATGAGAAATAATCCTCAAATAAAAAGAGTTTAATACGACTAACATTTGCCGCATATCTAATTTCCATAGTTTGAACAAGAAGAAGAAGAAGAAGAAGAAGAAGAAGAAGAAGAAGAAGAAGAAGAAGAAGAAGAAGAAGAAGCATTTCTTTTACTCACTAACATTGCCTATTATAAGTAATAGGTAAGCAAACCAGAAGACTAATAGTTTCTGTACAATATAAATGATGGGACGTATATCCACATAATAAATGGATCATTATATTTCCAAAAGAAACACTATTCAGGAGATAATTTACTACAAGCTGCCAAATTGCCAGTATAAACCATTTAGATTGGAAGGAATATAAGGCTCTATGTTTTTATTCTTTTTCTCTCTCTGTCTCTCTATGGATTTTTTGCATGTGGATTAGTTAAATTTACTGCAAGAAAATGTTATGATATTTATTATATATGGCTGTCAAGTTCTGATGATCTCGAGATAGGGAAATGAGCTCACATGATGTCTTGTTCCTGAAATATTATATAGGGTTACAGAACTCATAGATTGGGCATGCCATCTTAGTCTCTGGTCTCTTTCCTAAAAGAAAAGTGGCATTCCAATACGAGGAACTGCAGTAAAGAATGGGATGATACAAGTGCCAATGTTATTACTATTGAAGCTGTCCAAGCTTAGACAAAAGTGCTTGACTCAAAGGTAGAGAGAGATATGAGATGAACACCATCCATCACATAGAGCGAGAGATCCTTTGTGTTGCATGTTGGTGTCTATTTCCATGGCATGGCATCCTTACAAGAGCATAAGGTCGAAATGTAGAAGCCTCGGCCACACCACCCTCCCTATCAGAAACTACACATTGTTGGGTAGACATCCACTGTACCAAGTCCGGTCTCTCCCAGAAGAAAAGAAATAATATTCTTGCTTTGCTGGCGTAATGGCGGTCGTTGGTTGGGTTGCTTGGCTTTCAATTGCTTTATCTTCCAACCCCGGCATCCAACCACAAGTAAAGAATATAAGGATTAGGTAGCGATGAGGGAAAAAGAATTCCAGTGACAGAGAAGAAGAAGAAGAAGAAGAAGAAGAAGAAGAAGAATAAGAAGAAGACGAAGAAGACGAAGAAGAAGAAGAGGAGGAGGGAATCCCCCCTTGTCATCCTTCCCACAACCTTCATACAGTGTCACCTTTGGAAGTCGACGTTTCCTCGTTTTGCAGCTGTTTGTTCCCTCTGACAATGGTGTCAGTTCTTTAACAGCTTCGCCATCTCTCTCTCTCTCTCTCTCCTCTCCCCTTCCAGAATTACACTACTCATGTCTCTGTAGAATAACGTATCTATGGCTATCTGTCATGCATATGGATCTTTCTTCCCACCATCAAATGCTCCTGCATCTAATGATGAGGAGAAGAGTGCGTCAAATCAACCGGACTGGACCTTGCCTTCTTTTGTTCCACTCGCAGGTACCACACCCCCCAAGCTACTCTCCTCTCCTCTCCTCTCCTCTGCGCCCATCCCAGCCTTCTTGTTAGGTGCATGATAGCTTAAACTCTGCCCATATCCCCATTCCAAAAGCTTTTACCATTTTTCAGTAAAGAGGAAAGAAGGTACAATGGGAAAGGAAAAGCAATTCGAGGGTTAGTGATGGATAATGCTAGCTAGTGAAAGATGTCATCACTTTTCCCTGAGGGCTTATAAATGGTCTCTTTATTTCTTTTCCTTTTCCAGAGAGAGAGAGAGAGAGAGAGAGAGAGAGAGAGAGGGGATGGAGCAGGTGGAATAAGAGTCTGAAGTTGGAGCTTGAAATAACCTCCCTTTCCTTTGATTATTATACTCAAATCTGTTGTACCTCTCAGCTTACTTCTTCTGAGAAGGAGATCCATGATGGAGAACATGTAGCAGCTCCTAAGAAAGGGAGGGGAGAGGCAAAGAAAGAAGAGAGACCTTTCGAAAGTTCCATTCTTATATCATCATCCCACGTGCTCATGGCAATTCATCTCTCTCAGGTATTGCCCATAAGAAATATTCAGTTATCTCAGCTGATAAAGATGGCTGCCTGCCTTTCTCTTTACTACCTGATCTCCATCTCCTCTTCTGCTCTTCTTCCCCTCCTCCTCTTGTCCTAGCGAGTTCTTTGTAGAATGGGTTCTTCCCCCACCGATGGCCTGAGTCCGACTCTACCATCGCGGCTGCTGTTTCTTTCTCATCGATTTTGTCGGTTCATCCGACCAAGACGCTCTTCTCTTACCTGCTTTGAGGGGTTTCCCCATCAAAGCTTTGCTAGTAGAAAGATTAGCAAGTCAACGGTATTGCCTTGGTGTGGTTGGATTCCTTTACTGTTGAGGCATTTTTGTGACATGAATTTTGATTGTTTTCGTTCATCCAATCATCCATGTTCATGATCTCTACCCTCGTTGATTGATTGCTTTTTCTTCAGGCGAATAGTACAGGGAGGAGGAAGCAGCACTGTGGAGCTGCTGTTGCTTGTTTTGGTGCATCGCCGTTGACCGAGCAAAGATTAAGCTAAGCGTGATAGATTTCTGGCTTCAAGTAGAGGCTTCTTCTGCGTCCACTGTGTGTGTGATTAGAACGCCTTGATCTTGATCGCTACTTCAAGAGAAATTGTTGGAATAATTCCCCCAAAAAGATTCAGTAGTCGATGGCGACCTACTTCCATGGTGCCCCGGAGATCCAGCCTGATGGGCTGCAGACGCTCTACCTCATGAACCCCAGCTACGTCGGCTACACGGACGCCGCCGCTCCGGCCAACATGGTCTTTCTGAACTCGACCATGAACTCGGTGAACTCGATCAACCTCGCACAAACTGGCCAGCAGCAGCATTTCGTCGGGATCCCGCTCCAATCGGCGGCTCAGCCGCATGACTCCCACCGCTCGCAGCCGATCCATGCTTCCCATGATGTGCCGGCCGTACAAGGCCTGCTCCCCCGCTCCCATTACAACCTTTGGACGACGGCGACATCGAGCAACCCGGTGGACATGGCGTCGCAATTCGGTCCCTGGCGCACCTCCACCGCGCCGTCGGCGCAGCAAGGGCTGTCCCTCAGCCTCTCTCCGCACGAGATGGTGGCTCCAGCGCAGGAGATAACTCCGGCCAGCGCCGCCAACGAGGTGAAGATCGCGGCGTCGGCGTCCATGGCGTCCGGTGCTGCTAATGGCGGCTCGGGCCTGCAGAGCTTTCTGATGGGAACCAAGTACCTGAAGGCAGCACAGCAACTGCTCGATGAGGTGGTGAACGTGGGGAAGGGGGTTAAAGATGAGGCTGCCAAGGGAGCTCCTTTGAAGAATCCTGCCGACAGCAGCAACGTAGAGTTGAAAGATCCCGGCGCCGGAACATCCGAGGGCAACACGAGCGCAAAGCGAGGCGCAGATCTAACGACGGCAGAGAGGCAGGAACTTCAGATGAAGAAGGCCAAGCTCATCAACATGCTTGAGGAGGTAATGGAATCAAACATTAGGACGTTCTTCCTCGTTGTTTGTGCCTTTGATCTGCCAATTTACGTGTTCGGCTTTCCTTTGGGGCAATCTGAAGGTGGAACAGAGGTACAGACAGTACCACCACCAAATGCAAATCGTGGTCTCTTCATTCGAAGCTGTTGCGGGCTACGGATCAGCAAGAACATACACCGCGCTGGCCCTTCGGACGATATCAAAGCAATTCCGGTGTCTCCGGGACGCTATCACCGCCCAAATTCGAGAAACCAGCAAAAGTCTGGGAGAGGAAGACTCCAAGTCGGGAGGCTCCAGGCTTCGGTTCATCGATCATCATCTGAGACAGCAGCGGGCACTCCAACAGCTCGGAATGATCCAGCAGAATGCTTGGAGGCCTCAGAGAGGACTGCCGGAGCGCTCTGTTTCTATTCTCCGAGCTTGGCTCTTCGAACACTTCCTCCACCCGTAAGTGCTCAGATCAAACTCCTCCGATGTTATCACTGACATTAACATGTTCGTGAATCTGACTTTCTGGATGATTTGCAGATATCCGAAGGATTCAGACAAGCTCATGCTTGCTAAGCAAACAGGGCTCACGAGGAGCCAGGTAACTTTGTGGAAGTCATCTTTATCCTGTAATGATGTTGAAGGTTATGGTAAGGAATTTGGTGTTCTTCTTCTTCGCTGTAGGTCTCCAATTGGTTCATAAACGCGAGAGTGAGGCTCTGGAAGCCGATGGTGGAGGAGATGTACTTGGAAGAGCTCAAAGATCAAGAACAGAACAATTCCGAAGAGAACGCAAGCAAGAGCGACGCCAATGGCAGCTCCACATCCAAGTCCAACGCTCAACAAGAAGGCAGCCCGACAGGGACGGCGCCCTCCGAGAGCCTCAAGATTGATTCGAATCAAACCTTGGCAGCGGTGCAGCCGTCATCCTTCGCGCACGGCCAAAGCCCAGCGTTCCACGACAAGGACGCGATCGAACAATCGTCGTTCAAGAAGGCCAAGAGGCACGTGAATTCCGTGGCACACTCCATCGGGATCGAAGTGAAGCCGGACGAGACGAACAACCAAGACATCTTGATGAAACTCATCGACGGAAGACACAGGGGAGGGGAACAAGGGTACCCGCTGATACCAGGCAACACCAGCCATGGCGGCAGCTACGGGGCGTATCCGATCGGAGGGGAGCTCGGAAGGTTCGACGCAGAGCAATTCGCTCCGAGGTTCTCCGGCAACGGCGTCTCCCTCACTCTTGGGCTTCAACACAGCGAGAGTCTTCCCCTATCAGGAGCACAACCATCGTTTCTATCCAGCGAGAGCATGCAGATGGGGAGGAGGGTGGAGATGAACACCGAAGCCGGTGACTACTGCAGCCTCAACAACAATGCAGCGGTGGCGCATTCTTCCAATGCAGCAGCGTTCAGGGCAGAGAGAGGTTTTCTGCTCAACTACTACCAGAACTCATAGGCTGATTAGTGCATCTCTCTCTCTCTCTCTCTCTCTCTCTCTCTCTCTCTATAGTGGATTTGGATGTTGTAATATGTTGCCTGTAAAGTAGTGGTTAGCGAGTTATGGGGGAAGAGAGATGTAGCTCTCTTCATGCCATCTCTACAACTCAAATGGGAGTGCTTATAGGAGTGAAGTGGTAGAGTATAGAAGAGAAGTATCAGATTACAGGGTCTTATATACTTCATAGAATCATAAGATTGGGGTATGCTGAAGCTTAATTAGTGCATGAAGTTTAGGAATGATAATGTATTACTCATTTGAGACTTTAGATAACAATCATCCATATGGAAGATTTTAATACAAATACATGTTGTATCTGTGAATCTACATGTTGCAGTTGCACCCCTCCCACGTACTTGGTTTGTCTGCATGCAAACAGTATGTTACATCTGCGCCATGCAACGCTGGAAGCTTTTTCTTGCCATGTTTCTGTGTGTTGATGATGATCGAAGTTGGTGGATTTGGAGATTCCGGCAGTGGTGCTGTCAGTCCATTCATGATCAGATTTTGTAGGGTTCTCTCATCTCACATGCACTCGATTTATTTATATTGTTGCATAGGTGATAGATCTTAAATTTACGACTATGGATAATCGATGCGAGCAAAGAAGCCTGGAGACGAAGATCGAAATCATACACGCAGAAGAAGACTTCAGACACTTGTCGACTAGAAGAATGGATTCATCACAGGAATAAAGCATGGTAGAATATAGGGGTTGGGAAGATCATTGTTTGGGCTACATGCCTACACCACACTGAGAAGGGTGCAATACTCACTGACTGCTGTCAAGAATATGGAGGTGAGGAGGAATTCCACTCTCTACTTTTGCAACATAAAAGAAAAAGGGGAATATGGACAGATTGACAGCATAAAAATAGCTTATCCCAATTCTCATTCATGGATGCCGATGTTCTCTTAACTTCTTTTCCTTCCCAAACAAGTTCACCAAGTTACCACAAGAAGCAAAAGAGTATTCACTTCTCTGGCTTTCCAAACAAGAGATGCCAAGAAGGTTACTTTCTTTGAGGAAGTGAACATGAAGATAGGAGAAATGAGCATCCACAAAAGCTGACCAAAGGGCTTCGGCTTGCCAACAATGGAGCTGGAATAGCCCTGAACAAGAATGTCTTTCCTGACCAGTGGATTTTGGAAAGCTAGTCATGGCAGGAGAAGCTGACCCCGCTCTTAGCCTTTTTCCGAATGGAATGACGGTGCTGATTACTCTCGCTGAAGATGATCAGACGACCCTTGCAGGCACTGAAGTTTGGTGGAACACGGTAGGTGCTGTGTTGATGTTAGCAGCAGCTGATGATGGTGCCGCGACACTTTCAGATGCAGGTTCTAACAGTTGAACTAGTGAAAGGAATATCTCCATCCGCGTCATATCCCTGTTTGCCTGCGCACAAAGTATGCAGCTTGTAAGACACTAATTACATGCAAAATAGCTGGATGTAACCACAAATTAGGAATCATCAGTATATCTGTGGAGAAAATGCTACACCAACACCACATTTTATGCATTTGGCATCGCAGGTGAGGTAGCCATGCATGGGATGCTGGTTGTGGAACCACAGGAAAGAGTAAGAAAACAAATTCACATGTGTGGGAGTAGCATTAGTGCATTTGTTTTCTTGGTGGCACATATTAATGGCAAAATGCTTGTAAGCCAGACTCTGGGTGGTACCTCCACGGCGAAACGTGCCCATACTTTATTTTTCCGTGCTTCCATCACCCCTTTTAAGATGGTCAGTCCCAATCCCCTGATGAAGTCAGCAATCTCCAGAAAGAAACCCCGATCCTCACAGAGCATCTGTGAAGAACATTTTAAATCATTCTCTTCACTTGCTAAAAGTTGATGAAAAGCAAGCAAAAGGAGAAATCATTTACCTCTACAAGCATTTGACGAGGTGGGTTCAGATCCTCCACCACAATGGGACAGATTGTAGGTTGAGTTCCAACCTCAAATGCCCATGTTGCACCTCCCTCAAAGTTGTCTTTCAAGAGCAAACCACCTTCCTTATTGCTGATCTGTATGTGGAACAAGTAAACAATGACACTAAGAACAGTTGCCTCAAGTACGATAAATAAATGGTCTTATGACATCTGATCCCAGAATATGACAGAAGGGAAATCACAAAAGATATGGCAGCTTTAATAAGACCATGTGACCAAAGACACAACTGTTACCATGCCACATGCTTACCACAGGAGATAAATAACCCACACAGATAACATTTGCTGACTTAGCCCACTTAAATATAGAACAGAATCACAAAGAACTCCATAATTAATTTTTCTGATTCATACACTATCCAGTTTTCAACAGAATTGAAGTCAGAAGAAACATCCAACAGCAATCAAAAGGTTTCTCTCATAGAAATCTCAATTGTCTAACACATTGTTTATGCGCTAGTTGGTTGTCAAAAGATTAGCTAGTAATATTTAAGAAGCTTTAAATGAATCAAACAATATAGACAAATAACGAATTGACTGCAGTGTCAGATACCTTGGGTTCGCCAGTGACCTTCAGTTTGTCACCATGCTTTGTTACACTCTGCAAGAAGAGCATATGCTTGATGGTCTTTTCCAGTAAAGCATCAATGCTACACTGCTCCATCATCAATAAGGGAAGAAAATAAAATGTCAGTATTGGACTAAAGCACCACCAAAAAGCACAATTCAGAAATTTATGCATGCTTCAAGTTTAAACAGACACAAGTTCACCTTTGAGCCGTTTGGCACTATTTCTCGAAGCTCCTTGATACGGTCTTGTATCATCTGTCGATCTTTGGGTCTTGGTCTAGGACTCTCTCCAGGTCTAGGCCTCTTACGATTCAACTTGCCTAAGTCAGCAACTTTTTTGCTATCTGAATCTGACACAAACTCATATTTAACATTCTGAATATTTTCAACCCTTGCGCTGATCTGAGATCTATGAAGCCCAGAATTTTGAGGGTATTCTCCAACTTCCTCAAAGCTACATGAAGATTTGCCATAACTTGAGCTTGCAGGCTCAGTTTTCACTGGTACGGGAAGAAAACCAACAAGTCCATCTTTGCTTTGCTTTGACAAGTGTACTTGGCCATGATCAGGAGATCCAGCATAATGAGAACTATGATTTTTGGATAAGGAAGCCTTAAAAGAAAGGTCATCATCTGTCTCCTGCTTGGCTTTTGGGTTGACCTTTGAGACTATGGCATCCAGTAGTTGATCACTGTCAGCTGCGGAAAATAGCCCAGAACAAGATATCTGATCACTCGAACCAACGACAGGACAAGCATCTGAATCTGTTGGGAGCTTAGGCATATGTGTACCCAGTTTGCAAGAACTTGCGCTGTCCTTATGCTCTAAAACATCATCCAAACTGCCATTTGAGCAATGTGTCCTCTGGCCAAAACCCAACATAGAAAATAGATCACAGCTTGAAGCAAATTCCAGAGGCAACAGTAAAGTATCATTCTTTGGTGTATGTAGAGGCTTGTATTCAGTCAAATATTGCACATTACTACAGTTATCAACTGGACAAGTAACATTTGGCTCATGACAAACATTTTTGCATCTTTGATCTCGCCAAACAAGATCTAGATTGCTTTGAAAAATTTCAGGAAGCAAGTCTGAGCAAGAAGCCCGCGTATCAGATCCAGATGATAGGATACAAGAAGCTTCAACTAAATCATTGTTTTCTTTTAGTGTTCCTGCATTTGACACACCATGAGAAACTTTGTTGATGGGGAAAGGCTGGTCAGTCTCAGAAACTTCTGAAATACCCGGATTTCTGAGTGAATAGCTTGTTTGGAGTAGAACCGGAGGTATCCCATGTGCAGATACATTAGCACATGAATTTGAGCATCCATTAACTCCAAAGGAAAGAAAACCAACACTACCAAGTTTATCCGAATTGTTGGATGATACACTTTTAAGATTTAATGGAGAATTCTTGGCCTCTTCCAGTGAAGTAGGTAAATTGTTGGTAGTTTCTATTGCTCCCAGAGCTGATGTTAACATGAGTTCTTCTTCCAGGGCTTTCAAGCTATCAGATAAGAGAACTGAGTTCAAAGTAGAAGACTCATTTTGACATTCAGAGCCCATATCAGCTGGTGGTACCTGCCGGACACGGTCCATATCTAGTTTGCAAAATCTGTCCTGAGTACTTTGCACAGGGGATTTACCTAAAGTATCTGTGGTTTTCAGTGTCTGTTTGCTTGACATCACTTCACGAACAGTGGACTGATGTTTTTTATTTAATTGTGATGATACTGAAGATAAGGATTCAGTAAAAGATTTTGGAGCAGGAGGACTGGTGAGCCCAGAGCAGCATCCACCAGCAGTGATAGGCCATATGTTGTCTACCCTAGTGCAAACATCTGTAGATTGGCAACCAGAAATCAGCTTGCCAGGTGAAGAATATATTTGACTTTTTTCCTGCAAAGCTTTCTGAGTGATATCAGATGAAAGAGCCCTTGGTCCACACTTTAGCTTTATTAACAAACTTTTCACATGATCAACAAACTCGATGTTTTCCAGAACCTGCAGTCAAGGGTAAAATTGAGTTCCAGATTTACACACGCAGATCAGAAGACACCGACTATGACAAGAAAAAGCTTCTGACTTTTGACTATAAGAATATTCATCTGAATTCAGTAGTGTAATTCTCATGTGAAAATTTGTCTGAACAGAGGAGCAGGCATGCCAGCAACACACAATCATAACCAAAAATATAAAACTGCTGAACATTGCATGTTATGTTTTTTCCTCCATTGTAGTTGTTTATGAAAGATCTTAGTCAGGATCTACTTGCAACTTGTTATTATAACTGAAATGGATTGGAAGTCGATGTACCATTTGGGTAGAACCAAGTTGTATGACTCCAAAGGGAAGCACAGGAACAACTACGACTGTCTGCAAACATGCAACTCATCAGCACATCAGTTAAGAATAACAGCAAATAGCACAGTATAACCATGATCACAGAAGAAGAAATAAAGTGAGAATAACAAGAAATGTCTAGAGAAAACTCTGACCTGAATGCCTGCTAAAACTTGGCAGTTCATATCAGCAAAACCCTGAAAAATAATATGATTACATCAGCTAAGAATGTCATCAAGCACTATAATTAAAGTTTTTACAGAAAATCAGGAGGTATTAGATTCTTTTGAACAAGGGCTTGATCAAGATAGCAATACCAGATGTTCAATAAAGGAATCCAGATGTGGAATAAATGTGAGAGACCCAACACAAAAGCTGACTGGAATACTAGTTACTAGATGATAGGCATACATATATAACCAGATTTTCAAGTATCACTGAGCAACATAATGGAACTATTCCTAATTGTGGATTCAATGAATGACTGTTTCAATCTATATAATTACAAGATATAAACAAGGGAAATCAAAATTGACCAAGGGTCATCGCAAGAGCCATGGTTTCTAATTTCGATGTCTACTGCTCGGTACAGGCGGTATGTACTAGTCCAAGAGCCTCTTGGCATGTAAACCGCCCTTTATCGGGCGATAATGGTCGAGATTTCGATCGTTACCGACTTGTATTGGGTAGGACCAGTTGATTTTTATTATTACCGACCTGTACCAAGCGGTAACAATCGATTTCGACTGTTACTGACTTTTTAGCTATTTTAGCTAAAATAGCTGAAACCACTAATATAATATTAGTGTTTTCAGCTATTTTAAGTGTACAGCTCAATACGCTATGGCATACCATCGGTATGCCTCGGTATATACCGTACCGAGCAAGGCTCGGTACGTTGGTATGGACTGAAATTGCAAACCTTGGCAAGAGGTATAGGCCCAACCACAAAAAACATATCAAAAATTAAGGGGAAAAAGTAGCTTTGTGCCTTAGACCAAGGGTTAAGATTTGTTAATATTAATAGTTCTCTTAGTTATGGTACAGACGTTGCGTAACCTAATTCAAGAATAATGTGCACTATACTCGGTTACAAAATGCATTCTAGAATTTGTAGATTTCTGCTAAGATCCAACCTCAATTCTTTAGCACTCAGTGAAATCATTTTTATTTCTTTTTTGAGTTTGCAGTAACAATTGATTCCACCAAACCAGAATCTGGTTCGGACCAAACATAGTAAAAAAAAAGCCATTTAGTCAAGTGGTAATATGTACGTATTATCTTAATAGATCTACACCTTTTAAGAACCACAAGAGAGTGCAACAAGATAATACTATAGCATATATATCATTATCAAGAACCATGAACAGAAACACAACACCTCTGAACTATCCAATGTGTTGCAGAACTGACTAGATGATTAATGCACACAAGTGGTAACTACAATGTGTTGCAGATTTCACTGCCCGCCTAAACAAACATTAAAAACTTATGATCCTTTGTTGAACCTCTAACTAGATAATGAAAACATCAAGAGGGATACCTTGGATACGAAGCCAAATTTATCAAGGTTATTCTGATTGATCCACTGATGTTTTCCCATTGAAGCTGCATGTCCTACTAACCTGAAATAAAGAAGTCCATTAAGTAACCCTCAAAAAAGACAGAGAAGCCCATTGCAACTTAGAAGAAGACAAAGTTTAAGGAAAAAAAGAAGCCAAAACCAAGAATGACCAGATGCAAATCCACACACCCATCTCCAACAACATGGACCTGGGATGCCATAATCTTGTGAACCAGAACACCTAGTCCATCATCTGCTTGACAGCCTAACTCCAAGAACGAGTCGGTGCTTTTAATCACTCCCTGTTCCTTAAGTAGCAACTCTGAAACTTTAGATCTAGGCATGCCCGGGTTCTGGTCACAATACCCATCTTCCCAGATCAAATGCCTGCCAAGTTTCACAAAAGGTTCCATAAAACAAGAATCAGAACATCTAATTCAAAAGCTTAGGGAAGAAAAATAAATCAGGATTGCATGCTTTCACTCATACTAAGATCACAGCCAAACGGCAACATTACAGAAATCTCACAATAGACCAAAGCTGTCATAATATCATCGAAGCAAGACCTAACTCCAAGATCAAAACTTTTTACCAGCTTCTGTCATGGAAATATTGAAATCACTTTATATCTCCATACGTCAATCGAAGAGAAAGGTAAGTGAAAAAACAGAATAAAAACATAAAAATCGTCCTTTTATTTCAAAGATAGCCAAATAAGCACAGAATAATCTTATCTGAGTCATGAATATTTAAGCAATAACTATCCATCAATTACTCAAAAGACTATCATAAAGTAGAAACCTTTCCTAATTCATCAAGATCCGCAAAGGCGACTTTTAACACTACCACGCAATAAAAGACATGATCGCGATCGATCTTTCGAACTTACATTGGACTCCCGAAGCCGGTGACCCTCCAGAAAACCGCGTACGACCACCCGAACTCAAGGCACAGTCGCCTCAGAGCCTCTCTCAGCGGCACTCCCATCGATCCGCAAGGAGAGACCCAACGACCGCACTCGCTCGGCCCAACCAAAAATAAAGAACCCAACTTTTGCCGCCAAACCCAAAGCAAGAAGGCGACTTGAAGCCAAAACCAAGAGAAAGAAGAGGAGGAGGAGGAGGAGCTTAGAGAGAGAAAAGGTGGATGCCGCCGGCTTCGGCAATCCGAGCGAGCCTAGCTGCCGCGGCAAGAGCCCCGTCCCGCCTGCATGGTCCGCAGCCCGCCGCCCCTCTTCCTCCCCCTCGCCGCCCTCCCCTCCTCCTCAGCCGCCGGTCTCCGGCCACCCATCGACGAGCTCGAGCACTCAAGGGAGTTCTTGGAACGCCTCCTCCAAACGACAGGAGAGAAGAGTGAACAGAAGCAGCAGTCTCGCTAAGAAACAGTTTTCTTTAAAGAGCTCCATCGTCATCATTCGGGGGCAAAACCGGAACTTAAGGTCCCAAAAATTGCACCCCTTTCGTGGGTCCCACAGAGACAAACATTCTTGTCCAATAAAAACACGGGTATGCGTATCGGGTAAACAAGGCAACGACTTCTACATCGATCTCTTCGTAGATAACCAGCGATCTTGCCACGCAATCCTTGAGATTGGTTTCGCAGTACACGGACGGCGGGATTGCTCCCGCACAGAAATCTTACACGCGCGACAGTAATATTGATCCACATTTAGATCACCAATAGCTTTCAGGGGATTTGTTTTGAACCTCGAAGTTGAACTAATTTACGAGGGGAGCCACTGAGGGGGCTTTCGAAAAGCAAGCCTTTTTTATGTATGTATAATAAGTAATCATGTAGTCTTTTAATGGTGGGGGGAGGAAGGATGGGATCAATTTTTCTAAGTAAATGGTGGTGAGTGGGGCGTTGGAAGGAGGGCAAAGAGGTCTGACACCCGAGTGGCTGCTGTCGACCTTTTGTTTAATCTACCGAATACTTTAGCCTTTCTCCTTTTGACGACGAAGGTTGGTTGTGATGCATTTGTTCTTTTGCTTCTTCCCACTGGTCTTTGTTGTGGCTGAGTTTTGAGGTTGTAAAAAGGGGGGGCTTTTTTTTCCATTATTTAATGACTTAAAATATGGATGCCATTTATTTATATCATGAAAAGTTGCCCCCCCCCCCCCCCACCTAAGATATGAAAGCATGAAAGTGAATGATATATGAATCCCATCTCTGTGAGATGGGAGGATCAACCCCTGGGGAGTCACATCAGGATCAGTGGAGTGCAGGAATGCCACAGTTAGAGCATGATCCTGTTTCACTGGAAAATGGGAGGAGTCCAAAGAGACTGTAAATCTTGACTAGATTCATGGTTGTTGGATGCTACTTGTCATCCATAGCAAGTGGTGTTGCTGTCAACAGTGGGTGTAGATAGACCAAGTGAGAGAGAGCTAATTCCAGACACAACAGTGACCTGTGTTGTGGATGATCCATGTAGGTTCTCTTTTTCTCTGATGTCTCATTCCCTGTCCTGTTTATTTTTCCTGAGCTTTAAATGCAAGGTGTAGAGCATACAAATCCTATTGGAAAAGCTGAAAGGGAACTTCTGCAGTAGCTGAACAACCAGAAGATCAAAGAGTGGGATGGGATGATAACACAATCACATGCCACAAACATGAGAAAAATCAGCACGTCTCCAAATCTTGGCATGTTTTAAAAGGTGAAGACTTGAGATTCCATCTGATACATAGATCAAACCATATCAAACAATCATTTGAGGAGGGTAGATAGATGGCACTCAGCTGGGTTTTCTCACTCATGAATGATCCAGCATTTGTGGGGAGATGTGAAGGGTGAAATGAATAGAAAAGAGGGCACTAAAAGACATATCTGTGTGAGAATCTTGACCTTGGAATGTACAATTATAAACCTCTCCCCCACAAGGGCAAAAGTTTTGATTTGAAGCTAGTCTTCCTGTTGTTTGCTGCTAAATCTGAGGCCCACTGGTGACCGGGGGAGATGATGTTTGATGGATTTGCAGGTCCCACTCTTTTCATCAGATGAATCAACCAGGCCTCACCCAAAAGTACATGTGCCATCATGATGGCCATTATGGTGTGCTCTTGTTTTATCTCAGCACACCATTGCACAAAAAAGACTGATAAATATAACATGAGAGAAAGAAGCTGCGCAGTATTTATGGATCAAACAAATATTGATATCTAAACATGTCATTTTAATATTTTTATTATTTTTTGTTTTAATTTTATATCAAAACAAAGTACCTGTTATTCATAGCCTTCTCCCCATCTTTGTTTTTCTTTTGTACTCTCTTGTCCTTGTTCCTCGAAAGAAGTCAAGGTGTTGTTTATAGTCGCAGGGCAACTGTACCTACGAGGCAATACACGCAGTTCTCAAAGCTCATTAACCACACAGACATGGGTCTTAGGACAGTGCACAGCCATAAGAATAATGTCAGGTTCCACAGTAGACACTGCCAAAAGGGATAGAGAATACCTGAATTCAAGGACTCAATCAACCTCAGAGACTTGGGATGCAGAGGAAACATCGGTATAGTGGCGGATGAGTCATTCTTCCACACACACACACTCAATAGTGTTTGCCACAGGTTGGAGATCGATTCACGCATCACGTTGTTGGGAAATCTGGTATGGATCTGAATGGATTACACTCGGATGCTGATGGGCATCAGCAGCCAGGGAATGGTCCCCCTTGTACCATCATCGCTCCAGCCATGGTCCCTTGGATCCTGCAGCATGGAGGTAAAACCATTCGATAAATCCTAACTTGACAAAAGGCTAACAAGCAGAGCTGGAAAAGATAACTCTTGGGTAAGGGAGCTCACACGCTTTGCACAGGGCGGCTCTGAGCACCTGCCTGGGCCAATATAGAAGACAACCAGGGAAGTGGAAGGGATGGCCCAGCTCCTTGGAAATGGCACAACAGTACAATTCTCCTGTCATTTTAAGCTAAAGTTCCTTTACCTGCTCGAAAATTAACCAGGTGCCGGTCGTCTTGTGGGAGCTTGGAATCTGGATATGCTATTATCCTCGAAGTAGATTCCTGACAAGTAGTCTTATGTACCCAGTGGAATGCACTATGTTGATGCAAACATAATTATAGGGATTAGAATGTCAAAACCTGCACGAGCTGGAGTTTTAGTATAAGAAATCATCAGCTAAATCAACAACAGACCAGGTTTCAAAGGACCAGCCACAAACATCACACATCGGCATCTGAGGTTGATGGCAGAACAGGTATCTTAAATTGTACAGTAGATGGACAAAATAAAAGGAAGAACCAATTTGTTCTACCTATATATCCTTATACTGGTAGTGACAGCTAGTTAACATAGGGCCTGTGAAAAATATCAATCTACTTGCGAAATATCATACAATGGGATATTGGTACATGATAAGGTTTTATATCTTACCAGCCATATACAGGGTTTTGCACCTGAGGTGGCAGGAGGTGCAAATCCATGCAATGCTGCTTACTATAATTTCTTGTTCCTGGTATTGCACCGGTAGACAACCTCAGGATTTCGTTACCAGTAAGACAATAGTGAGCAAAGGCTAACCCCCCATCCACAGCAGATGATAGAGTAGGCATGGAAATTGACTTGCTAATCTTCAAGTTATCTGCATTGACACTTGTAGATTCTTGTTTGTTTAGAACTTTGTCAAGCTCTGAATACTCCATAAATCTCTGTGTTGCAGCCTCCCATGACAAATTATATCTTTGCTCGGGAGTGAGTGGTTGGGGTTCATTTGCCATCGCCTCTTTTACCTTCGCCACAAAATCCTCGGAGGTTTTATAAGTCAAGCAGTTAGGAAATGCCCTGAAGAAATCATTTGATGGGTGATCCGCACAAATCACAAACTTCCCCATGGCAAGGGCCTCTGCTGTTGCTGTGCACAGGACATCACTGACGCTAGGATTTATGAAAACTTTGTACCTACAAATGCATCAGAAAGAAAAAAGTATATTAGTATATACATACTGCACAAAGAACGCGCACCAAACAACATGAATCCAGTTTAATATTTAAAAGGTTCTTACCCATGAAGTGAATCATCTGCATGATCCCTTCCTTTAAAGAAGGTCAGATTCAGGTCCAGCTTCCTTGCAGCAGATTGGACTTCACGTGAATCCTCACCATTTCCATATACATCTAAGTTAAACCCTTCCAAGTCATTCTTGTGCTTTGCTAGCAAATCTATCAATTCTCTGTAACCTTTTGCCCAAACCATCTTCCCCAGGAAATATGCTCCTTTGGAAAATGCTTGATGGCCTTGCTCCCTCTCAGCAGCTATTTTTTCTCCAACCTTAAGAAACTTGGGATTAACGCCATGAACATTGCAAATGACAGACTTGGGCAACTCCTGAGTTGCTCCAGAAAGCCGCAAAACCTACAGAACAACCACCAATGATTAGAGAAGATACTAAACCTTTGTTGCACCATATAGTATAGTTAATAATGTTGGTATGTGACTAATACATGCCAAACAGACCAAATCAAGCACCATACAGTATAGTTAACAATGTTGGCAATGTGACTAATACATGCCAAACAGACCTAAGTCAAGAACATTGGACTCTTATTACTAATTACATAGAATAAACACATGATCACAGTATCAAAAATCCAAATTTCATGCCTTATGGCAGTATGCTCTGGTGACCCAATTGTTGATATGTTTGACGAAGAATGCTTGGATAGCTCCGTTTTTCTCCCTCTTGATGTACTCCAAGTAATTTGTGTGAACTACACCAACAACATAATTGAACTTATCTGTCCAACGCTTCCCATGATGATACCAGTTTAGGTGCTCTGGCTCTTCCAGGATAGCAATATCAGCCTCTTTGGAAGGAATGAATTGCGTGGTGTCCCCAGCAGGTACTATGCTGCGCCTTTCTTTTGAGAACTAAAACCAAAATAAACAAGTAAAATCTATGTCATTATAGAATCCAAACGTGGCACAGGATGCATCACTTGGTTACCTTTCCCGGATAAAATGAGATTTTAAAGTCTGCCTTGAAGCCAATCCGTTCCTCCAGCCAGTTCCTTATGTAGGCTTCCTGCTCTTCAGGAGAACAAAAACTTAAATTATTAGGATAAACCAGCTCCTGATCTGATTTGCAAAGCCAGGGGACCACCAATGTTACATCTTGTTTTGCAGACTTAGCCAAATATGCAGCTCGGAATAATGGGTTTACAGCAGTTCCAGTCATCCATGGGAGACTGGCAGTTGTTACAATTGCAACATGGCGCTTCTGGTCTGTTGTCTCATGCTTTACAAGGTCAGTCCAAAAGCCTCCTTCATAGTGATGCCCTGTACTTTCGAGCACACTGGCTATTCTCAAATCAAGTTCATCACTGTTCTCATTTCCAGGTAAGGATGTGTCCTTTGCAGGAAGAGAATGATACATGAGTTGATCTTTGTGCCTACTGCATAAAGCTTCCACAATTTTGTCGCATATATCTGCATCCAGTAAACCATAACAAGAGATGATATTTAACCAACCACCGAAAAGTAATAGAAATGAATACATTAATAAATATAATTTCAGTAAAAGATTAGAAAATCTCATCAATAATCTACTTGGAACATAGAATATCCAGAAGTATACAGTTCTAATTGTTGAATAAACACAAGCAGAATCAACATGCTAAAGCTGAAAGTATTCAAGTCTGGAACATAGACAAGCAATCATAAGCTTCTCATTATAGAATATACTTTTCTTGTTCAGTGTCATCTGGAGCTCAAGTAGCAATTAAAGAAGGCATTGTGCTCAAACATACAGAATGTATATAGTACACAACTTATTTAAAAACAACTCAACTATCTTATTTGGATAGCCTCATGAGATATGTCTAAGTACATTCAGATTCAACAAAAACAAAACTTTTAAAGTGCCATCTTAATTCTAATTAAAATACTCATGTGATACATGTTCGAAATCCATGCTGCCTTGTCAAGGTAGTAATCTAAACAAACGGGACAGCCCAAATCTATGCAGTGTTTCAAATAACTTATTACCATCATAAAAGATTATATTGATCCTCAGAGGTGTGGAAACTGTTATCTAAAAACCGAGAGAATAAGAATTATGAAGACATCGATCATGATCAAAGTTAGCTTGTGTAATATCCAACAGATTAAAAACAGATATTAGGAAATATGTCTGAAATAATGGTTTGAAGTTTTAATATTGGTTTCAGTTTTGGTCTTTTGTCTGAAGTAGACCATTAAGGTAGCAGTTCTAGCTCAGTTTCAGCATTTGCTACTTCAGCCACATTAAACATTAAAAGAAAAGAAAAAAAGGAGATAAAATTTGCATTGTTCCATAATGGGGACTAATAGCTACAAACAAGTAAATATATGTTGTCTAAGCCTTTTTTTCATCACAGATTAAAGAAACTTCAGACCATGTCCAATATTATTCCAACAGAAGCAGAAAGTTCCAAATGGCAATTTGTACACAAACTAGAGTTTGTTTCCATCAATATTGTGTTAACACATTGAGTAAGATTAATGTGCAAGTCTACAAGAATAAATAGAAGAAGAAATTATGCAGTGTGCCCTTTGGATAAGAAATAAATCCCATGCAAACGAGAACAAAGAAATTGGAATATAAATGATAATTTACGAATTTTTTACATAAATTTGTGCTCAAACAAATTTTATCAGGGAGAGGTAGACTAGTAAGAATCAATTGGAGCTTAAGTAGATGCTGAAATCAGAAACAAGCAATATGTGCTTGCTTAAAGATCTGAAATCCAAAGGCAGCATTATCGGCTACTCATTTGAAATGATTTCACAAGATGGTTATGCCAAGGCTGGCCCAAATTACAGAACAAGATATGTTAAAAGCATGTACATGAATGGTAAATAAATTAAACAGATATCTAAATTTGTGGGGGTTCAATAAACAATTTGTGTACCTTGCCGTATTCCAAGCTGATTGAAAAATGGCCCAGATTGCTTAACAAAATATGCCAAAAGTTCAGGTAGATCCAATGGTGGAACTTCCTGCAATAGATAACCAGATTCTTTAGCACATCAATGACATGTCTCGTATATCAGAAAAACATTAGTATTTAACAATAATAGACAATTTCTGTGTGCACTATAATTCTCATGAATAAGTTTCTTTTTAAACTCAATGCAAATAATGATGCAGGAGCTGTTTAGTCATCTCCATAGGTGAGTCATAATCATGTTACATTAGTCAAGTTTTAGATATGTCTGGTTGGCTCCTATTTAGATTGAATTGTCATTTTAGGTATAGCTTAAGATCTTTTAACATGAATTTTTTTTATGAATTTTGGTCCATATTTTTTAGCTCCTATTTTAGAGCTTATCTAAGTCATGTTTTAAGTTGAATTCTTCAGCTTAAGTCTCATTTAGATATCAACAAGGAGAGAAGAGCCGTTGTGCAGTTAGATATCTTCCATTTTCTACCGCTAGTCTACTTCTTCCTTCCCTCTTCTCTAATTTTGAAAATATAATATAATGAATTAAGCTCAGGTATCACATTTGCATTAGGTACTATATTGAATGGACAATATTCTATATGACATTTAACAATAAAATAACAGAAATAAAAAGACAACCTACAACCAACCTTCGACTCTTGGGGCTCCTTCACAAATGATCCCTGCAACACAAAGATAACAGCAAATAAAAAATGATAATTTCAGATAGAATGTATGTGAGATTAATCAACATACAGCAAATCACAAAAAAAACATTGATTTGGAAAAAGTTTATTCATAGTAACTCAATACGTAAAGTCTAAAAAGGAACTCAATTTCGTCCGGACTGAATAATACCAACAGTATTCCACCAGTCCATGTGTAAATTGGGCCACCAGCATCTCCTTTTTTCCATTATTTAAGTGACAATTTTATTGTTTTTTAAGGTAGAATAGTGGACTTTTAGGGATCACAAGCAACATCTCTCTCTCTCTCTCTCTCTCTCTCTCTCTCTCTCTGCTCTCTGTTGTCCTCTCTACTCCACTCTCCATCTCCCTCTTCACTCCTCTCTTTGTCACTCAACTGCTGCATCCCGCCACCCACATCATTCAAATGCTTAAATTAAAGTAATTTTTTGCCTCTATCAACTATTATCAGCAAATCAAGTATCTAATGAATTTGGATATGGTGAAGCATCAATTATTAGCAAAAGATATAACATGCTGCAAAAATAGCAAAAAAGAAGGCCCACAAAGAGAAGGAATCGGAAGAATTCATATTCATAAAGAAGTTGAACACATCGCAATTGATAGTGAGAAATCAAGGGAATATTATGATTCCATCAGATGTCTCAGTTGCCTTCTCCACATATTGAAGTTCCAGTATAGTGCCCTCAGATTTTGCAGTTATACAGGAGAGAATCCATGGTTTTCTTAAGCTCAAGCTAGCATCTTGGCAGTTAACCAAAATTACCAAGTTTGTCACATCTTGATAACCCCCCAAATCTTAAATTCTCATGCTTTGAGCATAATTTGCAGAAAAATAAAAGAAAATTAAAAAGCCTAAGCATTCGACAAATCTTCTTGATTTATGGAATGCTTAGGGTTTTTAATATTTTTTTTCTCCTGGGATTCATGCACTATTACGGAAGACAAGTGAACTCACCAGGCTCGATTTCAGTTTTTCGACGAGCTCGTTGCTCGTGGACTGGCTCTTCCGTTCCAACTCCTTCAGCCCTGTCTTGAGGATCCGAATGGGCTCCCACTCCCTCCCTTGCTCCTCCTCCTCCACCCCCTTCCACCGCACCATCCTCCAGCTCTGGCCCTTGACCTTGCCGACATCGAGGACCGCCCCGACCTCGTCCACCTCTGAGACGATAGCGTTTCGGATGGCGGACAGATCGATGCGGATGGTGGCCTTGGGACTCCACTTCTCGAGCACCCTCCGGCTGAAGTCCGGCGACGAGTAGTCCCGACGGATCTCAGACAGCTTGGGCTGGATGCGCTTGACGAATTCGACCTCCGGCGGGGAAGGACGGGGCGGCGTGGACAGGACGGCGGCGGAGGAGCTGAGCAGGTTCTCGAACTCCCGGTCGGCGAGGGACTTGAAGGAGCTGGCGCGGGCGCGCATGAGGCGGAGGTCTGCGCCGGCGGAGTCACGCACCTCGCGCCATCCCCGGGAGATGAAGGACAGGGCCTTCTCCGCCGTCCCGGCGCCCGGCGCCGCGCTCTCCGCTCCGACGTCGATCATGTATGACGAAGAATTCTAGGGTTTCCTTCTTCCACCGTCTTTGACTCCTCTCTCTCTCTCTCTCTCTCTCTCTCTCTCTCTCTCTCTCTCTCTCTCTTCGATTGGGTGGATGGCGGTGCGTGGCGAGAGGCGAGGCGACGAGAGACATGAGGTTAAAGCTGGAGGAGCGAGGGAGGAGAGGTGAGACAAGGGTGAAGGGGCCCACCGAAGGTGGACATCTCACGGGAATTATGTGGAAGAAGAGCGGTGAGGTGGCCGGATGTGGTTGGCTGTTGAGGTTTCTTCGGTGTCTTCTTGACGGCCAGGAATTATATACCGTAAAAGAGTATATTCTAGGCCACCCGGGGACACTATTTTCGTCACACCTTCCGCCACGAAAATAACCAAACCCAAAACCCACCTCACAATGCTTTCTAATTATATTCCACATATTTACATTCTGACCAGTCTCTCGCCATCTTCCGCAGTGAAGGCCAACGTCCACCCAGTTGTTTCTCCGCAGGGAGCTTCCAACCTCCACGTTGAGCCGACTCTGGAAGCGTCTCATACCTGCTTTGTGATTCCAGCGGACTCCATCAAGGAAGAGTCGTCGTCGTCGTCGTCGTCGGCTTCCAAGCGCTTCGTCTTCTTGTGGTCTGCCCCTCATGTGGATGTTGTTTCCACATCATCGGAGTCCATGGGAATCTCTGACTCCGGCCTCAAATCAGATCTCTGGGGACCCAAGTGATCGTGTGCCGTCCAAAGCCTATCACCTGAGCAGCTGCAGTGCAGCCTCAAACAATTAGAAGCAAAACGAAAGCATCGGTTGTCTTCACACGCTGACTTTTACCTCAGCGCAGTTTGGACAGAGGTGTGACACTTGTAATGGGAAGAAAGCACCGATCTTGCTATCATAACATTCAAGTCTTGCTTCGCTGCTTCAGTTTGTCATCCTCACTCGGTACTGATCACTCCTTCCTTCGTACAGTTTAAGGTGGTGCATTTGATGCAGAGGGACGAAGAAGATCCGACTGGGAACGGATGAATGAAGCAGTCTGCAGGACCGTAACTCGAAGAATAAATCCCTCCTTAATATTAAGTCGCTCGCTCATTATAATGACTCTCTCTATCTATCTCCAATAAATTTCTTATTCATACAATGATATTGGCATGACATATCTAATTTGATGTTACCTCAACTTCAAGATCGATGGTATCACTTTTGTAGACTCTTTGGCATATTAAATTGACTGAACAGAGTTTCAACGAGTCGAAAATAATAGTCTAAAATTTAATCTCAAGAATTGGATATGCATTTGATGCTTAGCTCATTCAAAATATTATTGACTATCACTAATCATAATTAAACATACTAAGCTTGAGCAAAAATATGCAAACTTTAAAATACCTAAAATAATTTTACTATTTTTAATATTATATATAATTTTATTTTTTTAATAAATATTTATATTAATTAAAAGTTTTAACTTTGATATACATGTCAAACTCAAATTTAGATCATTTACTTCGAAGGGATAAATATACGTAGATAAATCGTATTTAGCAATTTAATCGAATTTCAAAACATTAAATTAAATATATTAAAAAATTACATTTTATATCATAAATGTTTAATTTTTTAAAAATATATACACAATATATACATTTTTTTGGGCGTAAAAATCTATCATTGTGTTGCTTTTGCTTTTGAGTTTGGTCCCAAGTGGTTTGGTGTCGCTCCCCTGCTTCGTGGCGTACGCCGGTCGTCTCTCCCTTGCCGTGCTCTCCTCCCTCTCCTCTCTCGCCTCGCATTAACTCCATTGCCTCTCTCTCTCTCTCTCTTTCTCTCGGAAGTAGTCGAACAACCAGGTATTGCTACCAAAGCCAACCAAGAATCCCCCCAGAAAATAAAACTAAAAGTGGTATCTTGCGTCGTTTCTCCCCTCTTTGTTCTTCGATGCTTTATCGTCAGCAATCCAGTGCGAATCTGTCGGTTCTAAGCTTGAATCTGTTTCTTTGCATGGCCCTCAGTTTATCTCGTTTTCTTTCACCCCAGGTTCATTGCCTCTTGGTCCGTGCTTTTCCTTTTTGCCGTCTTTTCGCTGATGCTTTTTCCGTTTTAGTCTTTACATTGTTTTGCTCGAGTATGTTGGAGGGTTTAGGGCTACTGTTTCATTGCTCCCCTCTCTTTTGCCCTCGTCGTCGTCGACGTCTTGTTTGCTAGGGCTTTTGTCCTTGGTGTTTTGCTTGTTTCATCTTCGGGTTCTACAGCGCGTTTTCTCGGAGATCGATAGGGTTTTGATCTAACAGAATAGCTGTAATGCAGCTCCAACGTATGCAGGGGGGTTATGGACGTGTGTAATGCTGCCCCTCTTTGTGCACGAAATAAAGATCGCGGCTATTGGGTAAATGAAAACGTTGAAAGCAATAATAAAATTGGGTTTGGCCCCAAAATATGATCTTTCTGATGAAAGGACTTTTTGTTTGTTTTGGCTTTCTCTTTGCTTCCTTTAATTGATATTTTTTAGGTTTTACAGTACCAAGTACATTGCTCTGTTTAACTTCCCATTCTTGAAGTTTTGTTCGTTGTGTTCATTTTGGACCCTTTTTTGTTTTGATTTGGTTTGCCTTCACTGTAGATATGAATATTCATGGCTTTGGATTTTCTTTACAGAACCGAAAGGAAGCGATTTGCATGGATGATACGTAGGTATCAGATGTTAAGATTCCTATAATACCAATAATATTGTTTCGGTCAGCTCCCTTCCCGCCGCTTTGCCCCTCTCAGAACAGGGGTTTGATTTGCCAAGCATCAGATTCTACACCTCAAACCACACAGAATGATGATAATTTGTGTGTACAATACCCTGGGTTTTCTTCTGATGTTGCCCTCTTAGATGAATAGCCGCTGTTGCTGGATGACCTGTTGACTGAACCAGAAATTAGTCCGGGGGGGTCTCTCTGAGGAGATCCGCAAGTGATCCACTAGCATTCCTGGAGGTGGCTTCAAGTCTCCATGGTTTGTCTCCGGTCAAAGAAGAAGATGCTCTATCAGATGGTGTCCTCCATGAATCCCTGGAGTCTGAGGGAACCAGTGAAGTTGGTTCTGGGTTTGAGGCTGGGAACTGTGTCTATGGGCCTAACTCGCCAAGGCAAAGGAGTAAATTGACGGACTCAGATAGTTGGACGGTGTCGTCTTTGCTGGAAAATGTTCCAAGTAACCCGCAGCAGTATTTAACCATGGATTATCCAAGCACATATGTCGTGAATGAGCCAAATGGAAAAGAAGTTGATTGTGTTCCTTCAGGCTATCTGGATTCTGAAAAGATATCAAAAAGGTAACCTAGTTTCTGCTTTGTTCACTCAAACTTTGCAGATTGTCTTTCTTCAGACATCTCTGATACAGAAATCACCGACAAATATTTGCTCATATATCAGTCATATCAGATAAAAAAATTTTGTTTTGTGAAAATATTTTATTCCTTGATTTTAAGATCAATTGAGTTGTTGGTCACTGGCAAAAAGCTTAATTCATGACCAATTACCTTAGCTGTTAGTTACTGGAAGGATAGTAATTGTAAGATGCATAAGCTTTTAGAGCATGACAAACCTAACAAGTTGCAGAAATGTTCTAGATTTTAGTTTGGGCAAAATTCTTGTGCTGATCTTCATCTTTTATCTTGCAATTTAACAACTAGGAGATAATCTACCAAGTTCACCATAGGCATCTGTACGTTAGGATATCAGCTTTTGGACCTCCTTTATGCATTTTGCGTATACATATCTTTAGTTCCTTAAGGGCAAAGTTGAGACAGTATTGACTTGAGGAACTTCCACCCAAAATTTCTTATCACACGAAGTATCTATCAAACGTATGTCTTTATAAATTTTCTCCTTTCAAGAATATGTTGATGTAGGGACAATTGTATTAATTTTGCCATATGACAGCAATCATTAAGTTGAGGAGTTCTGAATTCCACTGTCTATTTTGCCACAAGACAATTGCATTAACTTTAACATTTGACCCAGCAGTCATATCCAGTATTTACTTTTACAAGGGGAAAACTGCTTGCGCATGAAACTCTTACGTTTATGGACTCTTTAAACCGTAATTCCATTTATCAATCAAGAGAATTGACTCTTAAACCAGTCATTTAATCAAGTGAATTACTGACCAACATTTTGGGTCCATATATGTTTGGTGAAAATGTACAATTCCACTAGGAGCTCGCAATTAATCTTATTTCAATCAACATTTAAGGTTGACTTGCTTAGAAAAAACATCCTGTTCCTATCTGATACAGCAAATCTAAATCAGGATCATCTGTCTCCAATTAAGCCAATTAACAGTTATCTTAAAAGATCTGATGGTTGTACTTTTATTGTAGCTTTGACTTTTATAATCCTTTTTGTTGTAGCTTTGACTTTTATTTCTTTTTACATTCATAATTTATGCTGCATGTGGCAAATATTAACAATTTATGTGACTTCTATGATCGTCATTGCATAAGCTTATGAGATGTTGCCTTTATTTATATTATTGCATCATCTTGTGAATTACCTTTCCTGAATTTTCCCCCTGCATATAACAGCGTTTGTGAACTGATAAATGTTTTGTTTGCAGATGCTCAGGCCAACGTTCCAGGGTTCGAAAACTTCAGTATATTGTTCAACTTGAGATAACTATTGACATACTTCAGGTAACATGTGGTTCTTTTTCTTGCTTTGGATCTCTCTCTGTGGATTTTTCTAATGGAGATAGCACTTGTTTGGCTTTCGTGTAGACACTTGGAACAGATTTGGCTGCTAGAGTTGCTTCTTTGTTTCAATACCATCTTGCTTTATCTGTAGGAAACAAGAATCTAAGACAGCAGATAGCCAGTCTTCGGCAAGAGAAAATTATCAAGGATGATATGTGAATCTCTTCTTTGTCATTGTGTGGATATCTTTGAAAAAGATGGAGTAACTTATCGTGTAACAAGAGTGAAAATCATTTTCTATATGTTGAAATCGAACTTGTTCCTGCTCAAATCAGTTTTCTGGTTATGCATCTAAATCCATGGATTCATGGAAGGTAAACTGCTGTTGCCATTCGTACAAGTTGCAATCTTAGGGAAACCTACAGTGGGTCTATCATCTATATATAAGTGGATGGACAGTTTTGTCCATTTCAGTCTCCTATAGAGGACATGAATGAGTCGTCAAGCTGTGCTATCTATTATTATCCATGTCGTGATAAGCTAATTAGATGCTTCTCATTCTCTGCTTTTGTGGTACATACAAGGGCTGGTCAATATAGCAATCTTGACATCATACTCAACTACGGCATCCACCTACCTATCTTCTGTATATGTTTGTTAGGTTTTGTCAGCATAATATTACTAGACATCTCGCAGATCCACCTAGTTACCTGTCCAAAAGTATACTGGACAGTTTCATCTACATTAGAAGTAAAGACAGGGATATTTGTGGTAGTATACCTGCTAATCCGCTTGTAGTTTCCGTTCTTTTATTTGACCTAGTTCTTGCTTGCTGAATTCAACAGGTGAGCGCCAGTCTCTGAAGAACGAAGCAGAGAGGTTAAAAATGATGCTTAGGCACCACCAGAGAAGCAAAAGCATGGCTTCATGTTTTGAGAAGGGCACTTACGTTGCAGATCCTTCAACATTAAATTGGCAGATGTTGGATTTGGAAAAGCTCACTCTTGGTGGTAGCCAAGTTCCTTTGAAGCATAGTCTGAGACACGGATAAAGCCAGACTCCTCTTTCTGCTTGGGTTGGAAATTCCTAGACACAGTTACTTGCTAGAATTGGCTTTCAAAATCCAGATTAAAATCTCTGGCTGTTAATCCTCTCCCTGTTGAATTTGGTAGGCACAATCGAAGACTAAAGTTGGTGCTACTGGTGTGCTGTTTGGCACAGCTTATAACAGTGTCAATTACCCGAAATGTCGAGCAAGGATTGTTAGATTTCACTCTGGTTGGTGTAGCAGCCATTGTCCAAGTACCATCTGATATCTGAGATGCATGCTTGTGTACTGAAGGGCAGTGGCATATTGGGCTGTCAATGGATTGGATCTAACCTGATCCAGATCAAATCACCATTGCATACCAGCAACAGTGATCCGATTGAATGACTCAGTAGGATCGATCCTGGATTTGATATGTTGACAGCCTCAGAACGATGGTTGGCAGGTGAACTGACTGCCAATAGTCAAAGCAATGGTCTGATGATAAAGCTAAGCCAAGCCCATGAAACCTATAACACGTCTTCTATAAGAAGGCGCCCGCCCTGTAGCGCTCCCTTCCATTCCTTCGTGAAGGAACAGACTACTACTTGAGATCCCATCCCCGGACAATTACTCTTTGGCAACCATGAGCGGCTCGGTCAATAACACAAACACCTCGACCCCGTCGTCGCCTCCCACCCTCCCCCAGCGCCGATTCGGTTTCGGATGGAAGTCATCGCTATTCTATGCCGCTGCTCTGTTAGCCGTCTTCGTTGCCGTTTCTCTCAAGATCAGCACCCCCCTACATCGCTTCGTTCTCCCGAACCTCGGTCTCCACCCAACTCTCCGACCCGGTCTCCTGCATAAACTCCAAGGTCTCATCTCGATCACCCGACAGCAGCCTGGTGCCCAACATATCTCCGAACGCCCACCATGTGTTCTATGGATGGCCCCCTTTCTTTCCAGCGGTGGCTACAGCTCCGAGGCTTGGTCTTACATCACGGCTCTCCGCGCTTACGCCGGAGATTCTCAGCTCAGGTTCCAGATAGATCACCATGGTGACTTGCAGTCCATCGAGTTCTGGCTCGGCTTGCCTGAGGAGTCGAGGCGCTTGGCGCACGAACTCCATGCCACCGAGTGTCGCATCGACGAGACCATCGTGGTCTGCCACAGCGAACCCGGCGCGTGGTACCCGCCCCTGTACGAGACCTCGCTGTGCCCCCCCACCGGGTACAAGGATCCCTTGTTTGTCGTCGGCCGCACCATGTTCGAGACGGATCGGCTCAACCCCGAGCACGTCGCGCGGTGCAATCGGATGGACGCCGTATGGGTGCCCACGGAATTCCATGTATCCTCGTTTCGCCGAAGCGGCGTGGATCCTGCTAAGGTCGTCAAACTGGTCCAACCGGTCGATGTGGAGTTCTTCGATCCGGCGAAGCATGAAGCCCTTGTTCTTCCTTCGAAAGCTCCAGTTTTGGGCTCCAACAGCCGGGCTTCGACAGGAAGGGAATTCGTTTTCCTCAGTGTGTTCAAGTGGGAGCAGAGGAAGGGATGGGATGTGCTGCTCAAGGCTTACTTAGAGGAATTCTCAAAGGCTGATGGGGTTGCATTGTACCTCCTTACGAGCGCTTACCACTCTGACAAGGATTTCTCGTCTAAGATCAAGGTGTTCGTCGAAAGGTCAGGGATGAAGGAACCAACTGATGGCTGGTCGCCGATCTATCTACTCGACGCCCACATACCGCAGTCCGATCTGCCAAGAATCTACAAGGCGGCCGACACGTTTGTGCTGCCCTCGAGGGGCGAAGGATGGGGGAGGCCCATCGTCGAGGCCATGGCCATGTCGGTACCGGTGATAGCCACCAACTGGTCGGGACCGACCGAGTACTTGACGGAGGATAACGCCTACCCGTTGTCTGTGGCTCGGATGAGCGAGCTAGCGGAGGGGCCATTCAAGGGTCATTTCTGGGCGGAGCCGGCGAGCGATCAGCTGAAGGTTTTGATGAGGCATGTGGTGGACAACCCTGAGGAAGCTCGAAGGAGAGGGAGGAAAGCGAGGAGCGACATGGTCGAGAGATTCTCGCCTCAGGTCGTTGCAAGGCTTGTCGTCGATCAAATCGTGAACATAGTGCGGAATCGGAGTGAGAAGACGAGCAAGCGAGATTAGATAGCAGGGAATTGGAGGAGGCATGTGCTGTGTGCAGTGCGTTGGAAGAACCATTGGTTCTCTGCCATGAGAACAGACATTGATTTCTGTTGTGTTGAGAGTATCCACTATTTGCTATTTGTTCTGTAGAAGTAGCTGCTTGTGTTATGGTGTTTATTAGACGAAATCTTAAGGATGTTTAACCACTTGTATCAACTACCTGTTAGTGTAAATAACCTTAAGCCGTGGCATCGGGACCAACGCGGCTTGGTTCGGGTCTAGATGACGGGGATCTCCCTGGGACGTGCCTCGAGACTGCTGAGGTGGCTGGTCCCGGTGTTCCGATTGGGATGGGGTCGCTATCCTCTCCGGGCAAGAACTCCTCGCCTGCGCATCCAGTGGGACCTTCGGCGGCGCACCTGCACAAAGGTCGGGTCGGGAGAGCTCGGACCGACCCCTCCGACGATCAAGTTAGTGAATAGTCGCAGGGGGTTTGTTATCTATGTTGGTGTCCTCCCCCTTCCCTTTTCCCGTTTAGAATACGAGGGTATTTATAGGGAAGCTTACTGTTTCCTGATGTGCCCGCTTGCAGGGGGCAGGCTCGTACTCCTGGTAGCGTCTGACATTGGTGTTGGTGTGGCGTGAAGGACCGAGCCTGAGCAGGATGTTTAATGTGCCTCGGTCGGCGTTTCGATCCGTTTGATCAAGTGGTGTCAGGTCAACCGAGGCGTCATCTAGGGCAGCTGACGTCAACCCGAGTCTTATCGCCATTATTACCCTCATCATATTCCCCCCCTCCCCTCCCCCCCCGAAGGAAGCTATGCGTCGGTTGCTGTAAAGAGGGATCCGAGGCATGACTTCGGCTTTGAGAAATTATCACAGCCGAGCGTTTGCCGGTCCGTTGCCAGGGGTGTGGGAATCGTGGAGTTTAGCAACTAAGAAGGGTTGGATGTGCAGCGGTGACCCCGGGTAGTGTGCGGCCGAGGAGCACAGCTCAGTCGAGCTGGCCGAGTAGAGGCTATGGTCTTGGGGAGCATGGAGCCGAGGAGCACGACTCAGGCGGGAAGGCCGCGCAGAGGTCGTGGTCTCGGGGAGCATGGAGCCGAGGAGCACGACTCAAGCGGGTAGGCCGCGCAGAGGTCGTGGTCTCGAGCGGCATGGAGCCGAGGAGCACGACTCAAGCGAGCAGGCGGCGTAGGGGTAGTGGTCTCGGGCAGCATGGAGCCGAGGAGCACGAATCAAGCTGGCTGGCCGCGCAGAGGTAGTGGTCTCGGGCAGCATGGAGCCGAGGAGCACGACTTAGGCGGGCAGGCCGCGTAGAGATTGTGGTCTCGGGCAACACGCAACCGAGGAGCACGGCGCAGGCGGACATGTCGCGCAGGCGTGGTCTCGGGCGACACGTAGCCAAGGAGCACGGCGTAGGCGGGCTGTGGCCGAGGGGTATGGCTCAGGCGGGCAGGCCGCGCAGGCGTGGTCTCGGGCAACATGCAGCCGAGGAGCACGGCGCAGGGGGGCTGCGGCTGAGGGATATAGCTCAGGCGGGCAGGCCGCGCAGAGGCGGACTCGGGCAGACTGTGGCCGAGGGACACAGCTCAGGCGGGCAGGCCGCGCTGAGGTGGACTCGGGTAGTCTACGGCCGAGCCATGTAGATACAAAAGGGGGTTCGGCCGGAGCTAACCGAGAGCCGGGAGGCAGTTAGGTAGATACAGAGCCTTCGCTCGGAAGAGACTAAGGCAGGGCCTATATTCCTTTTACGATGACTACATCGGATAACCACCGCGGGTGCTTGACTTCTTCTATGGAGCCCGTTGCCAAAAGTCGCTCCTCCTCCTCATGGCCACCCAGGCCTCCGCCGCGATGTACTAGTTAGCCCGTTGGAGCATATCTGGTACTGTGGTGGGGGGTCGCTCCACGAGGGACCAAAAGAATCTGGAAGGTCGCAGGCCTATCATAAACGCCTGCACTAACAGAGAGGGATGAGCGTCCGGCAACCCCCGGATTTGTGTTGTAAAGCGATTCACAAAATGGGAGAGGGGCTCGTCCTCCCCTTGGTTGAGTCCGAGGAGCAGTGCAACGGACGGCTTCGACCGGGCGTAGGCCAAGAAGTTAAGCTCGAAGTCTTCGATGAGCTGATTAAAGGAGGCGATCGTCCCGGTCTTCAGACCGCTGTACCATGTGCGGGCTGGCCCCCTCAGAGTCGTGGGAAACGCCTTGCACATCAAAGCGTCGGAGGTTCCGTATAGCGCCATTTGGGCACGGAAAGCAACTATGTGGTCCGTTGGGTCGGTGGAGCCGTCATATGCGTCCAAAGAGGGGAGCCGGAAGTTCAGGAGAACCGTTTGATCTTGTATCTCGGGTGCGAACGGAGACCCCTGGTGTGTGTCCACCCCGAGTTCTCCCTTTGACCTGCGAACCTCCTTCTGTACTTCGTTGAGCCGCTGATTAACAGAGCGTAGTTGGGCTCTTAGGGAGTCCGTTGAATCCGAAGATAATGCCTCGGGTCCCGGGTGGCCTCTCGAATTTGCCGTCACTCGATCCCCTAGTGGGGCCGATGGGACCCGAGGCGAAGTAGGGAACTCCGGAAGTGGCGTGTGGGCCCGAACGAGCGGCTCCTGTTGTCGCAGTGGTTGGATCGCAGGCGGGTGCGCCGGATGAGAAACGAGCAGGATAATGGTTTGCACCATACCCGTCAGAGCTCAGACTTGATGGGTGAGGCCCAGAAAGGCTTCAGACGACACGGGCGACGGGTCGGCAAGGGTGCCGTCGGGTGGTGACAAGCCCGGGTCGTTGAATATCCGCCAATAGCGCTCCGAGGTCGTGGCGGGGTGTTCGTCACGAAGATCTCCATGTGGGGGATGTTCCCATGAAGCTCCAATCGGATGTGACCTCTCAGCTGCAGGTTCGTTCGGGCCAATCGGGTGATCCCTCGACATTCCGGCCCTCATTCTAGCGCAAAAAATGTTAGTATAAACAACCTTAAGCCGTGGCCTCGGGACCGACGTGGCTTGGTTTGGGTCCGGATGACGGGGATCTCCCTGGGACGTGCCTCGAGACTGCTGAGGTGGCCGCTCCCGGTGTTCCGATTGGGATGGGGTCGCTATCCTCTCCGGGCAAGAACTCCTCGCATGCACGTCTAGTGGGGACCTTCGGCTTCGCACCTGCACAAAGGTTGGGTCGGGGGAGCTCGGCCCGACCCCTTCGACGATCAAGTTAGTGAATAGTCGTAGGGGGTTTGTTATCTATGTTGGTGTCCTCCCCCTTCTCTTTTCCCGTTTAGAATGCGAGGGTATTTATAGGGAAGCTTATTATTTCCTGATGTGCCCGCTTGCAGGAGGCAGGCTCGTACTCCTGGTAGCGTCTGACACTGGTGTTGGCGTGGCGTGAAGGACCGAGCCTGAGTAGGATGTTTAATGTGCCTCGGTCGACGTTACGATCCGTTTGACCAGGTGGTGTCAGATCAACCGAGGCGTCATCTGGGGCAACTGACGTCAACCCGAGTCTCATCACCATTATTACCCTCGTCACTACCCTTTCTTGTTCTCTAGTGTGCCAAATTTGAAGTGCAGGGCCGGCGCGACGAGAGAGTTCTTTGCTGAGCGATAATGGCGTTTGCATTCTGTTGGTGTCGATGGTATTCCTCGAGTCACAAGTTCCAAGGTTTTGTTATGTTTAATCATCTAGTCTTTTTAGTGCTCACAAACTGTTTGAGAATGAAAGTGTTGGATTAATGCATTTCTCAATGTTTGAGCATACAAACTTATTTGGCCTGCAAATTCTAGTTTTTATAAAGGTTTTTAGAAAATTTTAATTTAGCGTAAAGATATCGACAAAAAGTTATCAATTAATTGGCCTAAGAATTTTAAAAGTTTTATTACAAATTAATTTATTTTTTTTATCTTCCTAATGGATTTTTTATTAAATATATTTTTTGTATTAAACATGCTCGTTTATCTTAGATCCCTCCAACACATCTCTATTATCACTCTATTATCACTCTAGTTCAGTAGCACCTTATCCCTCTCTGTAATTGATGTAGCAATACCCTTGGCTCTATAATTGATGTCTTTGTTCTCTCCTTAGCCAAGTGACATCGAAGTGTATCAATCTGATCAGATACGTGTTAATGACTCTTCACCAATTCTCATACCTCCAACACAATTCAATAATACTATCACACCTAAACATCATATGATAACACACTCTAAAATTGGCATCTTCAAGCTATGTCAAATCCTTGACCTTTATGCTTCCACAAGCTCTCCACCTAGACTTATTGAACCTACAACCATTACCCAAACCCAAAAATCTTCACACTAGCATAAAATGTGTGAAGAATATGATCTCATACTCCATAATGCCACATGAACCATTATACCATTTCACTACATACAAAATATCATTAGGTGTAAGTGGATCTTTCGAATTAAGTAGAACCTAGATGGATTTGTTGTTAGATACAAGGCACGTCTAGTAATAAAAGGATTTCATCAACGATCAAGTGTTGGCTTCATAGAAATATTTAGTTCAATTGTTAAATTGATAACAATCTGACTTATCTTGAGTTTAATTGTTACTCAAGACTAGCACATATGCCAACTGGATGTTAACAATGCTTTCTTATAAAGGACCCTAACTAAATATATCTTTATACAACAACCTTCTAATTTTATCCACCCTCAATATCCAAACAATATTTTTAAACTACGAAAAGCTATTTATGAACTTTGCTAAGCTCTAAGAACCTAGTATATGAAACTTGGCTCATTTTTTTACGTCAATTGGTTTCATCAACTCCAAGTCTAACACATTATTATTTCTACGACAACAAAAGAAAAGTACTATATATGTATTGATGTATATAGATGACATTATCATTATAGGTAATAATCCTATTAAGATTAAGAAATTTCTAAAGTAGTTGGTAGATCAATTCTCTATCAAAGATCTGGAAACTTTAAGTTATTTTTTGGAGTGAAAGTAACGTTCATATCTAAAAAGATATTTCCTATCTAAAAAAAAATATATTCAAGATCTACAATCAAAGACGAATATGCAGAATGCCAAAGAAGTTATTATACCCCTCTCTACTACTGAATCACTCAAATTATATGATGGTAATCCTACTACGGATCCCACACAATATCGATAAGTTATTAGCTTCTTACAGTACTTATCTCTCACACATCTAGACATCTCATTTGCAGTCAATAAATTATTATAATTTATGCATCGACCCTCCACTACGCATTGGTCTGTAGTAAAACGAGTTCTATGATATCCAAAAGGAACTTTCAATTATATACTTTTTCTTAGTAAACACTCTTAATCTCTATGTCTTCGTCGATAATATCTTGGGCAAGCAACATCACTGATCGGGCAAGCAACATCAATAATAGAATGTCTACATCAGCCTATATTATCTTCCTTAGAGCAAATCCAATAAGTAAGAGTTCCATGAAATAGAAAATAATAACAAAATCCACCATTGAAGTTGAATATCGAGTTATCGCCACCATTATTACAAAACTCAACTAGGTCACTAATTTACTACAGGAACTTGACGTCACCTTCAAATCCACTCATATAATATACTGTAATAATATATATGCCACATACTTATGCACCAATCTAATATTTCGCTCACGCACGCATGAAGCACATTATCATCAACTTCTATTTCGTTAGAGATCAAGTAAAATTTATCTCTTTTATAGCTTGATGTTATAACAATAACACATAACATAGAATAATGATAGCAAGTTCTTTGCCGGACAAAGGTTCGATGGTAATTGTGTCACGTTCGGACAACCAAGTGCAGGAATTAGAAAGCAAATGTCCAAACTTACAGTTTGGAGGGTTTAATTTTAAGAGTCATATTGTCCAAACTTGAACTTAATTGCTTTAATATCTAGTCGAAGACAACAGCAAACTATTGCAAATACTGTTGCGCAAAACCTCTTTTCAATACTAACTCGTCTTCCAGCGATATCTACTGAAGTTTTGATTCCATACAGCCTTTTAAGTTTGCAGCATTTCTATGTATCTTTGTTGATAGTTTTTTAGCTCACTAAACCTATCCTATCTTGAAATAATGTTGAGGTGGGCTATTTGTCTTTCTTGTCTTCTGCAGGAAGAGTTTCTGCCCTAGTGCATTTCCTCAGCCATTGGCGTCCAGTTTTTGCAGCAGCCATGCATACCTGATCGATTGACAAGATGGTGTTAGTCACAAGATCAGGTTAAGAAACTCCCAAGCGCAATATTTAACTGTTATGACGCATCATGATTCGTTTTGCTTCTCATTCATTGATCAGATTAGTGATTTATATCATCATTAGTTTTCAGCTATATCCGATGTTGTATTTAAGGAATGTGCGTCGGCGGCTATACGATGCTGCTGTGCCTTTTTTACACTACGAATGTGCTCTCAGAAAATGATGTCAACTACGAGCTTCTTACGAAAAGTCAACGAACGACAGGGATTATTTCTGCGCTTAGATAAGCGAGGATCTATCGATCGATCTCATGCTCGGCGCACGCCGTCCCGTCAAACATGGAGTCAACACTAAATGTCCTTAAGTTGCTACATGTGCTAATGTCCATGGAGAGAGAGAGAGAGACGCCATGGGTAAATTCATGCTTCGGTTACCGCTTAACTCACGACATGAGACGTCGTTTCGGCGTGACGAGGGCATTTGGGTCATTTCAAGACGAGCCACGAGGCGCCCGCACAACCGCCATTAATAGGGGTGGGGGGGAGGGGCCCGGAGAACGTGGCGGGGGCCGCGGGCCCACTCTCGTCACGTGACTTTGGTTGTCCCGCATGCCTCACGCTTACCGTTCCCCCTTCGACCCGAAGGCGACGGTTCCCTGTTGGCGCCAAAAAGTGCCGTTACATGCGCTCTGGATCCGCGATTCCTCCACGTGTCCTAAATCTAACGGTCCAAATTCGTATTCCTCCACGTGCGCCGCTTCGCGGGATCCTTCCGAAGCTGGCGCCGTTGCCATATCTGTCTCCCCAATTAAATTACCCACGCCCCTCGCACCCGCTCACGAAAACACCCACCCGTCGCTCCACACATCACTGCATTCCACGAAATGTAGATTCGCGGGTTCGCGTCGAAACGTGAGTCCGTGTAGCAGAAGTCCTACGCCCCACTCACCTCTTCGGCCTCGTTTTGGGCGCCGCTATCACGAACAGCCACAAATATCCGCTCTCCGCTACTCTCGTCTCCTGCCCACACGAAATTACCATGATGCCCCTTGACCAGTTTCCTCGCCGCTATATCTATCTTCACCCAGTGTCTCCCTCTCTCTCTCCCCCTCGCCCGCCTGCTCGCTGTGCGCTTGGGGTTCTACAGTGGGGTCCAATGGCGGATTTCCCACCCGATTTGGAGGACGGCGAGCTCTGGCTGCCCTCCGACATCATCCGCGACGTCGGCGCTCGCAGCACCTTCTCCTCGTCGTCCTCCTCCTCCTCCGCCGTCGTCGCCTCCCCCGGTTGCTCCGCCCACCTAGCCTACCTCGAAGGCATCGCTCGCCAGCTCGACGCACTCTGCATGCTCGACCGGGCCGGCCTCCTCCCCGCGTTCGGACCGCCGCGTCATGCCCCGCCCCGCCCTCGGGTCTCGTTTCCCTTCCCTTCCCGTCTCCTCTCTTCGGGTCATCTTCGCTCACGGTTTACGTCTTCTGGCGACAGGTCTTCGGCTTCAAGCAGGGTAGGCCGGCGCCCCGGCTGGCAGGGGCGGAAAATGTCATCGGACTCGGTGTGGTTCACGCCGGGTTCATGACCGGCGATGGCGGGCGGGTTGTTCCCGGCTCGAGCCCCGGCATGCTCCGGTTTTGCTCCATGTCGAGACCGGTTCAGACACAGGTGAGTTTGGACCGGAGTCGATCCGGTTTCTTCTTCTTCCTTCTCCGTCATAATGACAAGGGCTGGTTGGGTGAATCATGAATGATAGGCAACCTTTGGAGCGGCCAGAGGCGGGGTGGTGCAGGCTCCGGTTCAACCGGTTCCGGACCGGTTCATTCCATTACCATCTCCTGGTTCGGCGAGGGAGGGCGGGGGCACGGGCGTGTTCCTCCCACGGGTCTTCAAAGACGAAGACAAGAAGAAACCCTGTAAGCTTCAAACGCTAACATATCTTGTAGTATTTTGGACACACATCATGTATACTTGCATGCATGTGTTTCGTCTTTCTCGAGAAATGTTTTCATGATGTTTCTTTCTTCTCAGTGGTAGATAATGCCGTAGTACTGCGGATTCTTTCTTGATGACAGTAGCATTGTTTTGCTCTGCAGATGTGAAAGGCAGAGGAGAGCAGCAGCAGGCGACAAGAAATGGAGGAGTGTGGGAGCAAGGCATGCCATTTCAGCATCCTCCTCCTCCTCCTCCTGCAGAGACGGGTCTGCCTCAGGACTGGACTTATTGAGAGGAGCTGAACCCTAAAGGCCACTTGTTTTGTTCTCTTCCTGTCTCGTGGAATAAATACAAGAAGAGAAGGATGGTGAACCAGCATGGCGGAGGGCTTTTGTCATTTCTGAGAACAAAATGGTGGTGGTGGTGGTGGTGGGGGTGGAGGAGGAGATCAGATTTAATTTCCTCCCGTCTTCTTTCTATCCTTGGTTGCTTTTGTGCTGATGTGTGTACATATAAATAAAGAATAATGTGGCTGCGTATCCTGCGCCAAGGATAATTATCATGGAATTGACATGGTGAGGTCCATGTTCTTCTTTGTGCTTCATTGTCCATAGTGGTGGCAGACTCTGTACCTTCTCTGCCTCCTGCTGCTTTATCTGCACAAGTGAACCTTTATAGTGATGGTGACATGGGAAGAGAGGTGGGGAGCATTGAATGCTGCCACTCCTGGAGCAGAGCAAGTTGGCCATGCTCAGAGGACATTGGTCAAGAGGAGTTCCTTGGACTTTTTTCATGGACCTACCCCATGTCTTCAGTCTACTTTTTGATGTCTGAGACAATACACTGGTGTGTGTGTGTGTGTGGGGTTCTTCTCATAAATTTCATCTCAATGCAACTTAGGAAAATAATGAAGCCCATGTCAGAATTGGACAGGCATGCATTGAATTGGCTTGCTTTGTGTGGAAGATTGCAATTTCTGCAGTGGTGACTTTTATCTTTGCAGCTTCTATCTTCACTGGAGTTGCTGACATGAAATTGGTAACAGGAGACATTGTGTTAATAACATGTGATCTTCTTCTCTACTTTGGCATCTTACAGAGGTCACAGCTGATTGGATTACTCTGTAGAAGAGAAAAAGAGCAAGAACATGAAAAGTAGGTGACTGCTTTGTGGCAATAAAAGCATGCTGAACAAAGAGGGACAAAGATCTGTAAGGTGACAGACAAGCTTTCATCAGCTTCTACAAGTTATTTCAGCTTCTCATTCTTCTGATCACACCAATTAGCATCCTATAAGTCTCAAACATAAAGATAAAGCAGTTTGTGTGTCTTGGTGCATAAAAGCACACCTAATCAATCAGTGACCCCAAACACCAATCAGTTGCTCCTTATCTCATTTGCTTCATCAACATCTAGATTCTCTTTTTATGTTCCCTAGATGAGCCAAAAACATAGATCAGTACAAAATCACTGACAAGCTCTTGTCTTGATGTTGCCTAAGACTGAACAAAGGGATGCACAAATAAGTGTCCTACCTGAACGCAAAAAGGCAAGCACAATTGTAAGTGAAATCTATACAAGCCTCCTCCCTCAAAAGAAAAAGGAAAAAGAAATAATGAATCACTTTACAGTGAGGAACTGACTCTCATGGAGAGGGAAATATTGGTGCACACACACAACATTTTGGCCACTACTTGTATAACAATTTACTTGGTCAGGTCATGTTATAACTTGAACATGGTAAAGCTTTGTACTCTGCTTTCATGCCATTCATTTTTGTGATGTTCTTATTATCCTTTAGTATTTTTATTTCTTCTTTACATGATGTTCAGAAACATCAGTTTGTCAATAAGAAACATGAAATCTTAGTACTCGTGCTAGTCCCAAGATTACCAGCAAGGAATAAATGATGAAGGGGAGAATTTATTTCACACAACAACAACATTGATCACAGGAAATTAGCTGCATCCCTGTGACTTGTGACTACAGCAAGCATGGTGGTACTCATCATTTGTTCATAGTGATCCTGCGCACACTTGAGTCATTCAGGAGTATGTTATAGCTACAATGGAAATTATATGTTAAATTGGGATTGGTACAGTACAAAACCCTGGCAGAAGAATCTTACTTTCTGAGAAGGGTATTTTCACCTTCATCTCCTCATCGATGCAGGCTGGGAAACCGGTGGGTGCACATTCATTAAATGGGTGACTGGAAGTGGCCATGGCCACTGCAATTTTGCACACAGACCAATTCATAAGCATGAACAGGCTGGTTTGTACAGCAAAATAATTATGTATCTGCTACCTAAATAATTACTTTCCAGTGGAGTATTAAGAACATCATACTCCATGTATGTATCTGCTACCTACTTATTCTTGGTGGGGGAAGCATGTGTTGCACACAACACAATATTATTGTTGCATGCAGGACACAAACATATATAGATCTCAGTAGTAAGGGTTATGGAGGAATTCACCAAGAATAATTCCTATTGTGTACACAACACAATATTGTGTACACAGCATCCTTGGTTGGCACCTACAAGCTTTGTCTTCGAGAATGAACCCCCACCCCACCCTATTCGATTCGTACTAGATAACAACATCCAACATTAATGATAGTAGTTGGTGTAGCATGTGGGAAGTGTCTGGTGGGACAAGCTGTGACTACATCAGTGTTACTGATAAAAATAATTTGATCGAGTGATTCAACTCAGATTAGAGTCGACACCCAAAGTTGAATCCAAAGTTCAATAGATGAAAGAAGAATAGAATGAAGAGAGACAAGTACAGATTTCAAACACATGATATGATCTGACTAATATAATGCTGTGGATCAGTGAGTCAAGATTCGACCTCAAAGTTCAAGCATACTTCAAGATCATAATTCAAACATCTCTCATACGGTGGGTGGGAACAAATAGGAGAGTGGAAATTTTAGAGGGAACCGATACAAAACTAAAGCAAAAAGGTGAAGAAGAAAGCAGACGGGCAAACTAGTAAAACAAACCTGCAAAGCTAAAGGCACAGAACAGTTTGATAATGATGGGTGTCACCCCAAAGGAGGATGCAGATGACCGATGCCTACTTTTCAGGAGGTTCAAAGATTTTGAGTGTTGGCTTCCGTCAAAGCTAATAAATGTTTCGGTGCTGTTTGCATGTTGAATGCTCATCCGCATCTAAAGTCTACCATCATCCATCATCCATCATCCATCCCGGCCATGATGTGAGAGCCTGGTTGCCACTTGGATCCCAAAAACTACGTCCATCATAACAATCCTAGCAGTTGAAAGCAGTGCAATTACTCAGCGTACGACCAACCACACCTCTCTCTCATCACACTCATTACTGCTACTTCCATTATTTTGTCCTGTCTCAAAAGTCCCAAAAGCTTCACTCATATACAACAATATATATATATATATATATATATATATATATATATATATATATATATATATATATATAAATAGGAAACTACGCCTATCAGCATTTAGTGGCCTATAAATGTATTCTTTCTATCGTGGCTGAAAGCGAAATAATTTACTGGGAAAACAGAAAAAACAAATTAAAATACCAAGCGAGACTCCAATGGTACCTCATAGTTTCGTACGGACGACCGTACAGTCCCGGCCCCGTGCGAAGCGCGCCCTAAATCCTCACCTCCGATGGACGGCCAGGGAGAGTTTCCCGGCGTCGTCTCTGGCCTACTCCCTCGTGCGGGGCGGAGATGGCGACGGAGTGTAGAACCCGGGCGACGAGCACGGCGTCGCGAATGGCGTTTCCTCCTCCTCTGCCTCCTCCCAATGTTCGTCGTCGTCTTCCCCCTCCTCGTTGATGGTGTACAGGGCTCGGGAGGGCCCCAAGTACGTGGCCCGCCACCGGTCGAAGTCGCACTCCTCCTCTGGGTCGGAATCCGACTCCGCCTCCGCGGGATCTACCGGGGGCTTCGGCGAAGCAGGATTGGCGGCGGCGGAGGGATGAGCGAAGGACGGGGCAGCGCAGGCGGGCTCGACCCGGGAGCGGGGCTCGAAGCAGAGGACGTGGAGGAGGAGATCCCCGGAGGACGGCCCGCCGCCGAGCTCGGGATCGGCAGTGGATTGCTGAAGGAGCCACCTCCGCCGCCGGCGATGGAGGAGGTAGATGAGCTCGGCGGCTAACCCTAGAAGGGAGAGGGACAAGATTATGATGAGAGCGAAGCCGAGCTCTGTGAACCCACTCATGCCGCTGCAGCGGGTGAGACACGACGAGATCAAGATGGAGAAGACCGGTCGGGGGCTTTTAAAGTGGGACGCGGGACCGCCCGGGCTCGGCGTGGGTAGAAGCGGAGAGTGGTGACGTGGATGTCAGGTGAGTGATTACTACTGTTACGTTGAATCGAGGGTAGGAATACTGCAACTATTTTAAAGCTGGTTTAAGCAATTCTGTGTTTGCCCGTTTAGGCAGGGAGTTGTGGGCTTGTCAGCGTGCCGCAGTTGCCCGGGTCGGAATGAGACGGAATCGAGATACCTTATCCAAACCCGATCCAATTCGCGGTTCAAATTTATCATCTGTATCAGATCCGTTAACTGATGGGCCGGGTTTTAATTAATTATGTTGGCGAGACGAGACATGTTTTACCGGATTCAATTAAAATTAGATCCGACTTAGTCATAGCTGCTGATTGGGCCATGGGCCAGACATGAACCAACCCGGAAGACTACAATTTCCCTCGTTTTCTATTCTCCATTTCTGCACGAGCTCGCCTCCTCGACCACAATCGATCTGCCACTACCCTTGGATCGGCACAAGGAATTGGCCTCAGAATGTCTCGGGTGGGTGGATTGATACCGAGGGAAAGTAGATTGTACACTGACTTTTTAATAATATAAACTTATCAAAAAAAAATTATTAATGATGAATTTGAATTAAATACATAGATAGATACAACAATTCAACAAGAAAAAGCTTAACTTTTAGGTTATAAGACCAAATCCAGTTTATATAATTCGACTCTTTCAATCCCTGATGACATGAGATTATCTTCTCTTTTTATCACTCTTGATGAATATTTTTAACAAAAATTACATAAAGGAATCTGAACGCAGTTGGAGTAAAAAAATTTACAGAGTAGACCAGTTGTCGCGTCTTGTTTAGTCCCCAGCAGTAGAACTCTGCAAAGTTTGTAAGCTTAGTGTCAGGCTTATGAGATCTTGTTCCTGAAATTACTTGCCTTGAGAATGCCTACTTAACATCTCCATTTGCTTCTAGTCTTTGCCAATGAGATGTTAGGAAAATTAAAAAAAGGATGAACCAGAGTGAGGTTTCGTAGTTTCCTCAACCGGTGGAAAAGCTCAAGTCTCAGTGATCCTTCAGCTGGTTGCATTTTTTGGCATCACGGATATGAAACATTAGCTGCGAATTTGAAAATAGCCAGTTATAGGTGGAATACAAGTGTGATCAATACAAACTCCGCAACGATCAACAATTACCTTAGTTCCGACATAAAAAGTTGTGAATGTGCCCGCTAGAATAGGTAAACCTGTGCAACGCAGAAAGGAATATTATGAGTCGATTAAGAAACATAGAAATTGGTCTTGAAGTTACCATCTTTGTGAAGCAACCGAGAAATCAGCCATTTTATTCCTGATGGTCCCATAACAAAGCCAGCAAGATTTGCTACCTGTAAACCAGAATAAACCAGAAACAGAAGTTCATGACAGTGCAGTCAGCTACTTAGAAAATATAGTTACACATTATGGAGAAAAGAAATAAACTCATAGTGAACTTGGAAAGAAACCTAGGTTTTAGCAGCTCCATGAGTATCGAGTACAGATTAGTTTTTTAATAGAGGATGAAGATTAGTACATGGACACAAGAATGATAGGACTACAACTATTTCTTCAGGTTATTATGCAACTTCAGCAGAAATTCATGTATAGACAAAGAAATAAATTTAAGTAACTTTTCAGTATTCACACATCAAGCGTATAATTTGTAAAATTCTGCCAATTGTGCACAATGGCTTCTTCAGGTGCTCAGTGTGGGATCTAAAGAGAAGCTACAATGAATCTTAATTCAAACTGTTATTGTAGTATGCTCATTTATGAGCTTTCATACCAATGAAAACGTTAAGATAAATACGAAACATACCATAAGGCATGATATTGTCACAGCACCTGCAATAGCACTTAGTTCACGTTGCATGCACATCCCAAAAGCACTTCTTACCTGATAGCACGCATAAATTATGAACATGTAATAATAATTAGCCAACAAAAATCATACAAAACAGAACAGTATCTTTGTTCTAAAATAAATATGTTGTGACCAATAGAAGGACAGGTTGAGTGCCACTCAGACTTCACTTTAAATTTAATCAAACATCTATGAGACATATGCTAAAAACTGACAAATTCATTACCATTATACAAGGTCAATTCTTATTGTGATCATACAGGCCTGGTAACACTCAGTTGAGATTTAACATGCACACTATGCAGGATCTGCTGATAACAGAGCCAGATCAGGATCAGCTCAAACTGAGCGGGAATTAAAAAATTACAGAACCACGCAAATGAATTGGGTGCAACCAAGTTGCACAAGTTCATAGCTGACTCCAGTCAGTTATTCAGATATTCAGCCACTGTAACCAGTTCTTGCCAATTCAGGTTGATGCCTAAAAATCTAATAAAGCAGATCTGATTCAATCCCGATCCAAAATCCAAAGATTGTCCTCATCCGGCAAACCTTGTTTAACTAGGAACATCCTGATGAATTGTTCAAAAAGACAGGTCTATTCTCCACAAAGATGAGATATAATTACAAGAAAGAAAATATGCCATTTGTATACTAATTATTGGCGTTCTGTATGCCAAAATTGGCACAGAATGCTACAACATCAACTCTATTCACTATCATGATGGGCCATGTAAAAAATAAACAACCTCATCTCAGCCCATGCCAGTTAACCTTGGCACATAAGGTTCAAAGCTGGTGATGTCAGACCAACCAAAGGCACACACACTACGATCTTGAATATCTTCCTAGCATAATAGCCCCCATGCTCAAGAACAGCCAATGACGGAAACTTTTAAGGTTAATATTCTTCTCAATACTTATCACTATTGAGATTTTCAATTTTTGATCGATGATAATCTTGTCAGATACTTGATTTAGAATTGTGTTAAAGATGGGTGCACTTTGTTAACTTGTATATGGAACAGGCTAATAAAATCATATGAATTCACATCTTGTGAGCAAATGAATAACAACACATATGACCATGTGGATGTCATTATTATCAAAACAACAGATCATGTATGCCATTATTATTTAATATGGCCATCATGGTTCTGATAGCTTATAATATGACGGTTCCCAAGACAGACAATTTGTAACTGGAAAATAGCAATACCTGAACAGCGTTGCTGCATGATTTGATCAATATCTCAGGAGCAAAAAATATACATGTTAACCATGCCCAAGAAAGAAGTTTCCTATCGGACAAAAACATTAGATGGACCATTGTTTAGCTTAAAAGCTGAAAATTGCTTGTTTGAAGAAATTGCAATTTTCAGGCAGGTACAGAATAGAATTACCACTCCAGGTCATGCCAGACTGCTACAAATGTAAAAATAACCCACACATTGAGTAGCTTTCTCTGAGAACCACCGAGCGGAATATACATGTACCTGTAACTTAGCAACAGAATTTATTATTCAGTGAGTAATTGAGCAAAGTAGTAAAGGAAGATTGAAACAAACCTGACAAGCCATTTGTTGAATGATGCATGCCAGCTTTTCCAGAAGGTCTCCAAATCATAACAATTGTTGATACACCTAGGCATATTTTCCGGAGTCTCAATGCCTGTCATCTGCAGTTGAAGTGTCATGGTGATAATGTTGGAATTTTGAAATTCTCAATACAATTTGCTAAATAACAATAAAGCTAACAATTATATCTCAAAAACCATCAGTTTCAACTTCATATAACAGTGCAACACAGAAAAGACTTTGTAGATTATAATTATATATTCAGATCACAAAAACACAAATCTACAGGATAGTCTATTTATGTTTAAGACAGAGACCATAAGAATTGTCAGTTCCATTATTCCATAGGTAGGTTATTCCCAATAGTCCATAAATTGTACAAGAAGAAAATACATTCCTAACCAATTGGAACATGTGCTAATTTCCTGATATTTATCTGTGTTATAATTAGTTAGACAGTAAAGATTATAGCATTACTTCTTCCTGTTTGCTTTGAATCTTCCTTTAGCTTTCTTGAAACTTTTAATTATCATAATCTCACATTTCCCTCTGAAGATTGCATGTTCTTAGTATAAATAACTTCTAAGGCAAAAGAGGCTTGCCTTGAAGCAAAAACCTAAATACTCCTTTACAAAGTGTAGGAGAATGTTAGGACTCTAGCCAGGAGAGTCCTAATTGAGAGGGACATTCTGTTATGACTCTAGCTAGGAGAGTCCTAATTGAGAGGGGCATTCATGTAGGAGGTTTTTTCTTAGAGAAGAATTAGGAGTTGTAAGGGAATAGGAGTCTTGAGTAGGAGTCCTATTAGGAGTTGGTTAGAAGTAAGAGTCTTAAGTAGGAGTCCTATTAGGAGTTAGGGTTTAGAAGCCCTATAAATAGCCATGTATTCCTTCTCTTTTCATAAGCAATAGATAAATCTTTTCTGCAGCCTTTGAGCTGCAACTTGGAGGGAGGAACCCCTATAGAGTTCCAAGGAGGCCGATCCCCTAAAGAGATCAATCCCAAGTTTAGAATCTACAAGGGTTCTATCACCTGGTATCAGAGCAGCGTTCTTGGCATCTCGCTGCCCTTCCACTGCCATCCATCAACCCTCCACAACCGCCCAAAGCAATTCCCACAATTGCTTAAAAGATCGTCGCCGAATTCCGCCATCATCTCCACCACCGCGGATCATCCTTTGATCTCCCCGTGAATTGCAACAGGTTCTGGTTTCCTACCTTACTGCTGCTGCAATTTAGTTATCCTTATTCGAAAATCCAAAAAAAAAACTGTTCCTATATTGCTACATAAACCTTTCGTCACAAAGTTTTCATCTCTACGACGAAAGATACATTGCAGAATTCCAGCCGCATAGTACCATCTGTTCGATCTTGCTACTATGCTTTTTCTATCCAAATTTCTATGAAATTTTTATGACATCTTTGACACTTCCTAACATCAGATTTCCCTTTGGTTTTTTCAAAAAATTCTCAATATAAATCATTGATCTTTTACGTCAAATCTGCTATACCTGAAAATCTGCACTGTAAAATTTCAGCCGCATAGCACTGTTTATTTGATCTTGATACTACATTGTTTCTATCCAAATCTCTATGAAATTTTTATGATAGCTTTGACACTTCCTAACAGTGGATTTCCCTTTGGTTTCATCAAAAAATTCACAATATAAACCCCTGATCTTTTACGTCCAATCTGCTATACCTAAAAATCTGTGCTGCAGAAAATTTCAGCCGCATATTGTTGCCTTAACCCATCTATTTGCAATCTTTTTTGAATGAAATTTCTTATACACTTCATAGATCATCTTAGCTTCCATCTAAGATTGATCTATTAAGAAATTCATCTCTAAAAATGATTTTATGTTGCTACAAATTTTCGTCGTAACCCGCTGAAATTTTTCGACGAGAATTCTGCAATCGCAACTTGTACCAATTTCCTTGCTGTTATACTGCCGAAATTTTCTTGATTAAATTAGATATCTTTGCTGTCATATAAACTGTGATTTTGCTATCAATTCCCTCTTCAATTCTCTCAAGTTTTTGGTAGAAATTACGTCGAGAAAGCGTTGTTTCTTCGACGACAATTCTACTCTTACAAGACAGCACATACTTGCTGCAACTTCCACTGATTTCTATCAAACCTTTGCTACCATCTACCACAGATCCAAAACATTCATCCATAGCCCTAAAACTCCACTAAACCACACCCTCAAACTGCACCCAAAACAGCCACAAAACAAACCTAAATCGTAGCCTACATCCATCGATCCACCAATCCTTTCGACCATCACTTCTCTCAACTATACATGCCTTTAACCTGACAACAAATGAGAGATCTTAACATCATAGATTTGGAGACATATACTATGACATCTAAGGAGGCAATCAATGCTAAATTTGAAGCCTTGGAGGCGCGAATGAAGGATAAGATTCGGACGCTCTTTACCGAACTCAGATTGGGCCGACCACTAAGCCCGAAAAAATCATATCACGGAGAGAGCTTTGCCCAATCGCACCAGGCTCAAAGAGATGAGTTCCAAGGGAGGGGAGGCTCTATGGCTGAACCCAACTATCCATGCATGAGAGTGGACTTCCCTAGATGGGAAGAAGGAGACCCGATTGGTTGGATCTCGCGCGCGGAGCGATATTTTCAGTACCACAAAACCGCGGATGCATCTATGGTGAAAATTGCAGCTATACATCTTGAAGGGGATGCTATACAGTGGTTTGACTGGTTTGAACATACTTATGGAGTCCTTTCATGGCAACAATTCAAAGAAGGACTGCTGATCCGCTTCAGACCAACTGATTACGAGAATATTGATGGACAACTAGCAAAGATCCGACAAACTTCCACCATTCAGGAGTACCAAACCAGGTTTGAAAGGTTATCTAATCAAACTCATGATTGGTCTCAAAAACAGCTATTGAGGACCTTCATTGAGGGCTTGAAGCCGGAGATCCGAGGAGAAGTTAAAGCGCGACAACCGTATATGCTTATGGCAGCCATCTCTTTCGCACGACATCAAGAGGAGCATTTGAACCATGAAGCTCGGAGGACTAGGGTCGCTCCTCAACCAGTAATATTGAAGCCCTCAGCCCTCCCTACTATTGACCAAGTCCCTACAAAAAAGAGGTTAACAAGAGAAGAGCTTCGGGAGCGATATGCGAAGGGGTTATGTTGGTATTGTGACGAGCCGTGGAGCCGTGAGCATCGTTGTAGTAAAGGAGGACTTCTTATGATTGAACCAATAGAAGAAGAGGTCATTGAACATTCAGAAGAGAGCCTTGAATATGAAGAAAAAGATGCAGAAGAAGAGCCACAACTGACCGAAGTTACGGTACATACACTAGCTGGCTACTCAAACCCGCAAACGATGAAAGTTGGAGGCCTTCTCAAACAACAACCGATCACTGTTCTCATCGACACGGGCAACACTAATAACTTCCTAAACAGTAAGGTTGCTGTCCATATGAGCTTACCTATTGAGAATTGCAGCAGGTTTGTCGTTAAGGTCGCCACCGGACGGATTTTGAAGTGTGATCATAGGTGCCCGCAGGTGAAACTATTGCTGCAGGACCAAGAGATAATTGCAGATTTCTTCCTCCTCCCTCTTGAAGATCATGAGGTCACACTCAGAATTAAATGGTTGATGACATTAGGTGATATTTCTTGGAATTTTATGCAACTATTTATAAAATTTTATAGTAAGGAGAAACAGGTGATACTGCATGGGAAACGTGAGGGCGACGTAACGATGATTTGCACACAACAAATGGAGAAGGTTTTGCATAAAGCATGCAGGGGCTTTTTGGTACAACTTGAACAGCAAATTAAAGGAGAGCCAATAGAATTTGAAGATCCAAACCTATTTCCTTTGTTTGCTGAATTTTCAGATATATTTGACGAGCCGCACAACCTACCTCTTACTCGTCGGCATGATCATTGTATAATGATTTTTCTAGTCAAATCTCTAGTAAATACTCAGCCATATCGGTATCCACATCTCCAGAATGATGAAATAGAAAGGATTTTAAAAGAGATGCTTGAAACAGGAGTTATTCGGCCAAGTTGCAACCTCTACTTTTTGCCGGTGCTACTTGTACACAAGAAGGACGGAACATGGCGAATATGCGTTGATTACCGAGCTCTCAATGGCATAACCATCAAGAACAAATACCTTATTCCAATAGTAGATGAATTGGTAGATAAAAGGGAGCATAAATCTTCACAAAGCTGGACCTTTGATCCGGGTATTATCAAATACGAGTGTATGAAGAAGTCATACCGAAAACCGCCTTTCGAAAACACAACGGCCACTACGAATTTTTACTTTCTTCAACAAAAGGTGAAATATCTTGGGCATATCATATCAGAGGAAGGTGTGATGGTGGACCCCTTCAAAATTGAAGCAATGCAAAACTGGCCTACCCCGAGGAACATAAAATTGCTACATGGCTTTTTGGGTTTAACAGGCTACTACCGTAAGTTCGTGAAAAACTATGGAAAGATCAGTGCACCACTTACTTCTTTACTGGAAAAAGATGTCTTTCAATGGTCGGACAGAGCCTCCACTGCCTTCGACATACTTAAGGCAGTCATAACGACGACGCCGGTGCTAGCGCTACCAGATTTCAACCGACCCTTCATCATTAAGGCCGATGCATCTGGAGACAGAATGGGAGACGTTCTCATGCAAGATGGTCGACCACTCACATACATTAGCAAGACATTGTCTCCCCCCTATCAAAACATGTTAACATATGATAAGGAGATGCTCGTCATTGTGCACGCAGCAACGAGGTGGAGATCGTACTTGATCAGGCAATACTTTCAAATCAAGACCGACCATAAAAGCCTAAAATATCTCTTGGAGCAGAAGATATCTTCCCCCGAGCAGCAAAAATGGGTAACAAAACTTCTTGGATTTGATTATGAAATAACTTACAAAAGGTGGAAAGAGAATGTTGTTGCAGATGCGCTTTCGCAGCTACTTGAGCAAGCTGAATTTTCGGTCGTTTTATTTCCAACCAGCAACTTCCTTGAGGATATTAAGATGGAACGACAGGAAGATTCGGAGACCAGTAAGATAAAAAAAAAAAAAAAATTAGAGGAAGCACCAAGCTCCGTGGCTCATTACAATCGGGACTCAAAAGAATTATGCTATAAGGGACGCATTGTGCTTGTGACAAATTCTACTTTCATCTTCAAGAGTAGATTTTGGACAAAGTTATTCCATATGCAGGGTACTAAATTGAAAAGGAGTACGACATATCACCCACAAACCAGCAGCCAGACGAAAGCTTTAAATAGGTGCTTGGAGACAACCCAAAGCCACCCACCAAATATGACTACCCAAAGAGAACTCCAGACCCAGCCAAGTGCCATTATTGATCGACGGATCGTGACTCGACGACGACGACCCACTAATGAAGTGCTAATACAGTGGGCGAACCTACCAATAGAAGATGCTACTTGGGAAAACTATGACGACTTAAGATCAAATTCCCAGAATTCACGAATCATCAGCCTCGAGGACAAGGCTGATTTGAAGAGGGCGAGTCTGTTAGGACTCTAGCTTGGAGAGTCCTAATTGAGAGGGACATTCATGTAAAACTGTTAGGACTCTAGCCAGGAGAGTCCTAATTGAGAGGGACATTCTGTTAGGACTCTAGCTAGGAGAGTCCTAATTGAGAGGGGCATTCATGTAAGAGGTTTTTTCTTAGAGAAGAATTAGGAGTTGTAAGGGAATAGGAGTCTTGAGTAGGAGTCCTATTAGGAGTTGGTTAGAAGTAAGAGTCTTAAGTAGGAGTCCTATTAGGAGTTAGGGTTTAGAAGCCCTATAAATAGCCATGTATTCCTTCTCTTTTCATAAACAATAGATAAATCTTTTCTGCAGCCTTTGAGCAGCAACTTGGAGGGAGGAACCCCTATAAAGTTCCAAGGAGGCCGATCCCCTAAAGAGATCAATCCCAAGTTTAGAATCTACAAGGGTTCTATCAGAGAACATCATATATAGCCTATGAATAAGAACAATTTTCTTGTATAGGTGAGTCTTGAAAAGGAAAAGGCTTACTTGAATGTTGAAACCTAGAAAGGCCATCAAGGATTTCTAAAAATCATCATAATGTTGCGCAATCAATCACACTATTTTTCCTAATACACTTAATGAAGCATAAAAAAATGTAAATGACAAACTGCAGATACATACATACATACATACACGACTCTTTCGAGTTTCAATTACACCAAACTTGGAGTATTGGCTAGCATGAATATTGGAAGCATCAGGTAGTCATAATTTAAGATTCAATATACAAATAGGAGATGCAGGAGATCATACAGAAATTATTTGAGGAAGGGATGAGATTATAGATCAGAAAAGTATTCTGGAGTTCAGAAGATTACCAGTGACCAGAATGTAAAATAACGCCAAATCAGAAAGAATTTCAACCACATAAAGTTTAACACCTGTCACCCAGAAGAAAAAACAAATAAAACAAAAGATACGTTCATTTATATATTTTTCAACAAAGTCCACGTAGAATGTTAATTATAAAAACAATACTGAAAATTATGCAGAACCAATGCCGACCAATGAGAACCCAACTGTAATACCATGATGGAAATGGTTGTTTGCTGTAAACTTATGAGAATGTTTGAGACAGAAAAGTAAGCCATCCAGTAATCTGATCACTAAAGAACCAAATCCAAGTACTTGCAACAGAAACTTACTAGGCAAGAAAACCAGCCAAGACAATCAACTATAGGCTTGAAGGACATTAACCAAGCAAGTCTGCAAGTATTGGATAAAGAGAGTGATAAAAGTAAGCTTGTGGAATATGTTAGTCCTGTATTAATTTCAAAATAAGTCCTTGACACAGTTGAAACATTGATCTTCATCTATATAAACCTAATTTCAATTATTTCAAGTACTCATAAATCATGAGAAAAATTTGACATTGTACCAAGAGAACAATATCTTCCCTGTTTTAAATGATAAATACCTCAGATAGTCTCAAGATTCAGCATGATCTTAGCTGAAAATCATGTAAAATAGCAAAATTGGCTTGCTGACCAAAATTGATATTGGATACTCTCATTTAAGCCAGACTTTTGGCTTTGATACCTACAAACAAAACCTACGGCTCAGTTTAATGCAGTGATATTTGCAGCTCAACCCACCTGTTTCATTTAAGGATTTTGTTTTTTGGGTACAATGAAAGGATGGAGTATATGGCACACCTACCCCACGTGATCAAGCAGCATTGTTATACATTAGCAGCCATGTCATGACAATGATGTGGTAGCGGATACCAATATGATTCTCAAAATTCCTAGTAATTATTAAGTTTGAGGTACTTGCCACTTGCAAGTTGTCATTCTTTACCACTGAGTTTACATTTCTTAGGTTTTGCTAGCTTCATATTTTCAGGTTTTTTATTCCTTTATAATTTCATATCATAAATAATTTTCATATATCTAGTGCTATTTTTTAAAACACCTGTAAGGTATGGATTTTTGTCCTTTTCTCTTTTTCCCCTTATATTTTTTTTAAGTCTTCAAAGTTCTTATGACTGAAACCATCATTATGGGAACTTAAGCATTCAGTTTGATCCTCCCTTTTTTGTAGCAAAGGTGGGTAAGGCCTGTCAACTTATATCATTAAGCATATGAAATATGGATCAGAGAGAAGATTAAGAAAAGATGAGAGAGAGGGAGTCAGTTCAGATTGAGCTTTGGATTGAAACAGATGCTTCAAATATATACTTACATTTTCCAGCAGCAGAACCACTTTAAACAATATCAATTGCCTATTTAGACCCTCCTCTAATGTTTTACCTTTAAGATCTAGCTCTGGATCATAATAATTGCTGTTTAAGTACAAAGTACAAAAAACATTTTTTATGGTATGCATGTACAGGATGTAATAGATCTAGCAAAAAAGTGAGTACAGTGAAGATATCATACCCCATAACCGATGATGAGAATCTCCAATGGGGATAAGTGCCTCCATGATCCACTGCATAAACAATTATCAGAAAACATAAATAAATAAAGTTGTCTGCAAATAAGAGATTCATCATTATTACAGTTGAATAATTTGCTTACCTAACTGCAAAAGCATTGTAGTAGAAGAAATGTGTCATTGCTTCCATAAGAAGAAGATTAAGAATCCATTTCAGTCCATATCGAATTATTTGTCCGAGTGAATAGTTTTTCTGAGGCATGTCCATCTACAAGAGCAATATAGTAAGAGAAACTGGATAAATGAAAATAACCATGCAGACTTTTAGTGGAATGCAACATAGAACACCAAATGATACAAATTGGTTCAGGATCTTCTGTTACAGATGCACATCACACGCAGGTTAGGTTGAACTAGGCACCAGTTAATAAACAACAAGGCCAGGATTGTGTAGTCTCTCATTTGTTCCGAGAGGGTACCTTTAGTGCTAATTGGTTGGCCCATTTTGTTCAGTACTTTGGATCCTCTTCTACTTGGAGGAGCTCTTGGCCAGACGAGTTGGGCTTTTTTTTTTTTCTCTTTTGTGCTCAGCCAAGAGGAGTTGGGTAATTTTTTGTGCTCCGAGGAGCATGAGTAGCTTGTACTAGGTCTTTAGAGTAATATATCCTTTCATTTTGGAAAAATGAATACAAGGCCAGTATAATTTTATCATTTTAAATGTAATAAATTATAAGAACTCGAATTTTATATTTGTGAGCAAGCAGTACATAAGACCCATGCACATACAAATCAGATGACTCTTCAACAGATTAAAAATAATGGAGATAAAATGGAAAGAACCCTGTTGTGAACAAATTATTGCTTCTCGCAACTTCAATTTCTCAATTAAACAAGCCTACTTGAAAATGTCAGATGACATGCCATAATCTTGCTTTAAGATCTGAAAGATACCAGCTTTCGGGCAGTGATCAACTATCAAGGATGAATTATTTTAAATGCCAAAAAACTTTTCTTTGATTTGTGCACAAGTATTAACAGTTGAGGCATAATAATGAAACCTATCAAAATAAACCTGTATGATGAGAGTTGATATGTTTATGGCAAAACATTACAAATCAGTACATAATGGACCTTCAGAAGTAGCAGCTACAACCTGAAGAAGTTAAATGACATTGACATCCAGACACCAAGTACCATCCAGAGAATAACCTTCACTTTAAATAAATCTCTCTTGTATCCATATATGTAGTATATTTAAATCCGATACATCAACATCGAATAACTACAGTGAGGGTGCTGTTTAGAAGATTCTCATTTCTCATCAGTAAGACACGAGAACTTCCATTGAAAAGAAATTGTACAACTGATGCAATCTTCTGCACATATTGCAAAATGCCAAGTTGGAAAAGGAATAATCAGACCACACATACTCAATCTAACCTTGAAAAAAGACTTGTTGCACCTATTTATGGGTGTCAAACAGACATAAATCAAGAAAGTCTAGTTTGGTGTCAGCTTCTACATGCTCAAAGGTAACAACTGAATTGAGTTCAGACTTAACAACTAGTTGAATTGAATGGTGAAAAGTGCAAACAAGTGATACCAAACAAAAAGCATAGATAGGTGCATCCTTGAGCCTGATTTTTATAAAGAAGCTCCACGCATTCAGCTTCAAGCAGGAAAGGGATGAGCATAAGGAGTTTGTCATATCGTAACCTTAGGCCTATAAAGTATTATGTATAGGTGGCCCATAATCTTTCATAAGATAGGATTTCTATTCAATTCAATAGCCCATTAAACTTTGTTTCAGATTTGATTCTGTTCTCCAACTTCCTTTCAAGCTCTCATAATTAATGAAAAATATTAGGGTATTATCTAACATGGACAGGACTAAGGAAACATACAAGATTATGAAAATTCCCTTCCTGTTAAAAATTTGAAACCAACAAATTTAAAGATTTTAATTATTTTCTTATCTTATTGCTTTAAATTTTTAACTATGCTTTATATGTTTTCTATTAAAAAATATGTTATTTATCATGTATGTTTATATTATTGCTATATATTATACACTAATCATACAACTTTATTTATACAAATTTGTCGCCTACTATTTATGCAAATAGTTACTGTATATTATTGTATATATGGTATACCATTGTATATTAATTTATATTTTCTAAATTGATGGTCAAATGCATGAGACTTCCACCAATGTGAGGTATTCAGTGCGTCAAGTATGCAACTATTTACCTACAAGTAAACAAATTGTTTACTTGACCAAATCTTAATCTCCCAGTTCATATCGGATCAACCTTACTATAGAACCAAAGCTCACCCTTGCAAAGAAGCCTTTCTTTATGCATTGCCCACTTCATAAAAGTGGTAGGTAGAACCCAATTCTTTCTGGTACAATGAAGACACGACTGTGAAACCTAAGGTTGTCAATGGTGAAGAAGATGGGTTGCCTGGCAACAGGAATCATCAGCAAGATTCTTCATTCGCATGCCCTCCACTCTTCTGTTGCTGGTCCTCTCTTCCTGCTCTTCTTCTTTGTGTCAGCCTGGATCGGATGTCCTTTACTAGGTAGCTATCCAATAGCAAAAATCATGTCCTTAATTTTTGCGCATTTCACTTGGTTATGGCTGATGCCAATCCTGATAGTTGCTTGGCCAGTATTCAAACTATGGTTTGGATCTTTAAGTACAATTGTCTTGTAACTTTGGTATATAGCTCCAACTTCTAGCTGACTTGTAGCATGAAGAATTAAAACAATAATTCCAATTTCAGTCCCTCAAAAGAAAGATATCTTGTTAAAAAAAAGGAAGGACTGACCTGTGTAGCAAATGCATTGAAGCTTACAATTGGTCCAGCAATATAAAGTGGTGCATATATCAAATAACACAAGTACATACTAAATGAGTACTTGTCTCCATGAATGCTTCTCTCCTGCCAAAACAAAGACTGTTAGCGCCAACCATAAGCCAAGAAGACAAGAGAGAGACTATTAAACTGAGTCATCAGATTTATATAACTATAAAATAAAGTGAAAATTACCTGAAAAACATTTAGGCAAATGCATTATCATAAGCAAAATCCACATGGTCAATCAATTGGAAACAGTGTTATTCACTGATAGCATACAATCATTTGATACATGGAAGGTGTATACAAAGAATTTTGTGAAAAATAGAAACCTCTTGAAAAGTATAAGAGACATATAATTAAAAATGAAAGGAAAACATTGTATTGCTTGAAAGAACTGATTTAAAATGGCATTCAAACCCAATTAAAAGAACCAAGTAAAATTGGTAGATATTGCAATTTCATGAAACTGAAACCAACAGAATGTGACTTAGTTAACCCTAAGGACTTTTGATATGATCAAAGCAGGACATAGTAGCACTACAAGTATCCGAAGTCCTTAGATTCTTGCTGCCAACTCTCTCTTAATCCCTCTTTTCAAAGACCTCTTGGGCCCACAGAGATCGGCATACCCTTCCCAAAGCTGGCTAGCACTACTTTGTCCACGATAGGGGCTGGTTGGCCCCTTGAAGCAACCCCATTTCCCTTCCTAGATCTGCTCCCTTGATCATCAATGCCTCAATCAACTAGTTGATCATCTGAGGCTAATGCAGATGTCTTATTCCTTTCCTGGGGGCTTTAGGATTGACATAATAAGCCTGCTCACAGCTGCAAACATGCTACTCCAGATTAGCAAATCTCCTTTCCTCTTTCTTTCCACCTTGACTGGAAATTCTATTTTATCACACATCGGTTCCAATGCCTATCCAAAATCAGACATAAAATGTTCTGGCCAATTCTGGGTGGAAACATACATCACATATGCCAATCCAGCCATAGGGGTGGTTGGCCATTGTGTGCAGCCCTCTTTGAGGGTCGTAAGCCCCACTATTGTGGTTGGTCAAGATACAGAGATGGACAGACCTAAGTAATTTAAATATGGGGTTTAATTTTTCCATGGTGAATTTGAGTTAAAGGTGCACATTGTGGCACCCCAATGTCGTTAGAACATGAATCCTAGGACTACCGGCACATAACAAGACTTCATACTTTGTCAATATGGTTATCATGATTGCTGATGCAAGACACACACCTCATACTAGTAATTAACATATTCGCACACAACAATTTTGGCAGATAAGAGCCTTAGAACTATACCTAACAATTATTCGCAAATACTCAACATTAGGCAGTTTCAAATTTCAACATGAGCTGAATACATAAGCAGCACTTCTAAACAATATTAAGCATTTATTAATACAATAACAGAGATTTACATTTAACATGTCAAAGCTTTATGGTCATAATTATTATTCTATCATTTCATCCGAGATGTGCTAATTGCAACCAAAATATACTATGTTAGGCTATTAACAACTATACTAACTCTTAATTTCTTTTAGTTCATCTAGATTACCTATTCATAGTTATTGAAGCAATTGCATACTATACTCATTATGTGGAACATTTATATTACGCATATTAATATGATATATCAAACTTGTATATTCTTCTTTTTTATATACAAATCCTAATTTGATAAAAGATAACATACCTTCCTTTATACATCAGTGATCCTTTGCAACGTGGGTGATCAAAATTCGAGTTATTGAAACAATCTCTCATCTTGCAAGGGTAAAGCTGAGTATATTGATCTTCCCATACACTACATTAGCAGGAGCTTGGTGCATCGGGCCGACCTTTTCTTTACATCCTAACTTAACAAAACATTTCTAGATTATACAATTCTTTGAGAGAGAGAGTTTTATTATTGCTAGGACAATGTCAATATTTTTCTTCAGTTGTGTCCAGCAAAAATCAGAACAAAATTTAATTAGAAGTGTCCAGTGAAATTTAGTACAAACTTTAATCACCAGGATGATCGTTGTTTGATACTTCTATTTGATTTCTATGCCTTTGTTTCCTCTCTAGCCATCAATCATAATTATGTAGATTAGATGGTCTTTGGTTCTATTTTTCGAAGGCATTTATAGCTTTTCATAATGGAACTTCCAAAGAAAATTTTCTTCTGCTTATAAAACTAAAGCTCTATGCATCATAACTTGAAATGTCATATGCTATTAATAGGCTTGATGCACTGGTAACATGTATACCTGTAGAGAAAAGTAACATGTCTTGCCAGAAGAGCATATATTACAACGTTGCATATGTTTCTGTAACCAGAAGACACTGAGAAGATTTCAGATTAGTCATTTAACAACATAAATTTAAAGCTATATATACATCAACAAATAGTTTGACTACAGAGATATATCAACATCTGTCACACCGGAAAGCATGAATTATTGACATATAATAAATCTTAGGAAATTACAACTAAATAGAGGGCTAGCTTCTCTATAATGACTTTCCCCGGTATTCAAGATATGAAAAAAGGAGACAGAGCTGCTGCAGCAACACTTTATGTAACTACACACTGGTTACATAAGAAGGCCAAGCAAAAAAACTTGAAAACTAGGTAATAGGAGATACACTGTGGGTGTACTACACTAGTAAGGTATCATACACATGCTAGATTCATGTATAAAAAAAAAATGACTATGACTACTTTTTCAAAACCAAACTCCAAACCTTGCTATATCAATTGAGATCCATACTTGGCCAGAAAAGAAAGAGCAAAAGAAGGTAAGAAGTACATATGCTAATTTCTTACCTCACTATTAATTCCCTCTAGTCTAGTTGCACGAAGTCTTTTCCTCCAATCATCCCCCAAAACAAAAAATACAAAATAAAAAAATAAAAAATTAAATAAGTTCAAAAAGAAATGAAACACCGGCAAAGAGAGAAAAAAGGCATTTTTTTCTGTCACTCCAACCCCCATTTCTTTCCCATACATGATAACTAAATATAAATGGATAAAGAAATTAGCATGTTATAATTTCCAATGTATAAACACATCCAAACATTTGCAGTTAATAAGTAAACTTCCTTTGATCGAATATTCTGAATGAGGCAAAAACAAGCCAGATACCACAGGTAACACAGTATCAATTGTTAGAAACAACAGAAGAAATGACACTAATGGCCAAAAAGAATAATTTGCAAAAAATACTTTTTTCGTGAACTGAGAACCTTGTGACCACTTCTTTATGCACTTTATGGACTCTGGCATCAGAAAAATGCCTCATTATTAAACCATTAACATTCAAATTCACACATCTACCTGAAATTAATGAAGTTTCTTGTATTGTTAAATGTGGAATGAGTTCATGTATCACAGAGACAGAAGTTGATCAGCCAAATGTGATTTCTACACATTTTATATGTAGCTATTTACTTTTCACCTCATTCTTTGGGTGCAAATTGTTTGCTAAGACCAATAAAACTTATATGCAAAAGATCACCCAAAAGATCAGAAGTTGATCATGTGTTCCATTCTTTTTATTCAGAGCTAAACCCAAAATTCATATCTGAAAGTATTGTCATTTTCCTACCAACAATGAGCTCCATTAATAATCCTCATGGTTCAAGCTAAAAAGAGAGAAAAGGCATGAGACATGACCATGTAGATTGACACAATAAAACAGAAGCCTGCTTAAATCAACAAGTAGTTTGCGGACAATAAAAATGGCAGATTTTAGAAAAGAGAGAAAGCTTTCTACAATGGAGTCTAAATAGTAAATACATCTACCTTTTGATCAAAAAGGGGCTTTTTGTATGACCAATGATAGTCACATCCATAGCTGATCATGCGTAGGATAACTGTTTGATAAAAAAAAACCCAACAAAAAGATCATTTGCCTTGAAGTAAGATTGTAGTTCTATTCAGGGACCTAAAAGAGCAATTTATTCCATTGCCACTAGCATCAGAAATGACTGAGAACAGCATGAAACATGATTTGACAAAGATATTATCCATTAGAGTGGCACACTGCTGATAACTAAGCATATAATTGGTTGAGAAATCAGGTGATACATGCTATGTCAAGCGGCTGTTGCAGTTGTGCTGGCAAGCAAAATCAATTGGCTGGTTCAATTTCAATGATAACAAGTACAACAACTCTCTGGAAGTGCAGTAAGTGTAAAAGTCCCAACTATTGGGGTTGACCGTTGACAGATGGAACTATGGATCTTTTCCCTTGGGGTTGGCTACATGGATCGTCCTCAATTAAGCTTTGTACAAGGCAATATCTTTAGCAAAATCAAAAGCATTCAAATCTTTTTTTATTGTTTCTAGTAAAGAATCCTTAGGTGTTTCTCTACCTCTACTTGTATCACTAATATTAAGTGACTCACTTAGTCTATCACAAGATTAATAATATGTTTCATAATCTATCATTTCTAACAGCTCCACACATTCATCTCAACATTCTTATCTCAACCACACAAACTTATGGAATATATTTTAGATAGCCCAACATGTGAATGATTGAATCTATAAAGCATGGCTAGCCCAACAACTCGATTCTATAAAACATGATATTTCAATAGTTGTTTCTTTCTAAGCATCTTTATAACACTGTTAGCTCTCATTTAAAGCTCTATCAAAATTCTTAATCACAATAATAATGGACACTGTAAACAACCAAAAAGCATATTTAAGGTCATCACTGCAAGAGGATTGTAAAAAAAAAATCTAATAAGAAAGTCTTTTTTCCAACTTACCTAGATTGAAACATATATGCCACCTAAATGTACCTCTGTAGTTGTCCAGAAATGCTAACTGTTGCCTGATCATGTCAACCAGATCCAAAATGTTAAAACTTCAAAGTAACATGATAAAGAGAGATTTCAATATTAAAAAATCCTTTTGGTAAGTAGGCAACTCTGCGACTAACCCAAACAAGGAAAATGAGTAGCCTTCAAAGATACGATTGACTATGAGGATAGCTAAATTAAATACCCAAAGCATGCCTAAATAATACTTGGAACAAGCAAAGACCTGCAAAAAGAAATGAAAGTTCTGCTTAGAAGTGAAATGTCTGAAATCTGACTTGGAAGATTATAAAAGCACTTTGTTCAAGCAAACTATTTGTTAGTATCAGTAGTGTACCATTTGTTCATTAAACACAATTACAAACATATAGAGAAGGAAAACACACAGAGTGGATAAATGTGTGCATTTTAGAGACGAATTCACATATATATGCAACAGAATAGAACTATAACTGCATAAATTGTTTCTTTAGCAGCTTGTAAATCACTTTTATAAACAATTAAACAACTTACTAAATACAACTATCGAAGACAAACACTACTGGAACAGGACAGAATACCTATGTGAAATTGACTCCATAATCTACCCCAAGCCCCACCTTAACAATAAAAAACAATTCATATGTATACAGATCATCCTTCAACCAGGGACTAGACAAACTCCAGCGTCAACTGGTATACTGACATACCGTGAAGTTTTGTGCCAGTATCGGTCTCAAACCAAAAATTGAAACCTTGATATTAAGTGAAAAAACAAACTCCAGCACAGGATGCCAAAAATAACAAAGTAGTATAGGCCCCAAGTACTTTATATTAAAAAAGATGATTGATAAGGAATAAAATATTTATGTAACTGCATAGTTTATGCCAGTTATTGTGCCTTTGATGTTGGTATCTGCTCATGTTTCTCTCTCTGCTCTCCCCCTACTTCTTTCCCTCCCTTTATTGTTCATAGTAAGTTATTGAATTATTCAGCTAGTCAAAAATTTCAAGCGATAAGAAACAGAAACACCCTCCGACATCTCAACAAATAATTAGAGAATAAATAGTCAGGAAGAAGTTAAGATGCCTGAAGCATATAAATAAGGGGAACAACTAAATGTTAGATATCAGCATCAGAAACAAGAAAAGAAACAACCATCTAGCAAAAGCAATGTCAACCACTTCACAACCAAATTATAGGACATTCTTTAGTAGTTGCACATTGCATTTAGCTGCACAATGTCAACATGTTGAATGGTCAAACATAGTGGATACTTTCATAAGATTTCTCATGATGTACTATATAAATATTGTATTGTTTTGAGGATATAAATATAATATAAAATGAACAATCTAAAGTTCACCAATAATTTGATAAATAAAAGAACATAAAGAATCATTCAGCATGTGATTTCGATATATCGTGATTGACTCATTCTTGAACTATGGAAACACAAAGGCTTGTATATCAAAAACTATATAGTTTCAGTACTAAAAAAATATTAAACAGAGCAAGAAATATGTAGCATTGAGAAAATGCACAAACCTTCGCCATGAAAAAGTTCAGTGAAGCAATTGAAATAATATACCCAACACTGCATAAATAGGTAATTAGTCATCTAAGAAGCCACACAAACTGGCGCATAATGGATAAATAGAAAGTTCTTGTGATCAGGAGGCATACCATGCTCCATGTAAATATGATAAATAACTCAATGATGTCAAGATCCATATAAAAGACATCCCTCTCCCTTTTAAGTTGTACCAATACCTTAAGATGTTTGCCACAATTGTAAAGAACCCCAAAACAACAGTAAGAATAGGCAAGTTTTCACGAAAATTTCTCCATTGTGCGTCAGAGATATCCTGAAGGAAGATCCAAGAACACAAACAATTCTAAAGGTTTTGATCTAAAGGTCAGCAAAAGCATAATCAAGTTACCAAATTATAATTAAGCATCAAAAAGAGAAAAAAATTTATAACTATTGTGACAATGGGAAAGGAACCAAGCATAATACCAATAGCTAATGTTTTCCACTGTTTGAATTGTAATTCAAGAATGCCATTATATTCACATCTGTAAATACTTGAGATGCAAGCATGAGCATAAACAACCTGAATGGCTCACCCAGCACCTAAAACACTATGAACCTTGTCTGAACTATAAAGCATTTAGTCCAATTAAATTAGCAATAAAGATCGAATAGAACATAGAGTAATTACCCCTTGCTCCAATCATCTCTCTAATGAATCCCTCAAAAACTAAAACTAAAAATGATCCATTACCACTCTTATTCAGCAGTTCACTTTAGGACAGGAGTAAGAAACCTAATCAAAATTGTTCCGAAGAGATTCTCAATTTTCTTGACCATTCCAGAGAAGTTAAGCCTTGAATGGTACGACAAATTAAACAATGAATGCCTGATATAAGTGACTTCCAGAAGAAAAAAAAATGAGCACAAAACCAGAAATTGCAATCCAATTCTGGTGCGACAGTTAACAGGGTTTCGGAAAACCTAAGGTAGGTCATCTTGTCTCACACTAGGTTTACCATGAATTCCAAGTGACACTTATTGTCACATTCTGTTTGATCAATTACCTCTAGAAATTAGAAAAGGCCCTTTATAGAAAAGAATAATATGAAGAAGCGAGTTACAACTAAAGAAAAAAATAATAATAAATCAAAAAAGTACGTAAAGGACTTACATTTAAACGACCAGATATCCAACCAGGGCGTAAACCTCTAAGTTTCTCGTAGTGATCTATTAAAGATTGCAGTGATAAGCAGACAATTCTTAGCTCAAAACAAAACGAAGCATATTATGTGAACTAACAGAACAGAAAGGAGACGTAATTACCGTTGGAAAGATGCAAAGATCGGTCAATGACTATGGCATAAAAGGCAGCGGCATAGAGAAGAAGGAACCCGAGCTCCCATTGCCTAAATGATCTGCATCTCATCTTTCCGTACACAAATTCCCCACCGAACAAGTAACAAAAGAAGGATAAAGTTCGGGATCAGCTCCGAGAGTCCAAGCGGAGGTGGGATCGAAACGGCGACAGACGCGAGGAGGATTCCCGGAGCGACGGACAGCCACGGCGTGATAAGATCGGGCGGCGTAGGGCGGAAGCCGTATCGCGAAGTGAGTAGGGCACGGGCGTAGGGATCGAAGCCAAAATCGAACGGTTCAACGGCCGAAGAAGAAGGGTGTTTCTGCAAATTTCCACATTTTTAATCGCAAGTCCTCGGATTCTTGGAAACCCCATAAAATGTCAAAAAAGCCCCTAAATTACAATTTATCCTATCGCCGTCCTCATATAGGCAAAAGAGACGGCAACCTCAGTGCACGTGCAAGGATCGTGACCGACCAAAGTAGACAAATCTTTATAAATTGTATATTAATGAGTTTAAACATTTTAATCAAACTCAATAAATTAACAAAATCAATTATTATATATAATGACGTGTAAAATCAATTAACGTCTCTGATATTAGTTGACAGGTGAGTCGTAGGTCTTTTGGCATGCTTCAATGGTGAGGCGAAGAAGGTGCGATTTCCAGCTCTCGTTGCTTGGCATATTCCAAGACACGACAAGAAGAACTCACGATATGGAGCAGTATACATATGTGCATTCATACCTCGTTCGATACACCATCATCATCTTCAACACGATGGAATTACTGCCGTGTCTTCTAGTTTTCTTCCTCTTGCATGTCCCGCTGGCCTGTCCTGCGCCGAGCGGCATCCGCGCCACCCTCACCCACGTCGACTCCAATGGCGAGTTCACCGCGTCGGAACGCTACCGGCGCGCCATGCGACGTAGCCAGCACAGAATGGATGCCATCGGAGAAATGCTTACGGTCTCCGGCATCGACGCCCGAGCCACGGTGCACGACGGTTTGGGCGAGTACATGATGGACCTCGCCATCGGCACGCCGGCTCTGCCCTTCTCGGCCATCATGGACACCGGCAGCGACCTCGTCTGGGCTCAGTGCCAACCATGCGTCGAATGCCTCCCCCATTCGCCTCTTCAGTACGATCCCTCCAATTCTTCTACGTACTCAGCGTCGCCGTGCACCGATTCCTACTGCACGGCCCTTCCTTCCACATGCACGACGGCGTGTATATACCACTACGACTATATGGACTCCTCCTGGACCGAGGGAGTGCTCTCCACCGAGACCTTCACCTTCGGCTCCGGCGATCCCATCCCCGATATCACGTTTGGTTGTGGGTACAACAACTCTTTCAATACCCCCTTCTACAGCTCCGGCCTCGTCGGACTCGGCCCGGGGTCGCTGTCTCTGGTGTCGCAGCTCGGCTTCGGGAAGTTCTCCTATTGCCTCACCTCGATCGATGACCTGTCTTCTACCGGCACTCTACTGCTCGGATCTTTCGCAGACTTGAAAGAACCGGCATCGGCGATTCGATCGACGCCACTGGTTGCTGATTCCTACTACTTCCTGGATCTGCGAGGGATATCAATCGGTGCAACCCTGCTGCCGATTCCATCCGATACTTTCGCTAATAATATCTTCATCGACTCCGGCACTACTTTCACAACTCTGCCACGAGCTGCTCTCGAGCTCGTCCAACAAGAACTCCGGTCTGTGGTGGATCTGCCACCCGCGAACGATATCCCATGGTTTGACACCTGCTTCCAGTTGAAATCTGGTGAGGTTCCCCAGCTGCCGGACATGACATTCCACTTCAGTGGCGCCGACATGGTTTTGCCGATGCCCAACTACATGGTCGTGGACATGGAGGCGGGAGTGATGTGCTTGGCAATGAATCCCAGCAGTGATCCCGTGTCGATCTTTGGCAACTTCCAGCAGCAGAACATGCACATACTCTACGACGTCGCCGGGAAGACGCTGTCCTTCGCGCCGGCACAATGCGATAAGCTGTGAATCGTGTCCTGCTTCTTCCCATCTGTTACGCCCATTTTGCTGTCTCTCTGTGCTCATGGCGTTCGGCTACTTGTCATGCAACTGATGAGTTGTTGTGTTGTACTCCGTGATGGAAATCGACTCCATAATCGAGTTCTTCCGAATGCTAAACATATTGAATTACGAATCATCCGATTCAATTATGTACATCCAATGTGAGGACATAATATTTTTGGTCAATTAATTTGGCTGGATGCGTTTGATTTATGACGTGAACCTTTGAATGGGCTCGTTTGGAATTGACCAACGTGTTGGTCGATTAAAGGTTTGACCTTCCCCCCTCACCTCGTCCTCTTCCATGGAAAGGATGCCGCCATCTCCGCAGCTCTTGCTGCCGCTGCTTCTGCTCTTCGTGGCCGGCCAACGTCCGGTTCAGCTCCGCTACATCGACTCCGAAAGGGGAACTTCTCCAAGCTGGAGCTCCTCCAGCGAGCGGCGCAACGTACCTCGCCATCGGCACTTTGCCACCGGCAGCGTGCGAGCCTTACACCCAGTGCTTCTCTCAGCCCATGCCCATCTACGACCCCTCCAAGTCTCACACCTACACCACACTCCCCTGCAAGCAGTGCCAGGCTCTCCCATGCTCCCCAGCTAATTGCCATTACAACTACTACTCCTACGCCGACACTACGTACACCGATGGTGTTCTCGGCACCGAGGCCTTCACACTCGGAGCAGGCAGCGATCCGGTGGCCGTCACCGGCGTCGCCTTCGAGTGTGGCACCAGGAACAAGGTTGGAGCAGACAACTCAAACGGCTTGTGAATCGTCCTGTTTTCTCACTGCTATATCTCATTTCGACGAGTCTGTGTCTGTAACATTGCATGTTTCCTAAATAAACGGCGATTACCTGTGAATCTTTAGTGTCTGCAAGAATGCAATTAGATTTAGCATTGTCATTGATGAGTCGGGTTAGGAAAACATGATTACTCCGTAGAGATGTAATACTAATTAGGTTAGTAGGAAACCATAAGATTGACTCCTAAATAAACTAGGAAATCGAATTGGGAACTATTGAAACGTCTTAGGAGTTTGACGCTATAAATAGAGGTAGAATCTCTCCTTATATTGAGAGAATAGCAGAAGAAAGGCTACAGTCGTCGACGAGGATGCCACCGCCGCCGCTGCTCCTGCTGCTGCTTTTCGTGGCCGTGCTCCCGTCTTTCGCGCCGGGCACGGCGCAGTTCCCCTGCATCGACTCCCACGAAGGGAACTTCTCCAGGTTGGAGTTACTCCGTCAAGCGGCAATGCTTCGCAAGGCGAGCCTGCAGGCCACGCAGACCGGTGTCCAGCTCCCTGTCCGTTGGAGCAGCGCCGGCTACCTCGTGGACCTCGCCATCGGCACCCCGCCCCTCGTCTTCTCGGCCATGCTCGACACCGGTAGCGACCTGGTTTGGACCCAGTGCTTCTCTCAGCCCTCCGAGTCTCTCACCTACGCCGCTCTCCCCTGCACCAGTCCCCAGTGCCAGACTCTCCCTCGCTTCTCCTGCTCTCCTGATTGCCACTACAGCTACTCCTACGGCGATACTTCGTACACCAAAGGTGTTCTCGGCACCGAGACCTTCACCTTCGGCGCAGCCGATCCGGCGGCGGTCACCGGCATCGCCTTCGGGTGCAGCACCGTGAGCGAGGTTGGAGCGGAGAACTCACCCTTCTTCTCTAACTCTGCCGGGATCCTGGGAATGGCGAGGGGGCCATTGTCACTGGTGTCCCAGCTCGGTGAAGAAAGATTCTCCTATTGCTTCGCTTCTGACGACACAACCACCGCTCTGCTCTTTGGCTCTTCGGCAAATCCGAGCCCACAGGCTTCTTCCACGCCGTTCGTCAACGTCCCTTCTCCCCTATACTACCTCTCCTTGCAAGGGATCTCGGTCGGTGCAACCCTCTTACCGATACCGAACACAACCCTTGCGCTCCAATCGAACGGGACCGGCGGCTTGGTCATTGATTCCGGCACCACCTTTACCCTGTTGACGGATCCAGCTCACGCGATGTTGAAGCAAGCGCTTGTGTCTCAGATCGATCTACCGGTGGCGACCGTGGCCGGGTATGATCTCTGCTTCTCCTTGCCACCGGATGCAAGTGGGGTGGCAGTGCCGATCTTGGTTTTCCATTTGGATGGCGCTGATATGGACTTCCCGGCGGCGAACTACTTCGTTGTGAATTCCAGTGCTGGATTGTTGTGCTTGGCAATCTTCGGGTCTCCGTTCAACCTCTCCATCTTGGGCAACTTCCAGCAGCAGAACATGCATCTCGTCTATGACCTCGCCGGTGGAAAGCTGTCGTTCGAGCCTGCGAACTGTAGTGATCGGTCTCTTGTCGATGTAGTAACAAAAAGGTGATGTAATTGCAATTATTATGGGTTTCATGACGTAAAACTGTCTCATATTTGTCGTAATGCAGTATTTTTAAGTTTGTTTAATTACTAATAAAGGTTTTTTGTTGTATTAAGTCCAATTATTCGGACTTAATATGTTGAATGCATTAGTTGTTTCATCAAATCAAATCATTGGTTGTTCATATCGTTCGTGCATTATTTAGTGATAGTTTGAGCCCTTCTCGAATTTGGAGGAAAGGAATATATGAGCTCGGAAAAATTTCTTGTTCGAACAATAATATGTGAACGATAAATTTTCATTTCTTTTAGAGAAAGAAAGAGAGACAAATCCAAGCTGAGATCATCCACACCACCCATTCTCTGTTGGGTGTTGGTAAGAGTCCATGTTGAGAACAGAGCAATTGCATTGAGTTCTCCGTGCTGCAAGAGCTTGCTATTCCTGATGACAAGCATCTCCTATGCAAGCCTACCTCATCTAGAGAGGTCATCGCCGGCGAGGACAGAGCTCCGCCGGCGGCACGGAGGGCATGAACTGGCTCCTGTGGGCGGATCGAGAAAGATGGAGAAGATAGAATTTGGTGGGAGATTCTCCTCAGATGGACCTTTTAAGAGAGTTACTGCACCTCAAACCGTGACCTCTGCTGCTCCAACCATGGTTTCTGATCTTGAGGTACGGTTTAGTCATGACAGTAAGAACTCGTCCATTCATGTCATTGCAGTAGATCGAAGTAGATGTTCTGCTCGATATATACTCTGTTCATGTCTTTGTACTCAAGCCAAGCTAAGGATGGATCTGAGGCGCTTCCGCCACACTGAACTCCATGCAGAGAGCAGACTGTCGCACAGACAAGGAGAAGATGCTGGCAAACTACGTGCCGGTGTTCGTGATGATCCCGGTAAGTTGTTCTTCGTTAATTGGCCCAGCAGCAGTGACATTACGGTCTTTGATCTGAGACTGCCCAACAGTTGGATGTCATCTCCGTCAGCAACGTGTTGGAGAAGCAGGAAGAACTGCGGCGGCAGCTACGGCAGTTGCGTGCCGCCGATGTCGACGGCGTCATGGTGGACGTTTGGTGGGGAATCGTCGAAGCCGAGGGCGCGAAATGCTACGACTGGAGCGCATACAGGGAGCTGTTCCACATGGTGGAGGAAGAAGGGCTAAAGTTGCAGGCCATCATGTCGTTCCATCGGTGCGGTGGAAACATCGGCGACGCCGTCGACATCCCGTTGCCGCGTTGGGTTCGCGATGTCGGCGAGTCGGACCCAGATATCTACTACACCAACAGAAGTGGCACGAGGAATCGAGAGTACCTCACCGTTGGGGTAGACAGCCAGCCCATATTTGATGGCCGCACTGCTGTGGAGGTTAGAGCTGCAAACCATCATTCTTCGTGACCTTTAGTCCGCTTGAAGAAGTTGTGGATGCAGGGACTATCTTGTTTCTTGTTTGCAGCTTTACAGTGACTTCATGAAGAGCTTCAGAGCAAACATGGCAGATTTCTTGGATGCTGGTATTATCACAGACATAGAGGTGGGTCTTGGCCCTGCCGGAGAATTGAGGTACCCCTCCTACCCTGAAGCACAGGGATGGGTTTTTCCAGGCATTGGAGAGTTTCAGGTAAGAGCTCACTGTGATCGCTACTTGTACAGTGTCTTCAGTTTTGGTTAGCTAATAAACCTCTTCCAGAAACTGGAGAAGAGGATGACTGAAGCATGTTTTGTAGTGTTATGACAAGTACATGAAGGAAGAGTTCAAAGAGGACGCAACAATGGCAGGACACCCTGAATGGGATTTGCCAGATGATGCAGGAGAATACAACGACAAGCCGACGAAGACCAAGTTCTTCGCGGCGAAGAATGGGACATATCTCACGGAAAAAGGAAGCTTCTTCCTGACTTGGTACTCGAACAAGCTACTAATGCATGGAGACCAGATTCTTGATGCAGCTAATGAGGCCTTCCTAGGCTGCAAACTCAAGCTTGCAGCCAAAGCAAGTGTCCCATTGCACTGTCTCAACGCAATTAGGAAGCCCTCTCCGTGTTGCCTTCACTGTAATCCCACCACTTGCATCGCAGGTCTCCGGCATCCACTGGTGGTACAAAGACGACAACCATGCAGCAGAGCTAACTGCAGGCTACTACAACCTGAACGATCGCGACGGCTACAGAACCATCGCAAGAATGCTGGCAAGACATGATGCTATCCTCAACTTCACCTGTGTGGAGATGAGAAACTGGGAACAAATCAGAAGAGCCAAGAGTGGGCCTGAAGAACTCGTTCGACAGGTAAAAGCCACCACCACCATCAGATTACAGAGCACAAGACATGAGTTACTAGGTGCTTGGGAATTGATGTCAGGTGTTCAGTGCAGCATGGAGAGAGGGGATCGAAGTGGCATGCGAAAATGCTCTTAGCAGATATGACAGAAGGGGGTATAACCAGATCTTGAAGAATGCTAGGCCAAATGGAGTCAGCAGAAATGGCAGGCCAAAGCTAAGAGTTCTAGCAATGACATATCTCAGACTATCAGATGAGTTACTGAAGAGAATTAACTTCAACGTATTTAGATTGTTTGTGAGAAAGATGCACGCAGACCAGGTGAGGTTTCTTCTTCGTACTACCTCTGAACCTTCAAGCTTGGGAATAATGGAGTTGATGCAGTTCGATGGTGTTGTTTTACTGCAGGAGTACTGTGCAGATCCATGGAAGTATTTCAAACCCATTACACCTGTAGAGAGATCGAAGCCAGAGATACCGATGGATGAAATCTTGGAAGCTACAGAGACTATGAAGCCATACCCATTTGATCCAGAAACTGATATGAGTGTTGGTGGTGCCTTTGCCGATGTTGTGGATGCAGCACTGCGCATCCTGACTTCATCCTTCAATTGAGATCCTGCAGATGGTGAGGACGGAGGACCAGAGTTTGATGAGAACAGTACAACGAAGAAGCTATAGATCGACGGATGTTTATGTGAACACTGAAGCATAGATATCAGTTCATATCAGTGTAATTAATCTAATTTATTCTCGACAAGCATCATGCCTTGTGGGTGGGAGAGAGAAAGCATTCTTCGGCTATCATATACACCATCTCCTACTCTCTTCCTGCAGGAACAAATGGACATACAGAGATTACTGCCAGAAGCAGTCTTTGGGATTTTGATCTCCAGAAAGATGTCATCGTTGATGTACGCTTCAGTCTTCTTCCAGTTTGCATCCGGTGGCAGCTCAAGTCGCCTGACGAAGCCATGTTCCCACCAGCGGCCGGTCTTCCACTCCCTTGCTTCAGCTTCTCACCCACGCCACAAGCCACTGATCTCCACCACCTTCTCCTTCACGCCACATATTTCTACGTCACATTTCCTTTCACCAACTGAGAAGCATGGTGTTGAGATTCTATCGATGATATATGGACATAGATAGATCTGTTTCCTGTAGAAGGAGACACCAGTACCTGGTAACTCAGCTCTCAGAGCATACTCTGAGTCTGTTTCAGACCAATCAAAGGCGGTCTTGGAGGTGTTCCCAGGGCCAGAGAGCAATGTCTCCGCCTCGAACTCCCACAACGGGAACGTATCGGCAGGGTCGAAGAACTTCCCGAACAGTAGCGGGTTGAAGAGCGACCCTTCACCAAACACCTTTCCAACAGCATCCCCGCCGCAAGCAACGGAACGCGTCTTCCGTGAAGGCAACTCGCCATTTCTGCGAGTGCGAGCTCTGATCGCCTGATCGGACCTCGATCACCCTCGGTGGTGGCATTCGCAAAGCAAGCGTCGAAGGGGGATGCTCCCATAGAACTCACCTTTTATAAAGCTCAAGCTGCTGCCTTTCGCAAAGGCAGAGATGAGGATTCCCCATGTTGCTTCGGGGAATCTTTCCTGCTCTGGACCACACCTTATCCCCCTCCATTTCTGAGATGAAGAAGTCTGCAACCTTGGGATCTCTGGCCTCACCAACTTGGCCAGCAGGATGCAGCGAAGCAGACCACTTCACATGCATTGTACTGCTTCAAATGCAGCGGCTTCCTTCAACTTCTTGATGATGCATGTAGTGCTGTAAGAGCTGATTGAGATATCTGTTTCTGACGATGACACCCACAAGAGAATATGAGGATTAGAAAGTGTAGCAGTCACTCTTGAGGATTGAATTATTATAGCATGCTGAAAAGAAGAGAATATGAGTTGTACTGCTTCAGCTAGTGGAGAGGACAGTTCAGTCACCTGTGAACTGAAGCTGGTTTTGCTTTTCCTGGATCTGTGTTTTCCCATTGAGCCTTTACTAGATTCTGTTTACTTTTCTTGGCCCATGGTTTGTCTTGGATTTCTGCCTTGCTGCTTTCTCTCACCTTATGCTCACATTCTACAGAAGTATCCTCAAGTTGCTGAGATGACATGTCTTCTTCAAATGTTCATCAACAGAAAGCGCATTTGAGTATGAAATGAAGAAAATACCACTTTTTGAAGCAAATTTGACTGAGAGAGATGTTTGACCATCAGGTTTCAAGAATGGTTGACTAAAACTCTGAAACTTCAGAGAATACTCATTAATTTCGCTTACTGGACTTGACCTCAACAAGTCGAGAGAAATGCTTAACCATCATTTTGGATCTATCTTGTTTTCAATTCTCATGTGATACAAGCAATTTGTGAGCACAAAAATTTGCCAAAGAGCTTGTAATTTTGAACACACACATTATTGCAAAGTTGTCAAGAATGTAAACAATTCAGAATGTTGATCATGTTAAAGGATTTCTTTCAACCTCAAGAATAGTGTTTCTTCCAATGCCTCATATGATAAGAATAAGAATAAGAAGAATACATTTGTAGGTGCCATTAACCTGCTCCATTATCTGAATAAAGCTTGTCTGGCATCCTTTAAGTTTCTTCTTCTGAGTCTAAGAAGGTTCTGAGGAAGTAGATTAAATAGTATGATAGGCAGCCAGATTAAAGAAGCATCTTTAAATGGTAAAACCTGCAGGGATGAACAGAATCTACTCTTGACGTTCTAAAAATCATTCACCAGAAGCAATGATCATGCCAATTTTTACTTGACTCAAGTTGCCTCAGATTCATTTTAGAAAGCATTCAAGATTAGTGTATTGACAACCACAGTTCTATTTAATCATGCAAGAATTTCTCATTATGTAACATGTGGAGCCATTGCATGTATGCTCATGTATGGATTTCTACAACAGTAATCACATATATGCATTACACATCATGTTTAAAGACTATATAATGGAAATAGTTGAGTTCATCATAGCAAATAACTGGTCATACTTCAAGTAACTTTCAAGGTTTGCCAATAACAGAGTATTCTAAGAAACTTTTACTGTTTTAGTGGTTGATCTGATTTATGTTTCAGTCAGACGCAACCTCGATTATCATAGGAAGAGAAGATGAAAGTGTTTTGTACCATAAACTATTGCTTAGCAAGTAAATCAAGATCAAGGACGCTGGCTCATGCCCTCATCTCTCAACAATTAAAGCTCAAGAGCCTACTCAGCAACAGCAACAAAGAAACCCTAAAAATTACCAGCACCAATAGCAACAGGGAACAAAGCATTCCTTCTAAGTATCAGAGGTATCAATTTATCACTATTATCCGAAGAAGAATTACAATCAGACTTATCAATTCATGATTAAGAATATGACTATCTAAAGCATTGTTGCAGAACATGCAAATGAATTATGACGAAACAGGCACAAAAGCGGCTTACCCTATACGGCCAAGCTCAAATTGGATGAAGGAATCCGAAGGCTCTTCCTAGAATAATTATTCTTCCTTCCAACATCCACAAGCTTTGTAGCCTCGTCCATCCTCGAACTCTTTGCCAATCCGTTCACCACCCTCTGGAATACTGCCGCTTCCACAAAACACCGCGTATTCATGCTATCATAGCAGCATTTTAGAGCCAAGTCGAGCTCACCGGCCTCACAAAGGTAAGGGATAATAATCTCAAAGGTCCCCTTGTTTGGTGCGCATTGGTTCTTCGCAAAATCTGAAAACAGCCTCTTGGCCTCCTCCAAGTTCCCTTCTTGGAAATACCCTTTGATAAGCGCATTGAAGGAGAAGGCGTCCGGCTGCAGCCCGACGTGGTTCAACTGGTCGACGAGCTTAGCTGCTTCCGCAGTCCTCCCTTCTGAAACCAGCCACCTCAATTTCGTGTTGAAGCTTTTTCTGTTGGGCTCGATGTTCTTCTTCCACATCAAAGCCCAAATCTTTTCGGCTTCCGAAGATTCCTTCTTCTCGTAGGACCAATGCAGGAGGGTGTTGCAGGTGATCACATCAGGAGATATCCCATTCCTCTCCATGAGGTCTACCGTACCCAGGGCCGCATCAAGATCGCCTTTTTCGCAGAGGGCGCAGATGAGGACGTTGTAGGAGATGAGATTCGGGACGATGGTGGTGTCGGCGGCAGGAATATCGCGGAAAGCGGCGACCAGGCCCTCGACATCGCCGGAGTCAGCGAATGCGGTGAGGAGGGCATTGAAGGACATGACGGAGCGCGGGGTTCCGAGGGCGGGAAGCTGGCGAAAGGTAGTGGCGGCGTGGGTGGCCATGGAGGCCTTGCCGTAGAGGGAAATGAGACGGACGGCGAAGCCCTCGCGGGCGAGGTCGGAGGGGAACCGCTTCTGGGCCTCGAGGATGGCCTCGACAGCGTCAAGGCGGCCGGCCTTTTCGAGGCGGCGGACGGCGATCTCATAGATGCGGTGGCGGCAGCGGAAGCGGTAGGAGGCGGAGGCGGCGATGAAGCCGGCGGCGAGCTTGTCGGGGTCGCGCTCCTTGGAGAGTTTGTTGATGGTAACGGCGAGCGTCTCCGTGTACGAACGGGGGTTAGGGTCCGGGCTAGGTCCCACCACCGTGGTAGCGGTGGAGGAGGAGAAGCGGCGTACGAAAAGGCGAACTCGAAAGCTTAAACTCATCCTTCAAGCTTAGTTTGCCGACGGGCGGCGGATAGGGTTTTGGAGGGGGGCTTAGAAGGGAATCCGACCCTCTCCACGCATCTTAAAGCATGCGGTGGCAGTTGCATCGCGACGTCGCTGGTCGTGTCGGATCTGATATTTTTATATAAAGTATTTAGCCAAAATTACAAATAGTAGTAATATGTTCAGTTAAAAATATAGGAAAATCGTATATTATATTGTTATACTTTATGTTATGATGTTGAGAAGATGATATTATCATTAGATGATATCAATATATTAGTTAGATTGAATCAAACGAGAAGACATAAGACAAATATACATCAATTAGTGATGTAAATACCATATCAGCTGACAGACTGCAAAACTCTTTGCTGACAGGAACTAAAATTTTGCATTTAATTGACCATGGAATTAAGGATGATTACAATCATGAAAATAAAAATAAAAAGACTGTTATGTGATGATTTACCCTCCACTATTCTGCGATCAAATTATTTTCTTGGGACTTCTGTCTTAGGAAGTCTTGTGCCTTCTCAATTAGGTGTGAACCATAAGTCTACATACATTAGGTGAGAGCCATAGGCCTAACGACTTGGCCGCAACTCAAAGATCGACTCGATCTATAGACATCTGCCAATAGATCCGGCATCTTTAGGCACTGAGATCCTGCGAATGCAACATGCAAGCTACAAAATGGATGGACTATCTATCAGTGCTATCAGTTTGTGCCTCCGAAGCAGCAACCTGCGGTAAGACAAATGATGCACAGAGCATCCATTTTCCAGGTGCAACGAGGCGGACCTTGTGCATTTCTAGGTCAACGACTTCCTCACACAGTGCCATGTTAATCCTCTGCGTACAAAAACCAGTTAACTTGAATTAGCACAAGAATGATGTCGAGAAAGGAGTTACTGGTCAGGAGAAGCGTAACCTGACCTCGTGAAAATCATACTCGGGGTTCTGCGCCTTCGAAAATCCATATACATGAATCTTCGGCGGAGAGCAACCCGGCCTTGGTTTCTTCCTGACTATTCCTCTAAATGCATCTGTTAACATAAGAAATTCAAGAATTGAGCAGAAGCAAGTCATGATGATATCTTGAAAGATGTATATCGTTCAGCTCTGGCTTCTGGTAAAAATCGATCCACCAAACAATATACAAGAAATCTAATTGAAGAGGCAATTATATACCACCATGATGTTAGTCAAGTGTGAGTACAATGTTTTGAGCAACAGTATCATATGAGAGTCCTATTTAGCTAACCTTTTTTAATATAGGGATGTATAAGAAAAATTGCATTGCCAGGTATGTTTAAAATCTCAACACAATAAGCTAATTACAAACATACCTAAGAATTCCACGGCATCATTTGGCAAATTCATAACCACTTGCGTAATAGAATAAGGATGTTGATTGGCAAACATTGCAATGATGAACCTCCTGCCATCCATGTTGAAAACCTGAGCAGTACATAAATTAGAGATGTTTATGTATCCTGTAAATGCCAGTTTGCAGCATTAAGAAAATTGATTAATTATCTCCAAATTATGGTAACATGCAGAAAGCAAAGAACAAAAAGGCAATAAATAAGAACTAGAGAAGTCATTAAACATGCTTTACAAATGTGAATATATACAACTGCTGCTAGTGGCAGTCCCATACATACAGGCATGACATAGATGTCAAAGCCATCTCGTTTCTTTCAACAGGCAGTAGAACATTGTTCTCAAAAGACAATAAGTTGCTCCAAATTAGCCACAAATAAACCATTTTAAATTGATAAGAGCATAAAATTGGATTAACAGTGCAACCAGCAAAAGCTGAAATATCACATATACCATTTAGTCAAACATTGAAATTTGAAATACCATTTTAAACTCTAAGGTTAACAAATTAAATGATTTCACATGACTCGTTATCAGTTCTAATTTATGAATGTTCAATAAATGCATTACTCCGACCACCCCAAAAAAGCTGGGATATTATGGGAACTTGTTGTGTTGGTCTATAAATACATCATTCACAGAGGCCAATAGTGCAAAAAATAACTGCTGTTACTTGATAGCAGTACACATCAGTATTGTAGCAACATAGTAGCTACAAATGGCAAAATATTATATATATATATATATATATATATATATAAAGGCTACAAATATTTGAATCATGATCATAATATTTTGAGGATTAAAACAATCACTGCAAATCTTTGAAAATGATAGCTCATCATACCTCCACTTTTCTCTCAAGCCTGTTGAGGACAATGTTTCTTTCAAGATACTCCACAGCATTGGGGTTTAGATCATTGGCAAATACATACTTTACTGTCTTTGCTGCAGAAATAGCTATTGGGCCAACACCAGAGAATACATCACCTGTCCATTGATGTATAAACATGTCATACGTGCATTTATAATTTCTATTATAATGAAATAATGAACTGTTGACAATTAAGATCTTTCATCAACCAAATATAATATTGTGTTATCATGTCTAGCTCCTACAAGTTCATCGAAATAGAACCTACTTAACAACAAGAAATTTCACAAACACAAAAGCAGATATTGGCAAACTAGCATGCTGGTTTAAAATGATATGGAACTATGAAGAAATATCATCTAATGACTGCATATCCAATATATCAGCCAAATATAACTAAAAATTCTCATGTATCAACCATATACCCTTACCTATCAGATGAGTTAAGAGATGTGAATCATACCAAATATGTACCAATGGAGATCAAAATCCACAAAATGCAACAACTACATGCATGTAATTGATCTTGAATAGCTCAATAATCACTGAATAAGGGGCTATTAGGACATAACAAAAAAATAGATGATATTATGGCTAAACTTTGATGCAAGAATTTAATTGCATAACTTAATTCACCAAATTAATTAAATAACATGTTCAACCAGCTTTTTTTAGTCTTCATATGTGTTTTAATGTTTCCACACAACAGTGACACACACACACACACATCTATATATAAACACATGAAAGAAGAACAGCAATCTTTATGATGGTACATTCACATGCACAGTTTTAATTTAAAATATTTAAGCAACGAGCAAGAAGCTGCATATCTTACTTATTACCAGTTGGAAAAAACTAAATAGCATATCATAGTATTAGCATATTATTAAATCTAAAGAGTATCCTAAACAACTTGCACTTAGTCAATTACAGCACCAGTAACTCAAAACAACCAAGAGATACTTACAGACTATATCAGAGCTTGCAAAACTATCGATAAGTCGTTGCCTCTCAGTTGCCAACTTCGAGTTCCAATAACTGCAGCGGGAAGAAGAAACATAGTTAAATTGATGATCCTAATCTTTGTAATTAATCACAAGGCATAATGAAGTGACTATGACTTCTTAAATACTAAAGAAAATTAAGAAACTCAGTATTAAAGAAAAGAATAAGGTGATTTATGAAGATTGATGAAAAAAATTTACTCAGAAACATTAAATTTTGATAGTTAATTGTAAACTGGATTACACTACATTATTCAACTATATAACTTCAATTCTTCAGTCTTTGTATCTTATTTAGTCATCTTATTTCTATAAGCTGTTGCATGAAACCCCTGAAAGGGAACAATTAGTCAAAAGAACATGCTGCACTAAAATGATCTTCACAAGACAGTCTTATGTACTTCATTCACGCTTTACATTACTGAATTTGGTGTGGTCTTTTGACAACGAAAAGAGGACCTGAAATATAAGCATGTAAACTTGCAAATAGCTTTTTCTAATGCTTCAATTAACTGACTGATTGAAATTGAATCCTGCATAAGATTTACACGAGTCTAGTGTTCAGCCCATGTATATCAGTGAGGCAATTTTCAAATAATTACAAAAAAAATTGCATACTTCTAATACAAATCAAGACGAATATGAAAATGAGAATCATACACTGTTCCTAGATCAACTTGGAAACGAATACCACTCTCCACAACTGTCGTTACAAGAGAATGATTGCCAGCCAATACTTCAAGCTGCATGGTTCTGTAATCATTTTGTATAGCATCAGTTTTGTTCACTACTGTCTGTATCTTTGGCTTGTTCTTATCCAAGACGACCTGGACAAGAGAAACTCATCAAAATTCTGGACAATCCTTATTATTTGATTGCTAAATATGAAATCTGTGGAAAATTTCTTGAGACCTGTGCAATAAGCTTCTTGTAAGATTGGTGCTCATCTCGTAAATTCAAGTGTGCAATATGCCCAACCGTTTCAAATCCAGTGGGAATAGTCATACCGTCAGGTAGCAAGGCTTCAAGAAGCTGCAAAAGGCAGCTTAGACCTTCAATATGTTGAAGAGCAAAAGATACCACAAAAAGAAAAATGAGGGGACTATAAAGGATAAGCAATCTATCAAAAACAGAGTCTTGAATATGTACAAAAGACTTAAATATACCTCACTCATCTGCCAATAGTCATAAGATAAGGTCAGCTGGCATTGCACAAGCTCAAATGCTAAAGGCTTGCTCTGGTGTGGATCATAATTTAAGGCAGCCTGGAAAGATAAAATAATTCACTACATGCTTAGGACAACAACTATTCAGCTTAGAATGAAAACGATTTTCAGGTTCAAAGTCAATAAAATATCTATTTAAAAATTTGATTGGAAACGGTGTTCTAAAATATACAAAGCCACAAGCAAAATGGAGCTAAATGAATTACTCAAGCAAATTTCTGGAGTTTCGACACATATGGCGAGCACCACAGGGATGTCTCCCGGAGACAGCTCCATAGTGCAATGGCAGCAGCACACATACACAAACTTGCACTCTGTATATTTGCTAAGCATGATTTTCTTTTCTTTTCTTTTAATTTATTTTGCCTGCGGTGTCACTCTATGTTCTGAGTATCACTCATCATGCATCAAACACTTTCTCCAATGGCATACCATGTTACCATGTGGACTTAAAATCCTGCCACTCCAAACCAACTTCTCAATTGTGACATGGAAAGATAAGTGAAGTACTTATAACTCTTCTGCAAATAATCATTGAATTTTTCTAGTGATGCCAAATGGTCCTATGAAGCAACAGCACAACAGTTGCAACAGAGTCCGTACTTGTAGCATCTTGAAAGTTCTACAGTCTCATAGTAATCTCAGAACATGACTCTATTCTTCTCAGAAATCCTCAATGAATCTATATCAATGAGGGCAGCAAGCAATCCTCTTTTCTAGGAACCAGATATTTCACAAAAAGATGACCAAGTGGAACTTTAATACTCAACTCAGTGATATATACCTTTTTTCCCTAAAAATGACACAGAAACTAGTAAATTATACTGAGATGTACTAAAAGCAACTAAGTTGACCATTGCTACTTGCGCACTGATACTGCCCAGACCACAATCCTGGAACCCACTAGACTATCCTAGCCTAGAATGCTAATGTGACTCCATGGTGCACTGAAAACATCTCCTAAATGGCAACTGCAGGAAGGAATGTAACTGTCACATTTCATTTTTTTTGAGCTAATGGAGTATCAAACAACTTTTTTTACTTTAGGGTGCTTGCAATGCACTGTCAAGTTCTGTTCAAGCTAATCAAACAAGTTTTTCCTTGGTGATACAACTAGTATAAATCAGAATGAAACTAAAATATGTAATGTACCATTAAAATAAAACAGAAGGACTAACAAAGGAATCAGTCACTATCATCAAACTAAAACAGGACTCACAAACCAATCGTAGGCACCTTGACGGCTTCTGGGAGCTCAGCCACAGGTTTCTTGGCATGTCGCTGATCCAAGAGCAGCAGCCTAGTAGGACCTCTCCACCTCAATCCTTTGAAGTCATCTCCAAGTAAACCACTCAAATCCTCTCCTTCCTCTTCATCTCCTTCTCCAATCACTTCAATAACAGCAAAATCATTCTTTCCAATACTCTTCCTCACTCCATCAACCCCATCCTTACTCTTCAATTTCTTCTTCTTTGGCCGCGACATCTTCGCCAGATTCCTGAACTTCAAGAACCCACGGAAATTGAACTCCTTCACGAGCTTCTCCCTGTACAGCACCGGACTCAGTGCCATCTTCTCGTCGTCCGGTCTCCCGTCCGCCCTCGCTGCCAGCGAATTAAGCCGAGACCCGCCGTCCCCTTCGGCATCTCGAAGCATCCTCCTGATCTCGGGGTCCACGTCATCGCCAGGAACCCTACCGACGTTGCGGACACGGGGCCAGTTGAGGAGGTGGCCGCGGAGGCGGCGCTCGAGGGCGGAGCACTCCTCTGCGGGGACCCTAAGGGCGGCGACATCATAGACGCGGGAGAAGCTCGCCCTGTCGAAAGAGCTGCCTCCGCCGCCGTCATCGTCCGCCTCGGAATCCGGCGGCGATGACTGTGGTTCCGGGACGCGGCCGCCGCGAAGGGACGGACCGTACAGGAAAGATAAGGGTCGGTGGGGATCGACGGCTAGGGTTAGGATTGCATTCGAGGAGTAAGAGGCGGCAGCGGCGGCGGGGGATTTGGAGAGGAGGCGTCGAGTGGAGGAGATGGAAAGGGAAAACGTGAAGAGATGGTGAGTGCGAACCGCAGCTACCGAACAACAACACCTCATACTCTTCGATTGGGGAAAACGTATCTCCACTAAATCCGATATATAAATAAATGGTGAGGGTGCATATATAAAAGCAAACTTACATATACATCCTTTTAAATTGATATATGACAATATATATATATATATATATATATATATATATATATATATATATATATTATTACACCCAACTATTATCGATAGGTTGATATGGTGGGTCCCAAATGGCAGAGACTTATACGATTTTATTTTATTTTTAGATCGTAGTACGATATCTATAATTTTTTGTTCTAATACTCCTCGAAATTAAATGATCTTATTATAACAAAGATAATATCATCTAATTTATCATTATTTAATATTTTTTATTGATCATCAAATCTTTCAGTGTAATGCTATTATTCAATAAAATACAATATTGACACTATATTACGATAAAAAATATAAAAGAAAAATAAAATATAAAGACACCATCGTCTCGATGTGCAATCAGTGCATTTGCACACAAAAAAAAAAAGACTATTTTTGTGAGTCTTTAATAACCAGTTTGAATATTTCTAAATTTAATATTTATTTGTTATTTTTTGGTTTCTTTGCAAGAGGCCCTCCAAGACGACCCGCTTCTTCTCCATCGCCTGCTCCACCAGAATCCTCCTCCGGTGGAGCTCCGCCGACGGCGTCCAATCCTTCACCTCCTTTGCGGTCGTTGCTGGTCTGCCGCTGGAGAACTGGCACGCGACGAAGAAGAGCCACGACGACGTGCACAGGATCGAGCAAAGCCGGCCCCAAAAGACCATCACCGAGAGGCTCGCTGCGAGCAGAAAGATCCCCGTGGCCCCACCTCTATTTCTCGCTGGCCCCAGCGGGGCCTTTCTGGGAGGTGGTGTCATCTTCTGCCGTGCCCTCGGCACCGCGGACTCCCGGAGCGCCACCAAGCTCGCCAGCGACAAGCGAGAGGAAGTGGAGGAGGAGGAGGAGGAAGAAGAAGACAACGACGAGGCGGAATATGAGGAAGAGGAAAAGATCGATGCTGCCCTCTCGTCGTCGTCATACGCCAATTTCCGATCTGATGAATCCAATTTCGGCTCCTTTTCCTCTTTCTCTCCACGATTCTGAAATCAATTCATCCACAAGAAATCAACAAAGGAACAAAAAAGACCAATTTGCGCCGGTTGTCGCATCAAATTCAAGAAAGGATCCCGCACCAGAGAGGCAACCGAAGCCGATGACCGAAAAATCCTGGCAAGAATCCGACTCCTCCAGCGCCGCCGGGGGTAGCTTCCCTTATTCGGTTCAACATCACCGCAGCGCGGCTCCACCTCGTCTTCAGGAACCACGGCAGCGAAACAGAGGAAGCTGCCGTTGTGCCTCTTCCTTTCCCCCATGACGACTCAGAGCCGAGCCCGAGGGTTAGGGATCGACGAAGAAGAAGAAGGGGGGGCTTGTCGTGGCTGATGTGATGTGTTAGAATAGAGTTGTTGAGGCGTTTTCGCTCGTCTTCCCCCTCGAAAGATTACGACAATGGTGGGGGATGAGAACAGAACGACTCGACTATATATACGGAGAGGGAGTGGAGGGGTGGCCTTTCCTTTCCGTTCCGTTATCCATCTCAACAACCGTTTCGGATTCGACTGGCACGTTTGCCTCTACACCCTCTCAACCTGCTAAACCGGGTCCAGTCTGACTTCCAATCACAGAGTAGGTAGACGAGAAGCGTAATCCGTGAACGACAGGGAAAGCATCGGTGGGCCCTCACCGACTTCATTTGACTCCATTGACCCCGGCAGAACGGGCGTCGATGTGCCAGGCGAGATTCCTGGGAGGGCCTTTTCGTCCTTTCAGGTATGAAGGGAGCGACTTCCACTCATCTACCATCACGTTGACCGGCGTGTGCTCACGGGTTAGTGGTTGACCGAGTCAACCGAACGTGCTTTCTTCGTTCTTCACTCGTTTTTCTCCAGGGGCCCACATGGAACATTAGCCCGAATTATAATATTATTTCGCCATTATATTTTAATCTAATTGGCGGGAATGATACGCGTCTCTAGATCGTGACTTAAATCGTTTCTAGAGCGTATATAGATAATATTTATCATCGTAATCAACCGTGACATGATATAAAGGTGATGTGAATGATAAAAGGTACCATCTTAAATGGACCCATCGAGTCATGATTGGGCTATTGCAAGATCGCATCGATTATCATAAAACTCATGTGTTATTCATGGGATTAATTGAAGGACTCATTTTAAAGCCGCGAGGTGGTTCTTATCATGAAACGATTTAAGTCTCACACTCTAATTTCAAAAATGAAACAAATAACCTCCTTTGTCCTAAAATAGTCAGATGCATTAATGGTTGGATTGATACGAAAATAATAAATAAATTTTAACATTTTTATTTTTTTTAGAATATTAAAATTATTTTTTGGATAAAATTATTAGAAATAAAAGAAATATTAAAATTATTTTTTGTATCATTTTTACATCAATCTATGATGTCATATGTTATGTTCTTTTGTCATTACGGCTAATAATGTTAGGACAATTGAGGTTACTTGTTTAATTTTCAAAATTATAAGGATCATAAAGTAATTTTTTAAGTATAAAAATCATGATGTTAATAGGATCCAAGTATAGAGGATAATCTATAATTAATTATTTTTTTATCATTACATGAAGATTTCAAAAGATACTAATGTTAATTAGAGTTCCAATTTTATATGTGCTAAACTTAAATATAGATGAACAAACACAAAATTCATTGAAATGGGAGGTGATGAATACAAATTTATTATAATAATTTCATATATTTATTTATAATATATAGTTTTATTTTACATAGAAATAGAACATTCAATTGATAATTCATATATATATATATATATATATATATATATATATATATCAATTTGATGTTCTATTTATATGTAAATAATGAAACTTCACTCGTTGATATATAATTTGTTTCTTCTATTCAAGTACTATATTAAATAAATATTCATATATTCAAAAATTAGATTAGATATATTAGGTTTGATGGATAACCTATAAATTTTAGAATTGAATTTGGTATCTAATTAATATACTTTTACCTTGACAAATATGAATCCGATTGATTATTATTTGAATTTTGATATTGACATTATTTAACTTCACATTAATCCTGTCTGCTGTGTGACCAAATAGATTTCTTTTGTGCATACTGAATTTTAATTAGAAAAAGAAAAATAGATCAATTTCTTAATATTCCTGCTGACAAGCTGAACGCTGTCGTCGCACGGACAGCAGAACAGTACACGTAAAGCCTGAGGGCTTTTTGGTAAATCACGTCATCGGATCCCACTATTCCCGCGCGGAACTGTAAAAGATGCTGTCCGACACTGATAGCAGTCGTCTCATATACAATCAAATGACTAAAATACCCTTATCTTTCACAAAATGTCACTTGAACGTATGGTAATAACGTGAGTAGCATAGTCCATAAGGGTCAATACACCGTTTGTGGCGTCAGGTCTCATCTTACTGCCGACCAACCCCCTTTCGCCATCCTTCGGCATCTAAGGCGATTCAATTACTGCCGCGTAATTGAATCGGGGAGTCGAGGGTTTCTCTCCTGGCCTCGCAAATTTTTGATTTTGGTTCATTTGATCTGTTGGATTTTGAGGGAGGAGAGAGATTGTATCGATCTCGATGATGGAGGAATTGAGCTTGGCGGCTGGGAGGCTCTCGAGTTGGTGGGATGAGATCAACGAGTCGGACCGGTGGCAGGACGGCGTGTTCTACTTCCTCTGCTCTGCCTACGCACTTGTCTCCTGCGTCGCTCTGGTCACAACCTCCTTTCCCCTATCTTTTTATCATCTGTTTATGTGATTTGCTTGTTTCAATTTGGGATTTTATTGTTGCTACGGGGGATGTGAGCTGATTTCGTTTTCGAAATTATGTTTAGCTCATAAAATTTGTGACTTCTTTTTGCTAAAGTTTAGTCTCCAGAAGTTTATTTTCTGATGCAATTTGAAATTTGCTTGACCTTAAAATACCTGATTAGTTATCTGTATAAATTTCCTCTATCCGGTTCCATGGATTCTAGAATATCATCTCTTTTTTTTTTATTCAAAGGATATATGACTGGTAGTTTTCTATTCTGCTGGTTGGTTAGATTTTAGAAGGTACAGGAACCAGACGAATAATACAATTTTCAAGTTTTTTTTAAATCTGGACAAGCAGATGGTGAGACTTTAGACGCAGCAATGATTGCTATAAGATTGTTTGTTTTCTGAAAAATTGGATAAATCCTCCCAAGAAAGTCGAGGCTTGTGATAATGAATCAAGTGCTATCAAACAACTTGTGAGAGGATAATTGCAGGTTGTTTGAGGATTGGGTGGTGTATTCACTGTTTCCTGCTTGTTGTTTTGTGCTTTTGTAGGGTGAGTTGTCTGCAGTCCTATTACTGTTGGTAACAGGTGATGGGGCCATTCTTTGGTCGTGTTCTTTTGACAAATTATTAGTCGGACAATATAATCCATTTTTGCCTCAAAATAAAAAAATGATCTGAAATATTTATTTTCTTTCAATTTTTGTTGCTAATCTCAAGAAGTTCCATCAGCATTTCAGCAGAATATTTTGGTTGGATTTCAGAGCTCATGACCTCTATAATTTTTTCAGGTTCAATTGATACGGATCCAGCTACGAGTGCCCGAATATGGTTGGACAACGCAGAAGGTTTTCCATTTCATGAATTTTATTGTAAATGGAGGTGAATGGAACTACTTGATCACTGTAACTTCTAATTTCATTTCCATTTAACAATTACTGATGCTTATGTCATTGTTGCAGTACGTGCTGTGGAGTTTGGATTTCATGCTCAAGTATTTCTTTTCCGGCCTAGGGTAAATGCATTCCAAGATTGATTTGTTGCTATGAGCAGTCAACTGCATGTTTTATGGGGCATTTGGATTTCTAAGTTGATAAAGGATCATGTAAATGAACTGATATTAGGTCTAAAGGATAATATATTGCTATGAGAAATCAAGAGAAAACAAAATGTTAGCAGAGCACATACATTACCTGATTCATGATACTATAAAGCTTTTCAAATTTTCCTTTTATGATAAGAACATCTCTATAGTAAGAACCAAGTATGTTACTCAAGAGATTTTTGTCACAATCATATCGTTAAGGGGAGTTGTAACTCAAATCTTCAATATTATATATGGCTCAGTAGGATTCTCTGGTTCACGCAAAGGCCTCCTCCAAGAGGTACCAGATCGTATGTCTGATACTTGTCCTTGCACAAACTGGTAAATAGCAATCGGTATTTACCTTACCAACCAAAATTTAAAACCATGATTTTATGCTTAGTAATGCATATTGGTAATTAATATGCATGTCTACGCAACATGAATTCATGGAATATCTTGTCATGCACTTGTGTGAACGGAGGAATTTATATTTTCCAACGACTTCATCAAGAACTCTTGTTTTCACAAATTTGTTGTAGCAAGTTATAGAACAAAAACTACCGGTCGAGTTTTAGCATTTTTGGTTACATGATCTATATATTATTTCTGTAGTAGATCTATGACTCAGGTTGTTATTTATGCAGCGATATTTTCACCAAAATTTTCTAATGCTCTTTAGACTCAAAATATATCCTTGGCTTCGACGGCCTTTCGTCATACCTATAGTGATTCAACTCAAAGTTGGACTTTTAATCAGCACAAAATTATATTGTTTTATATATTATCATAAGGAAATTTTAAACTTTTGCATATATTATCATACTTCTTGTTCCTAGCTGCTTGTGTGTTTAGCATTCTGTTAAACTTTGTCAGGTGATGAGTAGTTGTTTATTGTTTTCTTTGCCAACAAGATTATTGATGTGGAACAAGAAGAGACAGAGAGAATTTGGGATACTAGATATCTTTTTTCTTTGGATAACTAAGATCTCAATAGAAATTCATAAATTCATGTGAGACAATCCTAGATTGGCTCACAATCCCTGTCCTCTCTCCTTCTATAAATGTTTACATTAATGACCTTAGCCATCACAAACATAATTAATTGACTCAATTTGCAAAGACAAATTACATGACATCATTAGTTCATTCTGCCATGAAACTTATTAGCTTGAAAATTGATAGCTTGGATTTTGGTAGCTTCGAACTTGATGTCTTGAAACTTGGTGACTTGAACTTGAGACCTCTCTTTTCTATGCATTTATCTAAAATGTATTTTAGTGTTCATTAGAGAAACCCCAAGCCAAGTTTCCAACACATTAACCGTATGCAGTTTGCAGCCTTCTAGGCAAAGTTATGACAAATTTTTCTAAATTTTATTAATCCAGTCTGGGTCAATTTGAGATCAAACTCTGATCTATTCCTGTACTGCATCAATCATGCTTCCTATGTCTCGATTGAAAGAAAAAACTTTGATTGGAATTTGTTACTAACATTCAACAACTGATCTGGACCTTTTGTTATTCTACCAGGTATTTACTCTCACACTGTTAGATCTTCCTGGTTTGTTATTCTTCTCTACGTATACGCTGCTTGTCCTGTTCTGGGCAGAGATCTACCATCAGGCAAGTTTGATAAGTATTTCTTTTTCATATGCCTGAATAGGTGTTGTGTTCATAGGATTCACTCAGCATCTTAACAAGATATTTTCTTTAATTCTCAGGCGAGAAGTCTTCCAACAAACAAGCTGAGGATTGCATACATCTGCGTTAATATTGTGATATATGTTATTCAGGTTTGTGCATACTCTGATGCTGATACTTGATACTTCTTTTTCTTTCATATAATTTGTTTCTGTGGTTAATCTGATAAATGTTCTTGTACCTGTGTGGAACCCCTCTGTTCTTATATAAATTAATCACATGTGAAAGAATCTTATTTTGACGATGGATATATTGACTCACAATCAATTTATTTAGCTTTCAATATAGTATTCTTCACTATGGTTTCCCGCATTTTGGCAAATGCTAACAATGTTTTATAAGTTATATCTTTAAAGTTTAGACATTATCACCTTAAGAAATATTCTTTTGTTACCATCTTAAGAAAAGAAAGTGATTAAAGATACTCAGATCACATAAGAGTTCAAAGTTACCACAATTTATTGCATCTTCTTTCACTTTATATCAGTACTTACGAAAATCTATATCAGGTTTGTTTATGGATATACCTCTGGATAAATGACAACAGCATAATCGAGTTAGTCGGAAAGATCTTTATAGCAGGTAACCTAATCTTCACATTTCACTGCTTGATTTTTTTTGTCTTCTCATTACTATGATAATGCTTACACATCTATAATTTCAGCGGTATCATTTATAGCTGCACTTGGATTCTTGGTATACGGAGGCAGGTAACAATGTGAAGCAAACATCTGTTTGCAAAGATGTCTTTATCATTTACTTAGCATTCTTCATGGTCTTGTTTTCTTTCTTTTTTCTGCTTAGGCTGTTTCTCATGCTAAGGAGGTTCCCGATTGAATCAAAAGGAAGGAGAAAGAAACTTCATGAGGTACTTCTTTTGAACAATTACTTAATAGATGTAAGAAATAGCAACCATATAAGTGGCTTTGTAGTGTGGGTCGTTCCTCCGGATCCCATAACATGTACCTCTGACTTTGACCATCCCAATCGGCCCAGATGGAGGGGCATTGGGTAGCGAGGGGCCAATTTGACCATCTGAATCACTCCAGATGGAGGGGCATTGGGTTGCAATGGGCCAATTTGAGCCGTCACACTGAAATCATCATGACCTTCTCGGACGAATTTAGTATCACTATTATGACCCACTCCAAAAAGCTCTCTTGAAGCCCTATGTGGCTGACAACAAAGTCGTTACCCAGATTTCCAGTCAAAAATTCATTGTTTGGCCAGTCTACAGCGTTGATTTCTGCCACTTGACCGAATAAAAGCAGCTTGTTGTTGCTTCCACTGAGACTATGGAACCTACTTTCTTGTTGTTATTTTCTCTTTATATCATACACTAATTAGGAATGTGGAATGTGACGCAGGTTGGATCTGTCACAGCTATATGTTTCACCTGCTTTCTTATACGATGCTTTATGGTAAGTAAATATCTCGAACAATACCTGCAAATTGCTGCTCATAAAGTTTTTGAAATGTTGTTGTATTTCTGACACCTCAGATATACAATGGCAAGATAATTTGCATATATCTGTTTATTTGTGCTTCTGAATGAAATGTCTCTAAATAATGGCAATTTTCTTGTTTATTGTGAATGACTGCTATTAGAAATTGTGATTTCTGATCTAAAATTGCACTCCAGTCTAATTATTTTCATTCAAATGGTATTCAAGTAATGCTATAGTTCTGTTTTTGGAACTTGTCAATTTGTAGTTAATATGTTTCAGCAATAGCAGTATCAAGTAAATCGTTTTGAGTTTGAATCAAACCAAGGTGAAATGCATGTACAAAGCAAGTTCAAATAAATATCCATAGAGAAGTGATGCCACTGGATTACCGGTGGACTAGACATTCGTAGAGCCATAAAGGAAATGAACATATGCAAGTCTCCTACATCTGAAAACGAAGGTTATCTGTTATTGCCACAATAGGAAGCCTTATTATTGTTTTCATTTATTATTCATCTGTGGCTTTCTAGATAATTTTGCAGTAAGGTTACTTCGTCCTGTTCATAGTTTGGTCATGTTTAGTATATTGTGTCCATATCTTCGGAAGCTGATTCTTAGAGCTGCTATCAAATAGTCTCCACACTGTTGCTTTGAGAACTACAATTCATATACTCATGCTTGTCTACATGATTTTGCTCCTTGATTGTAGGTCGGGTTATCTGCATTTGATGCAGAGGCGTCTCTCGTGGTTCTGGATCATCCCATATTAGACCTCATATATTACATGGTATGTTAAATCTAAAGTTTCATAAAGATGGTTATATTATTTGTTATAACCATATAAGAACATGATTGTTGTTTCGACAGCTGACCGAAATACTCCCCTCGGCACTTGTTCTTTACATACTTCGGAAGCTTCCTCCCAAGCGAGTATCAGCTCAATACCACCCCATCCGGTAGCAGGAACAAAATGCCGCCACGAGCTCGTCGCTGGGGCTACTAAACTTGGTTTTTATTGGAAGGTTGCGGTATTTGGAAGCAGTAACAAGACTTAAAATGAGAGGCTGGATCAAAGCTATTTGGTTGATAGTCTCTTTGTGCAAGCTTCCCAATGAGATATTTTCACAGCAGGAGAGGTGTGGAGTTGTTAGGAGTGAGCATTGCAGCAAAAATTATTTGATTTAATTTCTTAGAATGTTTTTACTTGAGGAGCTCAATGGTGGAAAACAAAATTCATATAGCCGATCTCAAGTAGTTGGGATATTTTGGTTTGTTGGATATTTCGGTTTGTTCAGATGTGGATCTCATTGTGCTGTTATGACAGTGATTTGTTTGTGATGATATATTTATGATTGTAATCCAGTTTGTGATGTTGATGATATTTTGCAAGTTTGTAGGAAGAAGCATATCTGAGTCTAAATTCTGCAATTGCAATACTAAGCAATGAAGTAGATGGGTACTTATAAAAGCTTTTCTACTGGTTTTAAATACTGATTGGATTGATACATATGGATCAGGATTTATCTATCAACTCAATCAAGTATCGACAGGCAATCATTTAGCTTAATACTGATATATTACCATTTTGTTTTTATTTTTTTATTATTATACTAAGTTTCTTAAATTATTTTAAACAAAAAGGGATTTGGTGTAAAAAAAACAAATATGTTTTTACTCATCAAATACAAACCATCTAAATAATATATGAAAAAATAATTCTCCTCAAAGCTTTGCTGAGTGTATCTTACTCAATGTCTTTTGATCTTTTTCACTCGTGAAAAGTATTCAAATCATTATTTACCTCAGTTCCTCGACATACATTATAAACTACTCATGGCATTCTTTTGGCTTTCAATCTTATTATCTGGCAGATGTATGAAAATGTTAGCTCAAGATGGACACATATCCAACACTTAGAACAGAAACAAGATAATCCATTATACACTGCACAACAACAACATATGTTCTTAGATTCGATCTGCATTTAACCATAGCTTTTATCAATTTATACACAGCCATAATTACTCACCGTCTTTACCACTAAACAACAATTTCCAACAGGAGCAATCAGGCTTTACTATACAGTCTTTTCCGGTACTTCATCAATTGACCTGCATGCCACTCCTATATATACAAGTAGGAAGAACATGAAATAACAGCAGAGAAGGTAGCATAGGCCCGTCGACGGGTGGTGAGATGAGAAGCAGTTTCAGCGGTCCTTGGTCCTGGAATAATATGGTGGCAGGGTGGTGAGATGAGAAGCAGTTTCAGCAGTCCTTGGTCCTGGAATAATATGGTGGCAGGGAGGGGCAGTTTTCGTTCATGTGTGGGTATGGCTGCATGGTATTGTAACCTGGTAACTCCATTCGATATCTACCCTTGATTTGACAGTAAGGAAGCTTCACGTTGTCATCTTTGTTACACCACTTTGGCAGACGGCTCGAGTTGCTCTCGAAAAAGTTGAGGGTATAGGCATCTTTGATCTGCATGGCATGGAGAATTAGCTGGAACTAGAAAGCACAGAGTGACATTTTGAAATATCACTGCAGATTAGCTATAGATTATAAGTACAAACTACATGCAGTTTAATTTACACCAAGAAAAAAAAGTTATATAACGGGGGAGCTTTTGGGAGATGACAAAAAACACATAATGACAGTTGCTCCAACAAGTCAAGTGGACTTACGGTAAACTCGGTAACTTGAATGGAGCTGGCATTTGAACCAAACAATCCTGCTGCCTTGTACATTTCAAGAATGAAAGCCACACATGAGGTTGATTTCCCATCGGTGTAGACCCAATCGTCTTGTTCAGGAATTGTCAACAAGTTATCAAAGGATGTTCCATTCTTTTCTGCTTCAACAATAATTTCAGGCAGATCGAGATCCTGCATATCAATTTTACCAAAGTTGATGAATACACAAAGAAAAACTCAACGTTCACTAATTTATAAGTGTGTCTAGGCAAGATATACAGGGCAGATTTTGAAATATGAAATTGTAAGGAGAAAGGGCAGATTTTGAACCTAGAAGAGCTCAGATCTGAACGTAATTAACATAACGAAATAGAAGAGATGTCCTGTTGCATGCTATTCCTAGTACCTTAAAGTTGTGCAATGATTCAACCAATCCCTCTAAGGTTAAGTGCAAAGATTGATAATTATATCACAAACTGTAGAATTCTAGCAAAATGTCAGGAGGGAGGGAAGGAATGACAAGCATAGATGGAACCAACATCAGAACTTAGTGCTCTCGTTGAAGCTTAATCCTTGATGCTGGAATCAGCATATTTGGGTTAAATCCACGTAATTAGATATTTCTTTTAGTTCTACAAAACATGGCTTTAAAGCCTCGAACACTGTACCTGTATTGATCGCTGGTCGAACAAAAAAAAAAGAACTGGATTGGACGGCCCAAAAAGGGTTGTCAATTTGTCATCGGACGGATAAATGCCATCCGGTATGGACTGGTTCGGACAGTATTTAGAACCGTGCCACAAAAAGTATATTGCAATATAAGTTCTACAGAAGACAATGTCAATCTAAAAGAAATAGTTCACTTATACTTTCCCAAGACTATAAATGTTAGACGATATGCCTAGAGAAAAGGAGGGTGGGGAAGCTATCCTACGTAGTTACTTCTTCAGATACTCAACTTTTTGCGGTAAAACTGCACCTTATAACCTTATCTGTTACATTGTTAAACATTCTTGCTATTTTTCTTTTGTTGTTTAAAATGTTCCGGAAAAAGGTATGTGGCGTCAAATGAGTATGTAGAAATATTAACCAACTGGTTTTCTCACCAAAACTTCAACAAAATTTAATGTTGACATTCTCCTTTAAGCATGTCAAAATATTAAGAACAACTATGAAGATTTTTGACCACATGGCTTTTTATTCTCATTAAGCATAGGTGAACAATGTGTTTTTCATCAACATTTAGTAGACATTCTTGGAAGTGAAAAATCTAGGTCATATTCTGAAGGACTGGGCTATTTAACACACTTTTGGCCTAAAGAAGAGAAATTGTGAATATAAAAAAAAATTCCTCTCAGTTCAATACATAGTTCTGTTGAACAGGAAAATGACACTAATAGTGCAGAAAGAAAAACTATGTTCCAACATGATGCAAACAACAAACCTGGGTTCCAAGTCGCTTGTTCAGGGCTTCATTCCACATATTTGCAGCATAGGCTGGCTGGATCTTATTCCACATTGTCATCACAGAAGCCACCTATAGCATCAACATTAGCATTAGAATGTACTTCTAAAGTGAAGAACCATTAGCATAAAGTCTACTACTCTTCAATAGAAAAAAATTACATAAAGAATAATATAGATCAATCATGACTGTCAAGGAATCCTTATGAAGAATATAACTGATAGCATAATAGTTTGTGACCAACAATAAATATTCAATACAGATGCATATGACATGAGTAGATATACAAGTCTTATGATGGGAACAAATTTCAGTTCATACGCAAAGAAAAAGCAGGTAAACCATGAATAGAATAATCATAATAAGATTGAGAATACAATGCACATACTATTGAAAGATAAATCAGTCTGTATAATTACATGGTGTGCTATGGCTTTTCAGCTGTAGTTTGTTACTTCCCTTCTTGCTTCAGCTGTAGTTTGTTTCTTTCCTTCTTGCTTCAGCTGTAGTTTGTTTCTTTCCTCCATGCTTCGGCTGTAGTTTGTATCCACTAGCTAAAAGTAGACAGATATTGTCCTCTCAATATTGTAACTCAATCTGATATATTTTCACCCCTACTTTTAAACCATTTTTGGCTCTATTCCCAATCTGCCAATTCAAAGAGCTCAATTTCACCAGATGACAATCCCAATTCTTTAAATAACCAATATTGATCCCTTCTATCGTCAACAAACGGTGGCCAACAATGCTGATTATTTGTTTAATTAAACTATAATCTACAAAATATTTGGATCAAGGATGCCAAATCCAATTCAAATATTATAAATACTGAGATGGACTTGCCTAGACAGCTACAAGGTCAGTGTGCTAGCAATCCTTTCAAGGACAATATATGCAATCATTGCAAACATCCAAAATCCAATAGAAGCCAAGAAAGTCTAGAAGAAACGAGTACACCAGATCTTTCAAGAAAGAACAAAACTTCCCATATTCCGCTTTATAAATTAAGAAATTGCTTAAAGAAAACACATGATTGAATCCACTATAATCAATGATATATCATTTTCAGTGAATTAATGCATTAAAGAATGAGTCCATACCAACCTTCTTACACTGATTAAAAAAATTAGCTAAGGCCAGCTGCACAAACTTCATAAGAATGACAAAATTATCAATTATCAATGACAACCAGATGCAGCAACCACAACTCATGACAATATTTGAATAACCTAATAAAGTTGTATTTCACAAAAGTAAGCACAAAAGGGCTCAAATTAAGGACATAGGCTTCAAAGTATGGAATTAGCAAATAACATACCACATGTGAATCTAGGGGCGGTGGATAGTTATCGCTTATAGTATCTATCCAACTGAAGATCATATTATGATAACCATAAGGCTTATCTAACATGCTTTTTCCATACTCCCAAGCTGCAGTATTATTAAATTTTGCTCTCACATCTGGATGAAGAGGAAGCAATGAAATATGTGGATTCGAATCATCTTTGGTAAGCTCAAATTCCCACCATTCCTCCCATGGTAGAATAGCTATTACATCTTCTCCCTATAAAGAAGTAATTGGGTCCATGATAATTAGATAAAGAAGAAAAACTGCTTTTCTACAACTGATGTCATAGTACAGAAACTATATATATCAAATTTGAGTGCTTGTATGTCCCTAATAACAGCAATATCATACCAGTCAGCAGAAAATCTTTGACCTTAAGAACTTTGCATTTAGATAGCTCAAACAAATTAAATAGGCCAAGTACTACTACTATGTAAACTGAAGAACATTAATATATATGTTACTGTTAGAAAGTTCTATTGCAAATTCTTGCTTCTCAATTTTTTTTATAGTTTATCCAGCACATAATTAAAAAAGAAACTCAAGACACATGTGCATATGATTTGAGATTTAAGATTGTCCAGAATCCAAGTAATGACAGATGTGTGAGTTTTTCATTAATCTTATTTAAAAAATGTAATTCTCAACTAAAACAATGTACACGAGAACAAGTAGGCTTAAATAGTAAAATTTTATCATCTATCAAGAAGGCCCTGAAGACCCTCAGCCTGTAGCTCTGTACACAACCATGCGAAGTACACTTTTTATTTCCATTAACAAACAACTTTTCTCAACTTAGAACAGAAAACATAGGTTTAACTGTTTAAGTTGTGTAACAAGATTCAAGCATCTGTAAAGAAGTTCATAAACTCCTCTACGTCAGCACATCTTATCATCTGATTGACATAGCAAATGATCACAGTCAAACTTATAAGAGAGGCTCAATTATTCTGAGGTAAACTTAACTTTAAGTTCAAAAATCAATAGTAGATTTGTTCGGTAAACATCTTGAACAAAGAGACAACAAACCTATCTGAAATGCTTGTTATAGAACGTGCAACCACAGAATGGCGTTGTTTAAATCTTTTTGTAACATTACAACACTACATGTATAACATGAAGGATCGATGATAAGCAACACACATAAATATAAAAAAATATGACATGAAACATTCATACAGATAAAATGTAGAACTGTTGTAGAAATAAATTAAATCTAACCTTGTCATTCTCATTGCCTGACTCGCCAACCCAAAGTTTTCCTTCAGAATCCCTTAGGCAAACTGCAGTATGACCAGCATAGGCCCCAGTGACCCACTTTTCTAAAGTCTCAAAGCCACCCCAACGGCCACGGATCTTTGATATAGCCAAGAAGTCCCCTGAGTGAATATCATCGGTATTGATACTTGAAATCCATGGTTGGGGTCGTTCCTCAAATGTAGCCCCCATATGCTTTTTCAGGAAAGCAAGATTTGAGCTTTCACCCCATCCAGTATTTGTAAATAAAGGAAAAACATCCCACATGGCCCGAAGAGTTCCAATCATCCCAGATTCCATAAGAAAAATTGACACACCATTATGTTTTACCTGATATCACAAAAGTATTACCAAAGACAATTTACTAGAAGTCAGGAGTTATAGCCTTTTACAACATATAAATCTTTCCATCCAATGTTAAAAGATATGGAAACAACTTACATATTCATATTCAGCTTCTCCCTCCCACTCATGAAAATCAAGAGTATGTTCCCGTGACAAAAAGTAGTAATCCCATGTCACGCGGTAGGGAGTGGCAAAGACATAAAGATCCATGCATGTCCAACTATGTGGATTGTTAGTCTGGACAAAAAGAAAACAATACGTTAGATTTTATACTTTCATATAAAAGGTAAACTAGATCCTCAAATGACAGAAATAAAGCATCCGTGTCACTTTTAAGAGATCCAAGAGGAGGATCAACAAAGAGTTGCACAGAATGCCTTTGATTTATGGTAGTTGGGTAAGCAGACTCGCAGAATTGCATTAAAACTTTATCATGGTAATGGTTCAAGATCAAATATCAGATAGGTGCAGTCTGCACAAAACTACCAATCAAAGCATGGATAGAATTACAGACCAATCAGCACTGATCAGAATGCCTTAACTTGTCCTAAACTACATCATATGGCCTTAGAACAGTCAAGATTTCATATATTTCAATGATCAAAATATCTTTTGATAAAAATGGTGCAAATTTCAAAAAGCTAGCCTCAGCACCTCTTCATGATTGCAAATTCACAATCCTCTCTTGAAATTCCCCCTTCCTGTATGATCCCAACCAAGATGGCAGCAAGAGAAGAAGAAAAAGGGAGAAATGAGGAGTCAGTTAGAATATCGACCTTTGCTGGCATGACAAGAGGCGGAGAGAAGAAAAAAGGTCTATCTTCCCTCCATTCTTTGCCCTTTTTTGTTTTGTTTCGGCACTGGCCAATTTACCTGTCAGTATGATGGGGTTCTTCCCAGGCCAGACTCCAGATAAAGGACCAGTGCGAAGTCCAGGATTAATATTTGAAACCTTAGTTCTCGTAGCCTATTTTATCAGATGAACAGTGTGGTTCTTTGGTGATGTATCATTAAATATGCAATGATAACTTTTACCCTCTTTAGTTTGAGAAAAATCTAGGATAAAATCCTTTACTCAAGAAAAAAAAACCTTAAATACTTCATTAAAAAAAACTGAAGTATCTCATAGAAGTAAGTACTTAGAGAACCCAGTACAACCAAGTGGTTGAGATGTATATTAAATTACTTAAAAGATATCCCACCTGACTGCAATGAACCAACTTTCTATTGAGCACAACTTTTCAATACTGAGGAACAAATTTACTTAAAAACACAACAAAAACTGCAACCCAAGTTCAAAAACATTGTCTTCCTTGTCCACCTTGACATGGACAATGCTGCAAGAAGCATTATCATCCATTATCCAGCATAACCATAGAATTGTCTTCCACTAGATCATCAGAAAGGAAAAAATAGAAAGGATTTGTTTTTTCTTCAGGCAAGAGACCATCAACCCATAACCACATTAATGGAGACTTGGAGAGTACTAACTACGACTTAAAGGCCATTCTTATCAAATTTCACTGCAAATCACAACCTGCTTAATGTGAGCAAGAAATATTTCCCCGAAAGTAGGAACAAAGATAAGTTTCACCACAAATAAAAAACCCAAATGTAGATAAATGAGTTTCCACATGTATTTTCTTTTACCTAGAAATCGATTTGGACAGTTCCAACATTAAAAACGGAGGTCCTATTGCCTGTGGACTTTCACCTAACCATCAAAATGAAGGATAGAAACTGCGTCGTTCCAATAAACCCAAGTTCATCGAAACAGCCCTAACCTCCCAGCAAAAGAGAAAGGATCTTCGTTCAATTAAAAGGGCGGCGCTTCTTCGCTCCTAAATTAGGACATGAGAAGCTGCAATCCGAACTTGTTATAGCAGTTATTGAGGAACTCCATCTCGATTTTCTAACCAATTTCACCCCAGTTGTAGATGAAACGTACAGCAACCTCTACCGATACCCCAATCCTCAACCAAAACAACACTCTGCGTTGCACCCAATTCTCGAGAAAAGAAAAAGAAACCCAAACAAGAAGTGATTTTTCAAGGCCCAAAAGAAAAGTCCTCCACAAACCTTGATATGGAGCGTGCCGCCACCGAATTGGGACTGGCTCTTGTTGTGGAACTCCATCCACGCGGTGGTCTTGTAAAAGCACGCGCCTTTCCACTCGAGGTCGTCCTCGGCGGAGGAGGCCGCACCCACGAAGGTGGGGAGGAGGTCAACGGCGCTGCGGAGGGAGCGGAGGACGGGCCACGCCGCCCTGTGGGGGAGGAGGGGGAGCAGATCCACGGGACGGAAGGGGGCCTTCCAAGAGCCCGCATCGTCCCAGTCCCCGAGAAGAGAGGGCGAGCAGAAGAGAAGAAGGGAGGCGATCAGGAGTAGGAGGGGGAAAGCGAGGAGCTTGAGAGCTGCCATCCGCTTCATGGTTTCTCAGGAGAGAAAGGAAGCCAAAGACGGAGGATGAACAGATTGTCACGAAAGACATGGAAAGGGAGAGGGCGTTTTATCGACGTGTGTATCTATGTCTGCACGCGTATATACATGTCATCTACCTGTACATATGTACGATACGTATACGTTGTGGGCAAACATATCATATAGTCCTATACATCTACGAATTTACAGATATGCCTTTCCGGTCAATTTCCCAAAGTCCCCTAATTTGGCTGTTCGCTGAAACCCTAATTAACATAAATTACTTCTTAAAACTTGTTAAATATTTATATCCTTTAACTTAAACTAATTAATATCAATTATAATTTGAACTGATTAATATAAATATGTTATTATTATGTATTCTCCATATAAATAATTAATCATTTTAAAAGGAAAGGAAAAGGGAAAAATCAGTGTTCATCAAATCAAAGAAAATATTTGTGAAAAAAAAGAATTTCATGTGATATTTTTCATGTAAAATTTGTCTTTTCATGTTATAATATTTATTTATATGGTCCCAATCAATTTAAACTTTTTCTTGTTGTTTTGCATTATTAGAATCTTTTGCATGTCATTTTCTAGTCACTAGTCCAATGCATTTTTTACATCAAATCCCCATCATAAGAGATTTTTGTCTATGTAAATTTAATATATTTTTCAAAGGATAAAATTAGATCATGTGTATTTATAATATTTATATAATTTTTTTTATCAAAATATATCGGATTAGATTTTGAATCCTCGGAGTTATATGTGTAGGATCAGAAAAGTTTAATCAATCCTATAGCATAAAAGCAAGGATACCAATTTGATATTGGAGCTAAGATTATAAGCAACAACAATAATAAATTATCTCTAAATTAATTATCTATTTTGGAGATATATTAGATTACTTTCCAAAGACTAAAGACACATACAATTTATGTACTAAGCTACATATCCATGCAATCACCATGTAACTACTACTATATAGTAAAAATGTTAGCTTAAAATTACCATGTTACTCTCCCTTCTAAGTTTTCTTTTCCTTCTTTAATCAAGATAAAATAAAATAAAGAAACCTTCAACAATTATAGGTTAAAAACAAAAACAAAAAATATTAATAAAAGTGATTGCAACTGTTCAGTATTTTTTTTTGCATAAAAATAGTACCAAAATAAAATTTGAAATAATTTTAGGCATTTGGATAGCTATTCAGTTTAGTAGGGTATAAACAAATTTGAAAATTTAGTACCTCATCCATGATCAAGCCAAATTGTGATATCAATTAATTGGATTTCAGTTTGGTAGTAAAATTTTAAATATTCTTAAATATATTATTACAATTTGATCTTTTAATTTTATTAAACTTAAATATATATTTATCATATTCTTATAAGTAAATTTTATCTTAACTTACCTTAGACATGAGATTAAATTGGGATAAGATGTAAAATTATTCTAATATCAAGCAAGAAAATATGATACTGTTGACTTATTTTTATTATTGGAAACAAAAAAAAAAAATCATGGTGACTCAATGAGCAAGTAAAAACCTCAAACAGAGCATGATGAATGATGCCATATGTGTTTGCTTTCACCACAAAGCTTTCCCAATCCTACTGTTGTGGAGGTCCTCTCCCTTCCATCATTGTTCTATCTATCAAGAAGACAATTGCATTCAAGATGATGGGACAGGCAACCTGGACTTGTTCATAAAGTTGTTGTGTCTTGTGTGGAGGACATCACATGGCTCCTATTTATTCTGTGGGACACCAAATTTTGATGATATCTACTTGAATCTTTTCCATGTAAGTTATTGAAATCAATGATGCATGAAAAGTAGCAAGACATGGATTTAGTATCTCACTGTCCTTCTCACCTATAGAGGACAAACATTAAATTTGGAGGAGTTGGATGATTTAATTCATGAGGTGGATCAATGGCTTCTGGCAATTCTAGGGTGGTCTCGATTGACATAAAAACATGTTAGCTTCTTCATTAGGAAACAATTGAAGATAATCCATGATAATTAAATTATTGATATTTATTTTTATCAATATAAGATTATAAAATTTTATTTATGTTGGTCGATAGATTATTTTATTATTTTATCTCTGAATATCATAAAAAATAATTTTATTATTAAATCTAGATTCGTCGTAACACATACTTAAATCCCAAGTCACGTAATCTAGATTTTTCCATTGGCTTCAAAATGATTAGTATTTATTTATCAATAAAAAAATTATTTTTTATTAAATTATTGATATTTATTTTATCAATATAAGATTATAAAATTTTATTTATGTTGATCGATAGATTATTTTTATTATTTTATCTCTAAATATCTAATAAAAATAATTTTATTATTGAATCTAGATTCGTCGTAACATATCGGACTTAAATCCCAAGTCACGTAATCTAGATTTTTCGTTTGGCTTCAAAATGATTAGTATTTTTTATTAGTAAATTTTTTTAATAAATTATTAATATTTATTTTATCATTATAAGATTATTTTATTATTTTATCTCTGAATATCATAAAAAATAATTTTATTATTGAATCTAGATTCGTCGTAACACATCATAATCTAGATTTTTCGATTGGCTTCAAAATGATTAGTATTTTTTTATTAGTAAAATATATTCAAATTTACAAAACAATTGGGTGGTAAAAAGGTTATAGTTCTGAGTTGATAAAGAGGTTATTAGTCTTGAATAACTCAATTAATAAGCCAATTAGTGGTAAAGAGGTTATTAGACCATTAGGGTTGAATCAAATTTTCCTCACACAAATGTTGACATAATTACTTGTGGAACAATTACATGTTCTTTTTTGCTTGCATAATGTCACTTTTAACTAAAGTATGTAACAAGAAAATATTAATTATAATTTAGTATCCTCCTTTTGTCGAATTAAATGGATTTCATGAAACGAAAATTACAAAACCAATTTAACATTGTTATATTTAGAATGTTTTTCCAACTACATAGTAATTCATCTCATATATATATTTTTTGAAGGCATTGGATATCTTAGTTAGTAAAGAATTTAACAGATAATAAACTTAATCCCATATAATAATAATAATAATAATAATAATAATAATAAAAATAAAATAAATAAATAAATAAATAATAATAGGTTATGCTCAGCCTCTAAGCCCAAATGGCCCGGCCCAACTAAACCAAACCCAGCTTAAACCATGCATTGGCCGAAGAGCTCTGCCTCCAAATTAGGGTTTCGCTCTCGCCATGAAGCCCCCGATTGCTGAACTCTTCCGCCGCAACCCTCTTGTATTGCTTTTCCATCAATCACTCCGCGCGACCAACTACTACTTCTTGGTACCCCAAAGATCCGATCCTTCCCAGACCCTAACCCTAGCGATGGGGAGCGAGGGGCCTTCGAGGCGGCCGTTTTGCCTACATTGCGACAAGCCCGCCCGCACCTGCCTCTGTTCTCGGTTTCAGTCGCCGCCGCTCGACAACTCGATCGGCGTGACGATCCTTCAGCACAGCTTGGAGAAGAAGCACCCGCTCAATTCGACGCGAGTCGCTAAACTGGGGCTCAGGAACCTGGATGTTGTCCCCGTTACCGATGTTAATTTTCATGCTCAGCTCTTTGTTCGCCCTCTTGAACGCGGTCTGGACTGCCGGGAGGAGCCGGAAGCAGAGGAAAGTTCGGATTTTTCAGTTGCCCCTATGAGTGATTTAGGTCAAGGAGTTGCATATCATGACACCAATGTTAACTGCGGTTGCGGTGCTGCTCATTCAAGTAACCTTCATAATCCATCAAAAATACCCGATGCGTATCCTCCTCTTACGTTCCATAAGCAGAATTCATATTCCTCGTTGTCCGGGTCTGAAAGACTCGATTTTGATCGTCATGGAGACTATCCAATAGATGCAGATGATGTGGTCACAATAACATCGGCTAAATATACAGTAACATGCTCTGGTAGTGATATAAAAATGATAGTTGAGCGTTCTGCCAAACCCAAGATCGATTGGATTTTACAGACTCCGATTGGGAGAGCAGCGATTTCAAATGGGTTTGTGGTTAAGAAGATGCAGAGGAAGGAACTGCAACCCACCAAAGAATTTCAAGATTTTATAGAATTTGAGATCCTGGTGCCCCCAGGAACGGCACTTCTTTTTCCTAGTGATAAAGCTATCTGTACGAAAGCTGTGGAATTTGAGGTGAAGCATTTGGTGGTTTTAGATGGTACATGGCCAAAGGCAAAGAGGATTTACCATGAGAATCCCTGGTTACAGCTTTTACCTCATCTGAAGCTGGATCTAGGAGAGGATAGCTTATATGGTGAGGTGAGGCATCAACCTAAGGCAGGTTGCTTATCTACCATCGAGAGCATTGTTTGTGCCCTGAAGGAATTGGGGGGTGACATGGAGGGGTTGGACAATCTTTTGGATGTTTTTGGGTCCATGATTGGGGACCAAAGGTTCTATAAGGATGAAAAGTTCCGAAAGATGTGTCTTAAATAAATGTATATGATGGTTGCACTTGGTTCTTTTATTTTTTATTGGAACTGAGGAAAAAGTGGAAGAAATGGAAGGTTGAATGATCTTTTGGATTTTTTGGTGATGTATCAAGAGGTGCTTGTACTCTAGGATCAAGTACTTGTCAAAAAAGGACCACTGACTAAGAGAGATCACTTGGTTTGGATTATGTTATTCTTTGATTGTTCAATTGATTTTTGATTATTTGAAGGTGTACCATTAGAGAGATCTTTTAATAGATACAAATATTGATGTATGCTGATCCTTCTTGCTTTGCTGTTTCAAGTAATTGGCTGGTTCAGTTCCGGCTCCAAGCCACACCTATTGTAGCTTAATAAACTAAATGCAATCACTTCTTTTTCCTCTTAGCATCTAACTAACCATGCCACAAGTTCAATGTTAACTTGGCACCATCTAAACTCATGCTATGTGTACTGTTGACCTCTAAATATTTAATTGGTGTCTTTTTTTGTCCTGCACAGTATTGCTTCTGAAGAGCAGCTACATCCGGTACTCTTATTTTAGGTAATTGAGATAATTGACTATCGGGAGCTTGAAATTCACTAAGATTGGTGTGTATGTATGTGTTCTGGTTGGCAACCGTTTTAGGTTATGCTGTAGGATAACATTTTGTTTATGCTTTAACTGGTAATCAGGCAAGTTTAAACCACTATTTCAAATGCCAACTTTTTGTTTCCCCTCTAGAGCTATGATGTCCTAAATTCATTCATTCATGGTGCTGATGTTACTAATTAAATGATGGCTTCTTTTGATATATATTTTCTCTATCATTTGGAACACAATACAAGGATTTCTCGGGCAGGTCTCAGTCTTAAACACTGTGATGTGAGGATTAGTGCTGTATGAGATTTAAGGCCAGCAAAATATAGGAATAGAAAATTTTGCACATTCTCATGGCTTGGATGATGGTAATGTACCTAATGAATTTGGACATGTGTTACTTGTCTTTCATTCTTTCTTTTTCCAGTTTAGGCAGGGGAAATTCTTCTGTTTATGGGGATATTGTGATGTTTATGCAGTCATCCATTCATCAGATGAAGGCCTGAACAAAGCCTAGGTATGACTTGGTGGTTCCTCTGAACACAAACCCTGACTTGTTAAGCCTAAGTTTGAATTCCATTCAGGCATACATTTCATTCAGTTGTAGCCAACAATCAAGTTGCAATTTCAGATTCTCTGTGGACAGAGCTGATATAGTCTGATGAAATTGTCATATCACTATTGTTTGACCTCCATGTTGACAACTCCTATGCCATTCGACTAATAATTCTTGTGATCATGTCTCTCCTATATTAAAGGCTACTAGTTTATTTTATTGAATTTCTACTTTTAAGCTTTAATTTCCTTATGTTTGATATTGTTCTAGATGTTCTGAAAGTTGATGTGCCCAAGCAGAGTATTACTAGATGTAAAAGTGAATAAGCAATATGTAGGCAGTTTTGCTCATCTTGGTTGATCATGCTGCTACCTACTGAATTTCCATTGCTAGATGCTCACATATGGACAAGAAACATTTTTTCTTGAAAATTCTCCAGAGAATTTCTTCAACTTAGGAAAAGAGTGTTGTGTGCTCAGGTTCTGTTATCAATCACACTGGTGAAGGTGACATCCTCTGGTTCTCTGTCATTTGGATCCATTGACATGTGATTTGGGATCCATGTTTTTCTTCAACTTTGGATTCATCAATATCAGACCTCCAACAATATGTTGCAAGTTTTTTTTGTTGATTATGTGGTTCTCACTGTTATTACATGTGAATGTGTTTTGCACATCTCTGGACCTATCATTGGCCACCAGTGCTTTGTGATCTATGTGGCTCCTACTTAGATATACATTTGTACCCTTTATGTACACTACTAGTTTTCATTGGGGTAATCTGGTTTAGATTGGAATACAAAGTCAACTATTATTTTCCATTGACCAAGGTTTTGCAGTTGGTCTGAGGCCAAGAGAAGTGATTGCAGACTTGACTAAATCATGTTCTACACATGATGTATGTACTGCATTTGGACTTGTGTGAAAAGTTCCATTTGAATACATTGGGATGTATCTATCTATACACCATGTAAGGTTTGTCTTTACAAGGATTTACTTAGTGTAAATGAGTCAATGTATTTGTGATTCCTTTAATTAATTACCATCATTTCTGTTTGCTTGCTTTCCAGAGAGAGAAGCTAAAATATGAATTGAAGCATACAAATAAAAATAATACATAGCTATGAGATTAAAAAGCTACTTGTGTCACATATTGAACAATGCATCAATACTTGGTCAATATGTTGAGAAATATGGATCATAATATTTTTGATCCATATTTCTCAACATATTTGAAATATGGATTAATATATGAAGGTTACTTCCCAAACTATTTATATATAAATATAAATATAAATATAAAAAAATAAAAAAATTATATATATATATATATATATATATATATATATATATCGAGGGTAATAGAGTAATATTGAACATGTTGAAGGACATCCAGGTCAAGACATTCTTTCTGCGAGACGAGCATCATCATTTGCCTTTAAAGAAGCGGGTGTTGGTTGGCAGCCTCGCCCTTTCCCCTTCCGCAGTCGATCCCACAAGAAAGGTTAGGGTTCCCAAATTATTACGGATCGATTCCGGTAGAGCGCCCAAACCCAGATCTCGCTGGTCGCGTCGGGTTTAGGTGAGTTTGAGCACGAATTTTGTTGCCCTAGCTGCCATTTCCTTCTGTAAACGAAGGTGATGTTGGTTTCTCGAGCTCGAATCTAGTCGAGATTTGGTCTTTCTTGGTTGGAATGCGTCGGGTTGAGGCGACTTTGAGCGCGGATTTTGTTTCTTTAGCTGTCAGTTCCTTCCGTATCTCGGTATGATGTTGGGTTTCTGGGGCTTGGATGGAGTCGAGATTTGGTCTTTCTTGGATGGAATGCGTCGGGTTGAGGCGACTTTGAGCACGGATTTTGTTTCTTTAGCTGTCATTTCCTTCCGTAACTCGTTATGATGTTGGGTTTTTGGGGCTTGGATTGAGTTGAGATTTGGTCTTTCTTGGTTGGAATGCGTCGGGTTGAGGCGACTTTGAGCACGGATTTTGTTTCTTTAGCTGTCATTTCCTTCCGTAACTCGTTATGATGTTGGGTTTTTGGGGCTTGGATTGAGTTGAGATTTGGTCTTTCTTGGTTGGAATGCGTCGGGTTGAGGCGACTTTGAGGACGGATTTTGTTGTTTTATATGTCATTTCTTCCGGTAACTCGTTATGATGTTGGATTTTCGAGCTTCGATTTGGTCGGTCGTTCTTGGTTGGGATGCGTGAGGTTGAGGTGAGTTCGAGAACGAATTTTGTTTCTCTACCTGCCATTTCCTTATGTGACTCGTATGATGTTGGATTTCTTGATCTCGAATTCGGTCGAAGATTTAGTCTTTCTTGGTTGGAATTTTCTCCCGTCTCTTGCCAAATCCTTTCTTTGCAGTCGAGATAAATCATTGTGGATGGGGGCCTTCTGTTTCTTCTTCTTTGTTTCTTGTTTTCGAGTTTTGCTGTTGAGGAAGTTAGTATGTCGGTGATTACACATGCACTTCTTGGTGAAGTCTTTCTGATCTAAATATCATTGTCCTCTTGCCTAATCAAAAAGTCGGCCATTTTGTCTATGTTTCTGCATTGAAAAAATATCCCTTTATCTGTGAATTATTCATTAATCTTTTGGGTGCTCAAGCTAAAGCAGTGTGTAGAAGGCTCTGGGTGGTTAAAAGTCAGATCTTGTTAATAATAGGTTATGTTTAAGCTCAAAAGTTCCTCTAATCTTTTGTGAGTAGTTTTTTCAGTGCTTAGATCTATGGGCTGAAAATAACTTTGAGCTTTCCGTAAAATTTCCTTTTTTGTGGAGAATCTTGTTAAAAAATGATGGTCAATTAAGGACTAATGCTAGCATGCATAGGGGTAACAAGCTGGTTTACATAATTTAATAAAATTCCATTTCTTTATAGTTTTGAATGTATAGGAGATTAAATTACTCATCCTTTTTTAGTTTTAATTATTCTTTTTGCTGTAAACAGTTACGTTTTTGGAAAGATGGATGGCCTTTGGAAATTGGGGGACGAATTCCGAGGTCAAACAAAGATCTCAGAGGACCATCAGTGGTCTGTTATGACATCCAAACTGGCTGAACTGACAAGGTCGAAAGTTGACCGTAGGAATAACCTGGATTATCCAAGGAACATCATTGAAGCTAAACCATATGACAAGGTTGGGTTTCAGGAAGATAACAAATTTGAGAATCTCAATCTTGGTCTTATGAACCTGGATGTCAAGATGAATGATGCTTCGGTCAAGAGTCTCTTCCATGGTGCTTTTAGCATGAGCAATGCTTATCAGAAAATCAACTCTAATGATGTCAACAGTTTCAAGTTGGGCACTGCAATCAACAAGTATGCTAAGAACTCTAGCAACAAAGATGTCAACAATTACAATAAGAGTGATGGAAACAGCAATAACAATAACAACAGCAGCAACGGTAATAACAATAATAACAACAACAATGTTGTTGACAAGAGGTTTAAGACATTGCCGTCAACTGAGATGCTCCCAAGAAATGAGATTCTTGGTGGTTATATATTTGTTTGTAACAATGACACCATGCAGGAAGATCTCAAGCGGCAACTATTTGGTATGATCTTTGTACATAACTATATATAAATTTTGTTTTTTATTGTTATTTGATATGAGGAACAGTTTTCATGATAATGTATCCACCTGACAATCTGGCATACGGCTCAACTGATTTTTTTTTGCATGAATGATTTATGGAAAATTGGCTATTTTGTGTAACCAATTCTCAGTGTAACGTCCAACTGGGATGGAGTTTTTGGTTGAAGTTATAATTTTGATGGAGGGCCAGAGTAATCATGTGATTCTATATTAGCCATTGAGAACCACTAAATCCAAATATGTTGTCCAACTTCCTATTTTTGAGAGTCAGGATGTTGCATGATCAAGGATGCTGATGTTCTACTCTGATTTTACGTCCAACTGGGATGGAGTTTTTGGTTGAAGTTATAATTTTGATGGAGGGCTAGAGTAATCATGTGATTCTATATTAGCCATTGAGAACCACTAAATCCAAATATGTTGCTCAAGTAAGGATCACCTGATGGGATAGCTAAAATTCTGTACAAAGAGCACTTCCAGCTGATATTAAATGATTGCGTAGGTGAAAATTAAGCATGTGCTTAACTTAGATAATCATTTATTCTTACTAAGAGAGGGAATCAACAACCTGCTTGTTTTCCCTTTCTTTGTTTGTTGATATGCTTTAATTAAAAACATGTTGTACTTTGTATTACTTCTCTCGTGCTCCTCATTGTCTTTCTCACATGCGTCTTTGTTTCGTTTTCGATTTGGTCTCTAAAATTTTATTGTATGTTGCTCTATTAATTATTGATATCTTCGATAAATTTAGTTTTAGTTTAATACCATCAGTTATAAGTGGATAAATTTTTTTTATGGAAGATTAGTATATACCATTATGCTAAATGATTACTCTGGCCTGCTTTGGTTAGTATATATATTTGGTGTTAGAGTAACCATTATTCCAAAACATAAATTTTATATATATATATATATATATATCCTGCTTTTTGGTTAGTATTTTGCTGATTAGTATGCTGATATTCTGGTCTGGTCTGGTCTAGACTCTAGTCTTTACTTTTTGTGCATTTCCTTATGAACAAAGTTTCGTGGTTCGGTTAGTAGGCTTTTGGCTCACTTTTATTATGACAACGGTTAGACTGGTGACATAATAGGCGATCTTGCTCTTCTTGTTTTAATTATCAGATATATATATATATATATATATATATATATATATATATATATATATATATAGTATTAGGATATAGTATTAGGATATTTTTTAGCTCGAGGTTAAAGGATTATAAATCTAATGGTGTAGTTGGATAGTTGGACAAGGAGTGTGTTCACCTAACATAAAGGATCGCTTGATAATTTGAGGACATGCTTAGCAATAGAAGGTTGGTTATTTTCACTGGAAGAGAGCCTTATACCTCATTTAATCTTTTCTCCCTTTTATATTTTTTATTTATCATTCATCTTTCTTCTTTAACTCAGTGATTTAAAAAGCGTTAGGCGCTAAAAGGCACCAAGGTCCAAAAACGCCTGAGGCGTTAGGTGCTCGCCCGAGCGAAACGAGACACTAAAATATAAAAATATATAATATAATTAATAAATATAATTATTTAAATAAAAAAATGTTATTAAATTAAGAAAATCTAAAGTATAAAATCACAATGTCACATTAATAAACAGTCTCAAAATTTAAAACAATAAAATTTTACATCAAAGTCATTCATTATAATCAATATTATCGTCATTTTCATACGAATCATCTTCATTGAATTCGTCATCTTCCTTTTGTCTTTTCTCTTCATCAAAATATGTTTCATTCTCTATGTCTTCAATAATAGCAGGAGCCTTGATGTTTTTACACTCATTTTTTTTTTTGTCATCTATCTTGTATATGTTTGTAATTTTTCAATACCTGAAGCTCTTGTCACATCTCCCTATGTCAATCTATCATCTTCAAATACAAGCTCGTCTATAGCATCTTGCAAGTTAGCACCTATTTTTCTCACCAACCACTCATTTGAATCATCAATATCTTGTAATAAGATAGAATCAATTCTATTTTGCAAATAATTACGAGCCTTCAAAGCTTGATTATACTTTATGTAAATAAGATCGTGTAATCGTTGATGTCCCAATCGATTTCTTTTTTTTGAGTAAATTTGTTATGTCATATAATTTAAAAATATATTAATATATTTATCTAAATGAATAAATTAATTGAAACGAAAATATTTTGTGATCCTTACATGCTCAAAGATACTCCGATTTTGCTCACAACTCGAAGCACTACATGTCAAACTAAATACTTTGATAGTAAATTGCTGTAAGTTCGAGGTGGAATTTCCAAAAAGACTCCACCATTCAGTTGCAAAATTTATGTTATTATTAACAATAACATAGTAACATATTATATATGAAATTAATTATATCAAATTATTAATACCTGAAGACGTAATTGTCCTGAATTGAACTGCCATCGGAATTCCAAAAAGACCTTCGGTATTTTTATATAGAGATAATTCATGAATAATCTTATTTTGCACCTTAAGGCTTAGAACTAATCTTGCAACGCATTGATATAACCCATTCAAAACTTCTGTATCAAACCCAATAGATTTAATCTTATAAAAGAATTCAATGTTCAAATAATATCCTATTGCATGTAAGGGACGATGAAGTTGATAATTCCATCTTTCGTCAATGATTGTAAAAATTTTCTCATATTTTTTTTATTTTCATTGAAAGACCTTTTAATTGCCTCATTTATTTTATCCATAACCTCATAAATATATCCCATTGTAAGTTTATTTTTATTATCCATCAATCGAAAGACTCGAACAAGAGGGCTCATGACCTTTAATATATAAACTATATGATTCCAAAAGGATGACATTAAGATGATATCAGTAGCCTTCTTGCCTTTTGTTTCTTTTGCCCATTTGTTTGTCACCCATTTCTCAGAGATAAACATGTTTCTCATATTATGTTTTTGACGATACACTCTGTAATGTCAAGAATGACGTAGCAAATCGGGTGGCACCATATCTCACTAATTCTTTGTTGCTTGTGAATTCTCTCATCATATCCAAAGTTCCAATATGATTATAAAAAAATTCAATAACAAAAATTATCTTTTCTAAGGTTTTCTTGATGTCTGAGATCTTTCAAATATCTTTCAACATTAAATCAAAACAATGTGCCGCACATGGAGTCCAATATAAGTGTTGTCTTTTTGTTTCAAGTAATTTACCTGAGATAAAGGATAACAAAAATGATAAGACTTAAGAGTTTAACACATTTAATTGAAGATAAAATAATTTAAAAAAAATCAAAAAAAGAATAGTACCAGTTAATACATAGTTGCTTCCATTGTTGGTTATGATTTGAACGACATTTTGTTCTCCAATTTCTTCCACGAACTTATCAAGTAAATCATATATCTTGTCTCCAGATTTTACAAAAGATGAAGCATCTATTGATTTCACAAACATAGTCTCTAAAGAACAATTAACCATAAAATTAATTATACTCATGCGTCTCCTGTCAGTCCAAGCATCTAACATGATAGAGCAACCATATGTTGCCCATGATTCTTTATGACTTTTTAGTAAGTTATTTGTATAATTCAATTCTTTTGCAACAATGAAACTCACATCTCATAGTAACTTGGAGGTTTCGGTCGCTTGGTTTTAACCCGGGCGCTCGCCCGAGCGCTCAGGCGACGCCTCTTTGAAGTGCGTTGCCTGGAAATGAAACGAGGTGCTCGGGCCTCACCTCGTCTCGCCCGAGCGCCTATTGAAATCGCTGTTTTAACTCATCATTTTATTGTCCCAACCATTCATGTACAACATTTCTATCTTTCATAAGTTACATACTAAATTGATGGAGTCTATGCATTCTCCTAAGCTTTCATAGTCAGTCTTGATAGAACACTTCTTGATAAGTAGTAGTCAATAGAAGTTACATGACTATATTTTCAATAATTTGCTTTCAAAGGGTTTAATTCCAGTAAAAAAATCTCATATCTGTTGAAGGCTTTTAAGCGTTATGGTTATTTCTACATGTACTTAGAGAACCTTCATATGTTGGTGAGTTGGTAGTTTTGGAAGTGCTTACCATCTGTTATGTTGCTTCCACTGTCATGAATATTCCTTTTTTATGCTTGTTATTCGTGTATGCTGGATGCTGAGAGAATGTTCCTTTTTTATGCTTGTTATTCGTGTTTAGCTCTTTTCATGTCAGCATTTTGTATGATTAGTATATTATCTATCAATTAATTGTCATGGAAGTTGCTAAACTTATGTAGCTGCTTACAATCTCATCTGCAGGTTTGCCTCCCAGGTATCGTGATTCTGTCCGTGCCATTACTCCAGGTTTACCCCTCTTCCTGTACAACTACACAACTCATCAGCTGCATGGGATATTTGAGGTTTGCATATTTCTCAAATTACTTGATTCCATACTGTAAATTGAGAATGTATGTTTGCTTTTCTTTTTCTTTAAGACCTATCCATTTCCAAAATCAGCATGTTAAATTCCAATGGTTGATATTGATGTATGAACTTACAACATGTAGGTTTTAGTAGAGAATTATTAGTTAACATTTGTGTGAGATTCATGTTGTAGGATTTATAAATCCTGATTCCTTGATACAACATCGGCAACCTCCTGTGAGATGCTTGGACTTGATAAATGCTATGTAAATCTTCCACTACATTTCTGTTTAAATGAGTTGATATGGATATTTTTCCAGTTCAAAACTAGTTCATGTTTTTGAGTTATTGAGACCTGCCCACATACTATGCCATTTATTTAAAGAGCATTTTGAGGTTGAGTTGAATGTATTTTACTAGATATAAGTGTGATCATATCATGTATGCTTGCACCTTATGCTCTGCCTACAATGTTGAAATTCATGTGATCTTGTTGTTTCTTTTGTTCCTCTTATCTAACTACTTTTTCTTAGGCTGCTAGCTTTGGTGGTTCTAACATTGACCCAACAGCCTGGGAAGATAAGAAGTGCAAAGGCGAGTCCAGGTTTCCTGCACAGGTAATAAAATTGGGGTTTGAACTTACATCATTAGAGCTCCATCACTCCTTCCTAATTTTTTCTTTATATTTGGTGAAAAATGTTAGGTGAGGATCCGTGTTAGAAAGCTTTGTAAGCCTCTTGAAGAAGATGCATTTAGGCCAGTTTTGCATCATTATGATGGTCCAAAATTTCGTCTTGAACTCTCCATATCAGAGGTATATTTGCTTCATCTTTTCTTTGTGGCTCTTTATACATTATGCTTCCGACCTTAAATTTTGTCGACGTAGAAAAGAAGATTTTTACTTGTTCACATAAGATGCCCCCTCTGTTTGTCTTTCAAGTATATTCTTGCTAGGAGGGCTAGCGAGTGTTGTGGGAAAACAGATTTCAAACAAGGGTTTAGTTGGGACCCTGGCTCACAGAAACTCTCATATTAACAATTTGTTGAAGTTCACAACTCATTATATGCGAATAGGGATACGTTGGGACCCTGGGCTCACAGAAACTCTCATATTAACAATTTGTTGAAGTTCACAACTCATTATATGCGAATAGGGATACGTTGGGATCCTGGCTCATAGAAACTCGCATGTAAACAGTTTGTTGAAGTTTACAACTCATTAAACAAAGTCAAAACAGAGATTTCCACAATTGATTTATTCACAGACATAATGTGCATAGGAACGTATAGAGTACAAAACTCTCTATTAGTTCAACGAACACAATTTGCACAGGAATGTATAGAGAAGAGTACATAGTGACCCACCCATTCTATTTTCTTTGCTTCTGTGCTCTTGGGGTACCATTTGCACTTGCATAGTTGAAATTGTTCTATATATGTTTGAGCTGAATCTAACAGTCAAAAGGATAAATTACTCATAGAAAGATGATGTTGAAGAAGGTTCATTTCCTGTTCTTGTGATGTTCTTTCTTGTGCAGCATTGCAAATTATGTTATGTGATCACTGATGATGTTGTTTTTCTGCTTCATGTGCTCATCAGACCTTGCAGCTGCTAGACTTGTGCGAGAAAGAGGGCATGTGAGGGCTCTAATAAAATAAATGTGGCACGTAAAACATTTGCGTGCGTTTTGAAGGCTCTATAGCTTTTGGACAAATCTACTACCCACCCTAAGGTTGCTCGCCCGCGCCCACAAGAAGGATGTTGGTGTTTTGTGGGTGGCCCTCGTTTTGGCTTATATCCCAGAGTTGAGGATCAAGAAATGTAATCCACCCCTATCATAATGCCCCCTTTTGTGGGACAAAACAATGGTTTCGAGTCTCTCGTGTGGTCAAACGTGATTAGCTGTCGTGTGAATTGTCCTGTGTTCCAGATGTATGCTCTTTGTAACACTAAAATAATAGCGGCGCATATGCCGTCAGTTTTCGTTCCTGAATGATGGGGGTGCCAATTTACCGTTTGAAAGTTTTGGGGTTGCCAACCAATTTAATTGACCCAAATCTTGTTCTTTCAGAAAGAGAACTTAGAGCTAACGTTTTTTTTAAATCGACGTCATCAAAATCTGTCGATCGCACTACAACAATATCGATATATCATATCTCTGAAAGCAGCATTTTTTATTGAATGCCACCGTTTAGTTAGTTCTAAATCACAATTTATTTCAGATACAAAAATGACATTCACGAGCTCATGACATCCAAACGAGAGCAAAGTACCAATCGGACGGGCCAAGCAACACTAAAGCGTGCAAAATTATATTATGCTCATAAAACACTGAAGCATCCAAACGAAAGCAAAAAATTCAGCATAAAACAATTAGATTAGGCAAAACTAAGAGAGTGAAAACAGTTGAACACAATCGTGCATAATAATAGCAAAACACAATCTCAACCCAAACACATCATCATAGCGTGCAAAAGTGCAGTTCCTAAGGGGTTCACATACATGTAACCAAAGAGAAACCAAGAGCGAGTCTATTGGTCTTATGACATCCAGGTGAAGGCTGCCCCCTTTCCAACAGACGTACAACAACCAAAGCATTATTATATGCTCCCAGCAACTATTGGTATTTGTATGTGGATATAGTAGCATTCACCACACCTCGTCAGGAGTGCAAAATTACTGCAATGACATACAACATTTTAAGTACAACTTCCAACCTCAAAACTATTTTACGAGAAATATTAACCGTGCTGATGCCTCCGACACTATTGTCCAAATTAAAATACGCATCACCAACAAGCCTTACCTGAGGTGGTGGTTGTGCCTGCTGCTGCGGCTGCTGATAGTTCCCATATCCTGGATATGTTGCATATGCATACATATTAGGATCCTGAGGCGGAGCATATCCATAGGTATCATAACTTTGGGTGTAACCATAGAAGCTACCATTCCACTGGTTGGGATCTTGTTGTGGCTGATTAAGAACACAAAAAAAAGGATATGTTGATGATTCCCTGGCCATAAAAGAACAGAAGAAACAAGCTCTGGCTAGGAAGGTGAACGACATATTCAACCTGTTTGTTTGCAGGACTGCGACCCCATGAAAGCCGGATGCTTTGACCACCCAACAAGGTCCCATTTAACATCCTTAAAGCCTCCTCAGCACTGGCCCTGAGAAAAATCATTAAAAAGATATGTAAAAGAAAATTCATCAAATCTCACTGTACTTTACCCATTTGATTGAGTAATTTTCAAACATGAGCTAACCTGTTAGCGAACTGAACAAATCCACAACGCTTGCCTACAGGTATCTTTACATAGACTATTTCCCCATATGCGCTAAACACTTGGCGCAAATGATCATCCGTAATATTTGGATCCAGTCCACCCACAAATATCTGGAAGCCAGATTCTATATTTCAGAAACATATTTTTACACTGCTCACAAGTAGGAAGCTAAACGAAGTACCCACCGTTGTATTATTTGGATCAGACTCAGACTCGTCACCCTGTCCAGTCTGAAAGGAAGCTGCAAACAAACAACCCAGGCAACATCATCAAATTGATATCAGTCGTAGAGCCCTCTATTGATAAAGAATGAATATTCATATAAAAATATTAAAGAAAAATAAAATATATTCCAAAAGCTTTATTTTTGCAATTTACAAATTTACATATTTGCAAAAGTAGCCTAAGCAATGGTCAGACTAATAAGCATACCTTTTGCAACTTATTATAATATGTAGAAAGGTCTTAATAGAAGAGAATAAATGTGCTGAGACTGTTGTAAACTACCCACAAGTAAAATGTTTACAATGCCATGCTGAAAACATAATAATCACTTTAGACATTGATTGCTGTGACAGTTCACTAGATGTGGTCAAATGAGCAAAACCAAGAAATTTATGCTGCATAAAAAAGAGAATAAAAGGGATTGTTTGTGATACAAAATCACAACTCCTTACGTCAAGAATGACCATGAATTGGATTGATGCCTCAATCAAAACGGACCAGTTATGTTCATATTGAATAATATAGTATAAGAAAAATATGAATCACATATTTAAGCAAAGAATAGAAGTAAAATAGCAAATATATAGAACAGTTAATGGTAGTAAATATTTCTCACTAGAAGTGGCAATTTCAGTTCCCAATAACTACTATCAACTGAAAGGCAGATGCTCAGTAACTCTTCAATCTTTGATGGTAAGTCAAGAATCCAACTCAAATGCAGCTACTCAATAACTCTTCAAACTTCAATATATAAATTAAAACTCAACATAGCTTGAGAAAATATCAGCAATATTGAACCAAGGCCATCCATAAAGCTTAACATCAGGATCATATGACAATTCCCAAAAAAAGAAATAATGTAACAATAAAGAAACTTGTTACCCAACCCAGATAGAACAAAGGATACCACATCCAGCAATAAGATACTGACCAGAATCATATATTTCAGCACCTTGAAGAATGCAATTAATCAAAGAGAACTGCTAATAACTTCCACAACAATTTAGAATGGAAGGTGAATACCAACTAAAAAGCTGAAGACAGTGAATACATTGGTGTATGATTTTGCAGAAAGAATAAAGAATGAAACAAAAAATATTGATCTAACAGATGCTTATAGCAGCAATTCTTTAAAGTTTCCAATGAAAGTACCGAAAGAAAATTGAAAACGATGGTACTATAAATCAACCTACGGGTGCGAAATGCAAGAAGCTCAAGGAATTATACTGAAAAAAGCAAGCAAGCAAGGAATTATAAGGTAAAATGTAGCAAAGAATGCCACAAACAAGGACTAAGAACCAAATTATTATGCAATCAAAACACTGACCTAACCGGGGCCACCACTACAGGAGATATGCATCTCAGCTGAAGTCAAGTCCAAGCCCTAAATGAAGATAGCATGGCATCCTGCTTCGAGACAACATGAGTTTCTATAAGTGTTTTTCGCTAGAAACTATGTTTAAATGAGCCCAATTTCACAAAGGAAAGTGCTGGAAGGAAATGAGGTTGCACATCAATCGAAGCAATGCCGCTTATCTTCAAGAGTAAGATGGGGAAATGAAATTACTAAGGATAACATTTAGCTGATTCCTCATCTGCCACACTAAGCATTCAGCTGATCTAAATAAAAAAAATCTACATATGCAACTAATTAATGAAGAGGCAACTTAAGCTACATGATCCTCTACAGAATTCTCCTGTATGAGCAGTGCACAGAAAAAACATATAATATAAAAATCACAGGAACATAACACAGTTATATACCATTTGCGGAATACTGTTGTTGGGTACCCAAGCTCTTCTTATTAGCAGCTGCACCAATCCGCATGGGTCTTGTTGAACAGTAAACTCCATTCATCTCGGTCATTGCTCTTGTTTGTTCATTTAAATCTCCAAATTTGACAAATCCATAGCCTTTGGAGCGCCCAGTCAGTCTATCAGTGACAACTTTGGCACCCTTAACTGAGGTGTAATGGCTCTTGAATGTCTCTTGCAACAAATAATCAGTAACATCTGCTGCCAAGTCTCCAACAAAAATCGTATAATCAGCACCATCACCATGTTTCTCACCTGCCCCACATGTTGCCCAGTTCATTCTGAAAGCTTGTTCAGAGTTAGGCATAATTTGACCATTATATGTTTGAAGAATTCGATCAGCAGCCACACGTGATACAAACTCAATAAAACCATAACCCTCTGATTGCCCGGTCTGCTTGTTGCGGATAACCTTAACTGAAACTACCTGCACCATTAAAAACACCACATTATATCGCTACAGACACATAAGAACTAGATTAGGACGCATGTCCAGTTCATAAACTAAACAGAAAGAATGTTAAGGACTTACAGGAGGAAAAAGCATGATAACTAGACATAAACTTAAACTCTAATGTTGTCAAAACACGAAATATCAGAGGATAGGTATTTGGCATGCTTCTAAACATATGGTTCGCTAAATTTGATATTAAAGATTCTATAAACATCAAAGAAATCAACAAGAAAGCAGAACACAACGAAAAAATACTATAAAGCCAGAGAAATCAAGATATATATAAACTTATGCAAAGGGGGAGGGAGGACCTCCCCAGTATGCACAAAGCAGCTGTACAGATAGTTCTCGTCCATCCAGTACTGCAGATCGCCAACCCAAAGCGTACGGATCTCATCAGACGACGCCGGCTGTGGCGCCATGGGCGGAGCCGGGGCGGGCGGCGGAACCTGGTACTGCATCTGGGGCGGCGGCACCGGAGCCGGGGCCTGATACTGCGGCTGGGGCTGCGGCACGAGCTGGGGGACAGGCGGCGGAACCTGGGAGGGTTGCTGGTTCCACATAGGCGGCGCAGGGGGGGCCTGGTAGTACTGCGGCTGCGGCGGCATCATGTTCCACTGCTGCGGCTGCTGCTCCATCGGCGGCGGCGCCATCGGAGGAGGCTGCATCATTCTGAAATCAAAGAAGATGACAGATCTCGAAACCTAAGCACTGAAATCGGACGAAAGAAGGGTAGAAAGCGATGGGCTACGATCGAAGCACTAGAGATTTGGGATTCGGATAAATCTTGGCCCTAAAAGATTCGGAGGCGCAAGACGAGGGATGGGTCGGAGAAACCCTAACCCTAAAAATAGAGAGGACCAGAAGAGAAAGGACGCGACGGAAGAGCAATCATATAAAACCAACAGGCGCTAGTTTTCCTCCTCGAAATTGGTTACCCACTTTCGTACCTGGTTCATGCCAGTAGAGATGGTTCTTCGCGGGACCCAGATTAACAACAAAGGTATCTTTTATGGGTTAACGAACCCCGTAAAGGGAAGTAGTTTCGCGGACGAAAGGGTGAGAGCCGCGACGATATTATTGGCGGGGTGTGGGCGCACGGCGGACTGATCGTGTGAGCGTCCGCACATTAGAAGCGTGCGCCACCGGCCCCTGAGATGGGCCGGGCCTCCAGTAGCACGAAAATTGATGCTAATGGGCCCTCCAAATACTTTTCCTCTGCAATTTGATTTGATTTCACCTGTGTTATTTCCTCGATCATATATTTCTGTCTACGTGAAAGAAAAACTAAGTTAAATTGCTTATCTATTGTAGAACAATATTGGTGGAGAAACACATTCGTGATGTGCTGATGAACTGATTACATACAGTTCTCAGACCAAATGGAGATCATAGTTGCTTTTGCTTCAAATGAGTAGAGTACCAAAAATATAAGACTGTTTTCTGAAAGTTGATATAGGCAACTGTTTATGATATACTGGATAGATATTATCTTTGAGGAGAAAACATGTCAATAAGCATGTCAGATTTGCTGAAGGTATGATAGATACAGAGCCCAAACAAAGAAAGGAGAAAGAAAGAACCAAAGAAGAACAGAGAAGAGAGAGAGTAAGGGAGGAGGAAACAGAAACTATAGTCACAAAGCTTTCCACTGGAACAAAGATCTATTAAGCATCTAATGACAATGTCACTGATGACTTCAATTTTCATGACAAAATGGATTTAAGGAGCTTACAATCTTCTTTGAAGTTGCGGTTATCTCTCATTCTAAGAGAATTCTCTTTGTTATTTCATCTCTTGGATCTCTACACAACAAGTTCAAAAGAAGTAGCAGCTATCTAAAATGCCCACTGAGTAACAAGAAAAAGATTCAGATGCCTAAATCGCTTTACGACCTGCCGGTAGACGCATCTTCTAGCTCTGGAGAAAGGAACTCTCAGTCTTTTCAGCTTGAGGCCGATCTTTCTCTTCGATCTGCACGCTCTAAGCCTTGAAGATGATCTCCTCTGTCGAGTGTCAGCTTCTTCCAGTGTTCTGTATATGAGGAACCTTGCTTTCAGGTGTTGCCTTTCCTCTGGGTCTTCCTTGTCAACCCTTGAGTAAGAGCAATGTGACCTCAGGAACCCCATTTGAGTCTTAGAATTGTGAACAGGGTTGTGGGCTTATTTATACAGAGAAGCATAAATCTCATCGAGCTGTCTTCAATAGTTTATGTTATCAGGAATGGAAATTGTGAAGGCTCGGGGGAGCTTCCTGTGTTCTGCACATAATCTTCATCTCAGGAACTGGGAAATGTAAGCTTTGATGATGATGATGATTTACCTCTTGTCAGATCTAAAATTCTTTTTATATATATAATTTTTGTTCCTGAGTAAAAACATGTAATAGTCCAAAAGAAAACAGATGTGACGAAGACATGCAATCATGTGCCAACAAATTCACAGGAAGTCCACCAAGTGATGAATAGTTTCTGGGCAGCATTCCTTGAAACATGACTTCATTTGGAGGTGGGTCACCTTGTTCTTCACAACCTAATCACATCTATCTGGAACTGTCCATGACTTTGTCAGGAGACAGTTCACTGCTACACTAGCAATCTTCAAACTGGCATGACCACCTTCTAGGCATGGAGACAACAACACCAAAATATGTTGAATGTTCAGTGGCACAGAATTCATTTCTTCAGCAAATCGCCGATTAGGATTTTGATGGAGCAGGCTGATTTATCTTGGCAAAATTTTATCTCTTGGAAGTTGTGGGGTTTGAAGTTGTATTTGATAAGCTAATTTGTTTGTTTTGATGGTTTGCTTCTCTTCATTCATTCAATCTTTATCTGAAGAGGTTTGATGTGCTACATGTGATTCAATGAGCAGCTCATGTATTGGCAACTTTATTTATCTGAAGAGGTTCTATCTATCCTTATTGGCAACTTCTGTAGGTAGACAAGTGAAGCTAATAAGATCATGTAAAATTCAGGAGCATAATCTTATGATGCCATTAGAGTCATGCCGAAAACCTGAAACCAGATGTTCTTTATCTATATAAAGCAAACGGCAGCCATCATCACAAAAGGATTTCAAAACTTTAACTTTGGTTGAAGCTGAAGATTTCTTTAAGTGGATAGATAATTAAAGGATGGAGGACCTGCAAGTATGAAGATGGAAGTGGCAGAGCAAACTTGGTTATGCAGTTGTAATAGATCTCAAAATCATCATTCCTGGATGAACAATGAGGTGTAGTATAATAAGCAGCATTATTGCAACTTCAAAGATATATTAATCTTTCATGACATGTCCAGTTGATGAAAGCTGTCAACTTGACCTGCACATTACAGCACAGCAAGCAATATTTCCTAGTCCTAGTAAGCATGTTGACCTTGTGCGATACTTGTGAAGTTCTTTGCTGATCAACATTGTCAACCTTAACTGTATCAGCTCAAACTTTTAGATGAGAACAATTTACTTAGTTAGATCATTCAAGATTGGACAATTTAAGGACAGTGTATAGGTTTAATTCCGTCATGAGAAAATCCGCATAAGAAAGAAAGAACTGCCTGGTTGTACGCAGTCGGAGGTTCAAGCAAAGATATTATTTCCATAACTCGAGTTTTTATCGAAACCTCCATTGGTGCATGCTGCACATCAAGTACTTTGTCCCAATTCTTCTTATGCTGATCAGGAACAAGATCAGTTTGTCTACTTCATATCAAGTTCCAATCAGCATGTAACAGGGACCTGCCTGTACCTATATTTATGAGGTACATTTAAGGTTTATATATTTCAACCATGTTATATAGATAGGTTTCTTATCTCCTTCAGTCAATACATCTGCTATCTTCTCAGGTTCTTCCTTTCTGACAGATGGGAGGATGGTAAGGCAATTTGGGACTTGGATACATTGGAAGCTACTAGCAATAATCCATACTTCTTTTACAGGACATGGATACATTTGTTTGAGATATTGTCACTTGTAAGCTTCTGATGATGTTATATGCCCAAGTTTACTCATCTATCCTCTCTGGGACTTCTGCCATGTTTTGTTCAGCAATGATGCATGCAGCAAGAAACTCTTTTGACTCCTTACACTAAATGTATGACTGTAACATGATCACCAGAGTTCATATTATGATTCTTTACAGCAAAACAGGCTGAGTTTGGATGCAAAGTATCAGAGTTGCCATTCTTAAACGCAAACACCGTTATAATCGATATTTTGAACCATTTTTCTTACTGATGATCTCATGCAATCTATACTCATAGATACAGTAAACAAAAGTGACCATCAGACTCTGACTCACAAATTATAAATCATAATACAGTAATATGTTTTGTATTACAAGCTTCAATTATTTGGTTGCGAAAAAGAGGAGAGTATATTCTGTACATGCACATCAGCAATGATGAATAATATCACTTTTTATTGGTGCTGAAACAGAGTAGTACACTAATTAATAGTCCACTGAAGTTAACATTATTTCTTTTGCATGGTTTCTATTTAGAGCCACACAAGTTGAAATTGTCTGCTTCTGCAAGTCAAACACATTTCATCAGATTCAAGATAAGGTCAGAAGATGGACACCTTCTAACTTGAGACTTGGTCTTAAACAGAGGGCATATTTGCAGGACCAGTCGATAGTGACTCATTTCATCTATGTCTCTACTTTATCTCAATGTTTATATTAGAAGACCAGAGAAGAATTCCAGCAGCAGCAACAACTACCTAAGTAGACTGATCCTTAAAGCAAAAGCTTCAATTTTTCTAACCAGAGCTAAAAAATCCACAGCAAACAAAATCCAGTCTTTGCTTGCAAAATTGCATTGTTTTTTTATGTTTAAGACTGCATCCTTAATCAACATGACAACATTTTCTTGCTTCTTCCTGAGACTTTTTCCTAGTTTGTATATCTTATTCTCTCTCTCTCTCTCTCTCTCTCTCTCTCTCTCTCTCTCTCTCTCTCTCTCTCTCTCTCTCTATATATATATATATATATATATATATATATTTGCACCAGTCTGATTGTAATGTACACCAAATTGACAGGAATAATACTTGTATACACCAATTCGATAATATGTATACAGCAAAACTCAAAGAAAGGAAAGATAAAAAAAATGTCTTCTACTACCTAATTTACATCAAATCTATAGTAATATACATACATGCAAAATATATACTCTGCATCATCGCCATCATCACCATCATGATCATCATCATTCGGGTACCTCCGGTATGCTCTGTAGCTCCGGCCTCCAATGCCTCCCTTGATCATGGTGGAGCTCCCACGACTCGCCCATGCTCACCAGATCCGCGATAAATCGTCGCAGCGGCAGTTTCTCGCCGTCGTCGGCTTGCCGCAGAAGCTTCTCCAGCTGCTTCTTGCTGATCTTGATCTTGATCTCGGTCGAGCCGGAGCTGGCCTTCTCCTTGGCGGCCTCCGCTCCGGCCTTGCGCTGCCTCTTGTAATGCTTGGGGCTCCTGCTTTCCATGGATCCCCAGTCGTCGTCCTCGTCGTCAACCCATGTCACCGGCTTCTGCAGGTCGAGACAGTTCCCCATCCCCTCTTCCTCCTCCTTTACTCTCTTCCTTCCTTCTGTTATCGTGCTTTTCTTTGTGTCTTGATGTTAGAATGTGTTATGGAATGAGATCGAGGAGGCAGCAACGATGGAGGAGGCTGCTATTTATGGAGAAGAGAAGGGGAAGAGGTGGAAGGAAGAGGGGGGGACGCGGAGGAGGCCGCTAGCTCAGACGACGGTTCGTCGAAGTCCCTCGTGGCGACGTCAGGGCAAGACAGGTCAGCAGCGGGGGTCCATGGCGGGTCGGCGCCGACAACGTGTGAACGTGGATCGCGAGGGGAATCTAGTAGTTGGATTTCCCCGTATAAACGTGGTCTTGTCTGGAACACGATCTTTATGACAAATCTAACCTCGCCCCTATCAGTTGCTTCCCACCACCTCCCACGGCTCTCTTCTCTTTGCGTTTAGGTGAAGTCATGAGCCAGCATCGGATGCCTACAGGGTGTGGATTACGAAGGGAACACGATGTACAGTTTGCCAACTCCGCCATTATTTAGGAGCCTTTGAAACAAGAACACAAACAAACAACAGATTGAATCCAATCCTCACCAATGAATTCCTTACAGCAGGGAGCAGTAGCTGAAGAGAGTCTTTCTTGGTGAAGAACAAATCCTGATCAAGGGTTGGGGCTTCTTTGTTTTCCTGATAACAGCATTTCAGTGATGCAAAAAATCATCTTTGGTTTTTGGTTCTCCTCTGTTCATTTTTAGATCCAGATGAGGCTATACCTCTCAGATATGGCACATCTACTTTTCCTAGGAAGTCAACTTCTTTCATTTAGTAATAACTAGCATTAAAAGGGAATGGTTTCCCTGCAAGAGGATTTGTCAGCGGTCTTGAAGTGTGTATCATTGAATCCGTGGAAAATGGTTACCTAGAAACAGAGGTTGCTTTAACTCTTTTTATCTTTTCCCATCCTTTGAGAAGATTTGTTGAGCAAGCTGGAACCATCTCTCTTTCTTAGATCTTTTGCTTGTGGCATTGATTCAAGGAGGTTGTCCATGAATCTCTGCATTGAATCTGTCATTGGTAAAACAGTTTGATCTCTTCTGAATGGCCTTAATTTGCACAAAGGCATGGTTTCTGGAAATTTCTGACCATGTCATCTAGAGGCACCTGGAAAGAGAATACAGTTTGAAGTTGGAGATTTAACATGAACAAGTGGTCAAGGAATCCATGATGGCATATGAAGCTTCCTTGCACTTACTTGGTTAATTGTTTTGAATGCTCTTTGCAAGATAACCATCAGAAGAATTTGTCTCTTGTTCAGGATTGCTATCAACAATGTCAGCCAATATGTGGATGACAACACCTTGAAATATGGTAAGTGTAAAAGATTAAAGAGCCAAGAAAAAGGTTAGTCTTCTTTGCTACATGCATGGATCTGCATCTGCTTTTGGCTAAAGGTTGTTGATCTAATTCAGCCTAGTGTGTAAAAGAACATGAATGGTATCTCTTCCTTCATTCAGGCAGATGAGTATGAACATGGCATGTCTTTAGAATCTCTGACTGAGTTGGTTCCTTCTGGCACAAGTACTCTTGTCACAGATCTTTTCCAAATCAATCACTTCCTTTGACGGCCTCATCCTCCAGAAAATATACATGACAAGCTGCAAGCAGGAAACTGGCAGTAGTTGCCATGCAAAAGTGGCTCAGCAGTCTGCATCACCCAAGGTGTTGGAAAGAGTCATCTATGACAAATACACACATTCCAATTTCACATAATGGTGAATGATTAAACCTGTTTCTTCCATCCTTGTTCACCTAAATGAATTCCTGGACTTCCAGCTCTGATACATGATTCCCTGATAGATATCATCATGCTTCTAGTAGACTTCTTTTCTTAGTTTTGTCACTGAGATCTATTGTTTTGAGACTTGGTAGACCTAATAGCTGAACTTAATAGAAGGCACTTAGGTAAACTGAAGCTTACTGTAACTCTGGTGTCTATATCACTATATGTCAAATTCAGTGATGAAGGTAGAGGTTAGGAATATATATATATATATATATATATAGGAATGTGTTTAGTGTGGAAAGAGCTCAGGAAGGAATCTGATCATCTCAACTTTTTTGTTCCTAAGAATCTGTCACTCATCTTGTCATAGTGTAAGTGATAAAGATATCATCCACCATACTCACCTAATCCATTTAAGTTCTAATAGAGCCAAAAAAAGCTCACCAGAGTTGGCTATATCTCAAGTCCAAGAGGTCTTCTTCCATGTCCATGTTGGCAACCTGTAAAGCTGTGTGTCCAAGTCGTCAATGGTTATCTTATCCATGTTAACATGTGTATCACAATTTTCTTTTACCAGATCCAGTAGAGAAGAACTTGCCAGCATTTGAATCTTTTTCATGGTCCTGCATGGCTGTGATGGATGCATCCATGACATGAACAATTTATCCAGATTGAAATTATCCTGATGCTTCTTTACTTAAGAAGGAAAACTAAAATATTTCAGAATAGCAGTGTCGATAATTCACTTGAACAGAGCCATTTGAGAAGGATATACAGAAAAAAAATATATTAATATTGACATATAATTTATTTGTTGAACTGTTTGGATTGTCAATCTGGTAATATACAGGATGACATCAAGGTTAACTAATTTGAGTTTAATTATCCTTATTATTCTCATCTTTCATGTAATTTCAGTGTTGTTATACTATTGACTGATTGACCAGTATCAACTACAGTGACATATCTCTAAGTTTTTGACTCTTGCAAGAATATATATGCTAAATCTAAATTTATAGAGAAAATATGAAGATCATCATGTGTAGTTTTGCCTGATTTATTGGTCAGAATCTACAAACGAGCACCGTCACACCAACTTCTTAATCCCTGCTGGAGCAGATTCAAGTCAACACTCAGCTGTGCAGCAACTTTTCAGAGTCAACTCACTCTTCCATTCCAGCCGTAGTATATTCTAAGTAAGCACTTAGCCGTAGAACAGCTTTTCCGAGTCTTAAGCCCCTCCCTCTGTACTTTGACTTTGATGTGCTTACACTTCATGTGGTACAAGTTGTACAAGTTGAAGGATGTACTGCTCCAATTTGAATCTCTATGGGAGCAACATCAAAACAGATGAATTTGGATGTGTGTGGATGCAATGCATATGATTCTTCAGAATTCTTCATCTTAGTTCAGCCATCAATCAGAACTGTTCATATGCAACTTTATTTTGTCACTATGAAGAGCCAGCCTCATTTGATGATTTGGAGGTGATTAATGCAATGGAGAATTGGAGACATCCTTTGGGTTGTAAAGGTCTCCAAGACATTCCAAGAGAAAGAAAGGAACCTAACGAATGAGGAGGATAGTGAGTCAGAGAAAAATCAGCAATAGTTTTGGTAGGGAATATTCAGATCAGACAAATGCATATGCTAGTGATTCATTGGTAAGAAAGATATCAGAAGAAACAACAAGAAGTTGCCAGCAATAGTTTCAGATTACACCATGTTATAGGACTTAGCATACATTTGCATCCTTGTTGTAGGGCTCAAGAGGATGTTTTCCAGTAATGGATACTTGTCTTGGCTTGGCTATAATCTCTGAGAGGATGAAATAAAGCAGGTCATGCATGCTGTAAGATGAGATGGTCTGGAATAAACTTTAGTACTTATTTCTTGTGTTCAACCCCAATTTCTCTTTTCAGGCTGCTGTGGATGGAAATGGGAGTAATGACCATATTACATCTCAATACTACAATAAAGATAACAGTGGGCAAGTGCTACTTGCTTGTAGAACTCTGGAATCCTCACACTGATTCAATCTAGATGATCTTTTCACTGTTGCGGTGCTAAAGGAGGACAGAATTTTCTTGTATGTGGTTCATTTGACATTTCCTTTTGCCACCTTCAAAGACAGGTTTATTACCAGAGATGAACTGATCAGCCATGACAGAGCTTTGGTTGTACATTGCATTCTCCAATTTAAATGATGCTCATAGTCACTACTTCATTATTCTGTGGATCATGAGCTTCAATGTCTGCTTGCTTGAACACACAAGACCTGAGGATTAACATGACCTAAATTTTGCTTTGTTTTATTGCCTTGTGTGATGTAGTAGACTATTATCTAAATGATTTGGCTGATGTTCTTGATGAAGGTTTTGGAATGAGATGCAAAGGGCTTCTTATTTATTTTGATAAGAAGTATCAGCTTCATTTATGTCTCTACCTGGGATTGAGTTGAGTCTGATGGCATCCCAACCCATCAGTCTCTTTGTGCTGAAGTATAAGATCATAGTTTTTCTCAGACTTCAAAGAGTTCATTTCTCTATTTTCTTGTTCAGTGTTTTTTCCTTTGTATCTTGCATCTACCATTGCATACTTCACATGATCTCCCTAAGACATTAAATATATGGCACATGCCTTCCTCAAGGTGACTATTTTAACTAGAAGGAAAGATCATGCATGAAGTTACCAAAGATTGAGGTGATGGAGAAGGAGCTCAATATGCTTGAGATTCTTCAAATTAGAACCACACAGACTAAGCTGGTCAATCTCTTTATTCAATCCTTGCAAAATGCTTTTGCAGACAAAATGAGGATTTTTTTTTTTGGAATCAGATAGCAGAAGCCCTCTGTGAAAAGACTTGTTTCTTCCATTGTTCCTGTGTTCTCTTTTTCCAAGTTTGAACTGCTTGTAGCAGTAGCATTGCTCTACTTTGAGCCCCAATTTTGACAGAAAGAGAGAGAGAGAGAGAGAGAGAGCTTTGAGAACAATCTACATAGTAGAAAGAAGATCCTTATACTTGAAAACAAAAACAAAAGCACAATGAGCTTGCAGATTTGAAGCATCATTGCAAAACAGACAGCAGAAAAAGCACAATAAGCTTGCAGATTTGCATTATCACAAAGAACACTATGGAAGTTGTAGTGCAAAAGGAGTTGCATAGACATTTGATTTCCCCTTCCGATATAAAGAGAACCAACCTAAGAAATGCCACACCCAGCAGCCATTTCCAGAGAGACAAGCTAAACAGCTGGAAACCTATAATACAAGCTAAGTAAAATCCCACCAAAATTGCTCGTCATTGCACAGCACAGGATAAGCAGCCACTCATTCACTTGTCGAGTATCTTGAAGTCCAGTACCTCTCAATCTCTTCAGCTGTTCTTCCAGGGATCCTTCCAGCAATCAGTGTCCACCTGCTCTTCAGAACAACAGGAAACAGTAAAGAAAAGCAAGAAACTGGCTGCAGGTGCTACTCGAAACAAAAGTGAAAGCTCACCGACCTCTCTCCGACCAGATTATACATCCTGGTAACGAGCTTCTCTTCATCCTCCGAGAAATCCATCTTGGAATCTTGACTGTTCCCATCTGAAGGAAACACACAAAGATGTTATCCAACCAGAGACGGCTGGTCATTCGATTAGAGAAACAAGCATCGATTGCATGTGTTCACCTTTAGAATCAACATCATCCGACGATCGGTCCAAATCTTCCATACTCCAATAAATGCAGGAGATTCCGACAGTGAGTAACCCCAAGAACTGTGTATTTTACCCTCCTCTCGAGGATCGGTGGAGAGAGTTGGGTTGTGTTGGGAGGGATTCATGGAGGCGAGTAGACTCACGAGCAGGATTATATAAGGAGGAAGGTGGGAGAGAAGAAGAATGGATGGTGAGAATGGCAAGGAAAGACCGGTAGTTGCTCTCGAAAGGAAAAGGGATGAGGTTTGATAGGTTGGTGGAGAACGAAGCGGTAGTTGGCTCGAAAGCACATGCTGATGTTTTCTTCCACGATGGATATCGGATAAGATTTTGTCTGCTCCCATATTAATGTAATCCTTCAGACCCCTAAATTTGTAGATTTGATGTGGATATGGTTCAGAAAATTCTTCTGGAAGATTACAGTTAGATGGCAGTAAGTATCGTAGTAAAGTATGTTCATGAATTGTGTTTGTCAAAACTTGCATGTATTTGACATTTGCCAATTTGGCATAAGCAATTGAATTATTTTACATTTCCATGTTACACATAACAATGGTGGCACATTTATTCAGCTATTATGTCGATCTGAGCCAAACTTACATGTTTTCATGACATAAACAATTGAATTATTTTGCGTGTCCATAGTATACATAACAATAGTGGCATATTTATTTGGGGTAATTACATATTATTCCTGATAGTTAATTATGATTAGCATTCTGATTTTTATATTTTAAAAAATAACATTGATGTCCCTACACAGAAATATTTAATCTCAATTTTTTTTCGTCGACCGAAAAAATCGTACGTATAAAAAAAATACGAATAGAAAGGATAAAAATATAATTTCATTATCTTTCCAAATTACTCGCCCTTGTTACATCTGCTTGCTCGTCCCTCACCCATTGTTCGCCCACCTCTTCCTCACCACACATGCTTATCTGCTATTGCAAGTGGGCAAGCAAGTGGAATAAGCAAGTGATGGGCGAGTGGGTGCGATAAGCAAGCAAGGAAGTGCGATAGACTACGAGGAGGAGAAGAGGAAATCGATAAAGTTTATATAAAATTAATAATTTAAAAGATAATAAAATTATATTTTATCCTTTTCATTTGTGGTTTTTTTACACATGATAAATTTTTTCTATCGACAAAGTTGACGATGTAAGGAGAATTAGATTTAAATATTTCACTTTCGTAAGTATAGAGATTTCAATGCTACTTTTTAAAATATAAGGATCGAAAAACTAATCATAATTAATTATAGGGATAATATATAATTATCCTTGTTTATTCTGTTATTATTTCGATCTGAGCCAAGCTTACATGATCTGTTTTCATAACACCTTAACAAGATTACTATCGTCCAAAGATTCATGCAACATCTGCGTAGAAGTCCCGAATCACTACACGGACGGCAATCGGCATCCGAACAGCATGAGCTCCACCATCAAGCCAAGTCAGGCTTCCGAACATGTAGTCTCCTTGCACCTTGTGAGTGGCCGTGAAGGTCACCTTGAAACTACGCACCTTGGCAGTGGCATCGAACACAAGCGTCGGTGGCTCCACAACCATCTGAACGCCCGGTGGGGACTCGAAAGATGCTTTGTACACTGCATTTACTTCTTCTCCAACATTGGTAACAGTTCTCCAAACTGCAGTGGTAGTCTTCAGATCAGGAATGGAGATGGAAGGAAGGTTCAGGTAATACACAGGCTGGAGCACTTCGGCGCAGATATCAAATTGTCCTGTTGTACAATTGAAGAACTTGTAATACTCCTTCGGATCGATGTCATATACAAGGCCTGGATCTGCAGCCCTGTCGGGATCTATTTGACCCCCTCCAAAGTCAAAAGGGTCAGCAATCTTTCTTGGATTTCCTTCTGCTTGTATTGGCATGCCATAGCCATTGGTGATAGAAGCTTCGAGCGGTCCCGAGCACAATCGGAAGCAGTTAGCTATAGATAAATGAGTGATTATTTCGCGGAAAAAGATCTTAAACACTCACCTGTTGTGACGAGTGCTGATTTGATGGCAGCATGAGACCAGTCTGGATGCAGGGATTTCAGCAAAGCAACTACTCCTGATACATGTGGGCAGGCCGCCGAGGTTCCTGAGCCGAAAGTGTAGCCGTCCCTCTTTGCTGCCAATATGCTGACACCAGGTGCAGCAACATCAGGCTGTTTTAAGAATCCGTGTTCATTTGATGAGCTTTCAGAAAGCAATCTTTAAAGCACAGCATTCAGATGATCTTGTGTCAAACCATGGTGATGATGCCTCATGTCTATAGAACCTCAATTAAGAAGCAAAAGCTAGTTTGCTTCTGTGGTGTGTAGTAGTTTAGTACCTTCAGCACGCCAGGGAATGGTATGGCTGGTCCTCTTGAAGAGAACCATGCTACTTTTGGAGCCAACACTTCTTTCCCTATAGCATTGTGAGTCAGCTCCACTGCTACCTGAGGTGATCTGTTCGGTTGGATCAGATCATTTTAGAACAGTATGTATCTCAAAAATGAGTCCTGGTTTTGTGAATGATCGGAGAAGACTTGCCTTTCAGTAGCAATGTACTTTTCGATCTGGTATCCAATATCGAAGTCTACAAGAACACAGATGATGCCTACGCATTCATTGGTGATCTCAAGAACATTGATGGTGAACTGTGCAACGATAAGACCCTTCCCCCCAGCATTCAGGACAGTAGACAGCGCGGTGGGGAAACCAGGTTCGAGCGAATAAGCCAGACACAGCACGATCGATCCGCTTATATCAGTGCCATTGAGAGATTCCGGCGAGCAGCTGCAGAGCATTGAACGTGTCGGTTTCGAGCTATTTTGGTTCCATTAAGCTATTCAGTTGTTATAACTCGTACCTTCCGCCAAGGACCAGAGGCATGTATTTATTCTTTGAGTCACTCGTCGAGTTATAGAAGATTGACTGGCCCTGCAAGTAGAAGACATGGATGATGGATTTCGGTCAGTAGTGCAATGAAGAATAATGATGGTTCACTTGCAGCTAAGAACACTTCAAATTTAGGCATTTCTGAAGAATTAGATTCTTCCTGCACCAACTGATAATCTAGTTCAAGGTGATGACCCACATCACTGTGGTTTGCAGTCCATATGATCTCATCAAATAAAGAAGGCAGCATCATAATGCTTCTCTATTATTTTCGTAGAGTCTTGCTCAACAAAGACTCTATGCTCACTTGATGAAGATGGGTACTGCGAGTTGTTCATTATAGATTTTTATTTGTGGAAGACTTGGTGCTGTGAAAGATGAATGCAGTGGTGACGACAGTGACGGAGAAGTAGGTATTGACTTGCATACCACAAGACTTTGATTGTTTCCGAGGGTGATTGTGGTAGGAAAAGACCGATCGATGGTGCTTGCAGCCACTGTGATGACCCAAGGAGCCGTGTTGAACAGGAGCTGTGGAATGGGGCCTTGGTTGCCTGCGGCGTACACGACGGTGATCCCTTTAGCCACGGCGTGCAAGGAACCAAAGGAGTCCTCCTCGAGCACCACCAGCGACAGCGACAGGATGTCGACCCCGTCGTGGATGGCGTCGTCGATGGCCGCCAGCACCGTGGCGGTGTTGCCGGCGCCGGAACCTCTACCGCTGCCCCACACCGCCTTGTACACCGCGAGCCGGGCGCGGGGGGCGCCGCCCCTCGCGTCCCCGGCGGCGAGACCGTGGAAGCTGGCGCCGCGCACGAGGGAACCGGCGGCCACGGAGGCGGTGAACGTGCCGTGGCCGTTGTAGTCGCGGGGAGACAGGTAGTCGATTCTGAGGTTGCTGTCGTCGATCCCGGCGGTGTAGTATCGAGCCCCGATGACTTTCCTGCTACAGTTGTTGGCTCCAAAGGCATCTCCGACCTGGCACACGCCTCTCCATCGGCTCGGCACGGGGCTGTACCCGTCGTCGTTAAAGCTTCTGGATTCCGGCCATATACCTAACAGAGAAACATATACGTGATCTTTGTTTTCGTTTTTCTGTAGTAAATACTAAGTGTTCAATAAATGACGAGACTAAGAAGATCTTAAAGAGACGGCTGACACCAGCAAATACTGCTAATAAATGCGGAGTTGATGCCATGACAAGAAAGGAGACGAGGTTTGGTTGAACATAAACCGGCTTAAGAAGCTCTTAGCTCCATAGAAGCAAGAGTGCGACAGACCTGTATCGACCATTCCGATGATGATGCCATCTCCATAATTGCTCTTCTTTAGCAGCCCAGTCGGATGCATATAGTTCAGTCCCAGGAAGTCCCAGCTTCGTGTGGTCTGCAGCTCGTAGTTTCGACTTGGTCGTACGCTGATAACGTCAGGAGACTCTGCAGTTGCTCCTCGGGTTAGTGGTTTGCGTAAAAAGTTCGGCAGAATGATGTGGTTGAGAGAGCCGCTCAACCTGCTAATTCCTCTGCTTGTGCTTCCGTTAGCATGGCTGCAAAGCCTGAGAAGCCATGCTTGTAGCTGTAAACGATTGATGACACAGCCTCCTCTTTGCTACATACAACAAACATTTCCATGGACAAAGTATTAGACTAACAACAATCATCGTGAAACCTTCATGGACTTTTCTTGTGGACTTGAGTGGCGTTCTTCTTCCTGAGTAAGAACTTGAGTTTTGTAGGAATATAAGTTATGATATTAATGCACATCACATATGGGCAATAAATTATGCTGCAAACTACACCAAGAGTGACCTTCAATTTCAGGGAAATTTGCACGAGTCAATCAACCTAAACAGTGTGATCGTCAATAACAACAAGCATAATTACAGAAATCCTCAAGTAGTGCAGATAAGGAGAAGGGATCATCAAACAGATGAAAACATTAAACCTTATGAATACAAGCGGAGCAGAAGTACCTTCCAAGGAGGGAAGTCAGCATGTCGTGGTGTGAAGCAGTGACATGGTCTGGGTTCTCATGTTTCCTCTCTCCCAAGTACACGATGTACAGCTAAAAAGCCACCACAAGTAAAACAAGAATGAGAGCCAAAATTAACAAGAGAAAGAGAAAAAACTTACCTTGGCACCGGCTTCAGCTTCAGTGGAGAACTGATAGAACTGAAGAGTTAAGAAAGAGAGGAGAAAGACATGGCAGAAATGAGTTTGGGAAGCCATCTCTGTGTTGGTGTGGTTGTCAATGGGAGAACAGGCTCTCAATTAATACCCAAATTATGCTGCCGTGGGCATATGTTCAGGCATGCAAGACTACATCAGGCCAAAGCTTTTGTTACAAAAATCATTCTGTCATGGTTGGCACACAATTTTTCTTTCTTCAATTTACATCAAATAGATCAGCACAATATTAAAAGTCATTGGTTCTTGAGTTGTTACATCCTACCTGTCTGGTTTCTAAGCTCAATTTCTATACACTTGTTGTCTCTACTCTGACTGGTAAATGGTCTTCAATTTGACAGGATTGGTTGGATATCTTGTAGAAGCTACTCTAATGAAAACTTCCTTTTTGTTGGATGGAAATTTCAAGTAGGGTTGGACCATTTTCCATTATTCTACAAGGGGTGAAACAGAATTTTGAGAATAAAGAGTTTTTAAAGCAAGAAATTGCTAATGTACAGAAATGAGGGGACCCATGAAACTTCTTCATGAAATTTTTATTTCAGAACAAAAAAAAAATCCTACTCATCCATCAGTCTTTTAAGCTTTTATTCTAACTGCTTGGTCGGCCGAATTACATAAAATCATTTTCTATCATCAAACTAGCCCAAGGATTATCGTATCCATTAATTTATTATTCCTGATCTAATAATGCTAGTGGACTAAAAGAACGAAGGTCAACCTTCTCACCCAGTCTTTACTCCAACCCAAGTCACAAATTTGTTCTCTTCCCAAACTGTCAACATCAGGTGACATCCAAGTTTATAGATGTATAATTCATGACAAATAGAAGCTCTCCATATACATGCTGCACAGATTTAGGTCAGACAATTTACAAAATGGAATTCATCTCATATGCTATATCTTTCTCCACGTTTCTCTCTTGCACATTTTAGTAGTACCATGTATATACCAGCATCGAAAACAAAAAAGACAGTAAAAGTAGCATGCCAATCAAAATAAAACACAATGGATGCTGCGATCATAATTATCAAAGTCATGTTATGATTTTAATTAATAGCATAGCCTCATAAGTTTCAGAACATAAAACAGCAGATGGATTTATATGTCAAGTTTTTATCTACAAATATTTCCCATATTCCCATTGCCTTAAAGAGAACCAAATGTGTTCTCGCTGCTGTATGTCATGTAAAGAAAACCATCTTCATCTTTGTATTCTTCGTAGATGGCAGACATCATTGCAGCTGCAGTTACAAACATCGTATGAATAATGATAGCAAGCATAACAACACAAGCAATCACAGGGTTGTCTCTGACCTGTTGGTGGCAACGTGTTCTTGACAAAAATGAAGATGGCCTTTTCGGCACTAAGCTTAATCCTCTTCCGAACAACATAAACAAACTGTCCAACTGTCAAATCTGCAGGGACCAGGTACCTACAGACCCATGAGACTAATTCTTACTTAACAGCAAAATATGAAGTCACAAGGAAATATTTGTAGTATTATTAATGTTTACCTTACAGAAAGAATACAAGTCACACGCTCTTCTAGTTGCAGCAACACTATTATTAGCTTCCTAGTGCAGAGTTAGGATATGGATGTCCTCTGTTTGAATTTTCCTATGTTGATTAGTGCCTATAGTGTGGGTGCTTAGCATTCCATTTAATTTTTTACTTCCTCTTCCTCAGAGTATATGTCACAATAAGGAGCTGCTGAATACATAATTAAAAAATTGACCAAGGTTTGGCTTTTGTGATAAGGGAGTAGTATGAGATTAGTATATCAAAAAAGCCAAATAGGTTACTTCAGCATCAAGTTTATGAACATTCATTGCAGATGGTTAAATTAATCGCATCTATCAATACTTGCTTTCAAACATGACCAGAAGAAAAAAAGTGAAGACACTAATTCAAAGAATGAAAGATCAAATATGAAATGTCTATTTAATTATTTAGAGAATTGGTTAAACAACAAGAGCTTATAAAAATAATTAAATTAGAAAGAGGCTAACTAACTTCTTCTTATCAATGTCTGGTATATCAGTCCTTTCAGCCTTCTCAACAATCACCTGAATTCAGTAGTAGCCACCTTTAGTTATGTGATCAATTGCACATGCAAGATCTGAAGGCAACATATAAGAAGAGTCTTACAGGAATTCTGTCACGATACTTCTCTCGGATGCGAGCAGCCTCTGCTTGCCTCCTTTCTGGAATTGGGTGCAAAAATTATTTCAACATATGAACTTATGAAACTTCAATACTATGGATAGTAAAGGAATAAACCATGGTATGCAGTACCGAATGGTACTGCCCGGTACGAGCAGTACGTACCGGTCCGATGGCATACCGGTACACGGACCGTCCGGTACCGGACGGAACATGCTCCAGTGCTACATGAAATAAGTTATTCCACTTACTATCATGCAAGCCACGCTGAAAGCAACTCAACAAATAGTCAAAAAGTAAATTTAAAAATTAGCATTAGTGCATTTCTACATACAAAAAAGCTTAATAATTATAATAAAAATATATAAGTTTATAAATTGCATGACAATAGTTGATAAAATTTAAATACATAACATGGTCATAAGGATACTAGTCAAATCAAAACATTATCTAACAGCAACTTTTGTCAGTTTGACGAATAAAAGACTGCCAATAGCATCATTCTTTTCCAAGAAAAAAGAAAAAGAAAAGCTCCAGATACAAGAATAAAATGTTTGATGAAATAGTCCATAAAAGCTTATAAGTTAAGACACGTTAGATGATTTCAATAGAGCGAGATGGAAGAAAAGGAACCATATGAAAGGCTGTTCTACTGTAAACAGGTCTACGAGATGTATAATACATGATTTACAAGAAAAATAAACAGCAAGTCCATAAATAAAAGCATACAACCAACAACAAAGATTATATATACCAAAGAAATAATATATATACCAAAGAAGCCCTGAAGAACAAAGATCTGACAAGAAACGCTTTCCTCTACGAAGAGTAAGGGGATAACACCACAGGATGAGGTACATGTGTATAGAATGACAATGTTCAAGATCAAAATCCTAGAAACCCACTGGACAACCCATTAAAAACTCGTACATATACCAATAGGATCCATAAAGAACGAACATGTGATGAAGAAAAAAGGAAAACGATCACGAAATACCCAAGAGCCAATATTGGCGATTTCCGGGAGAGGCCGAAGAAACAAACCCATATTGCGTAGCAAACAAGCCCTAAAGAATGCAATCAACTGAACGAGATTAATCACAAGAACAAAACCCTAGAAACAAACGTAGCGATTTCCTCGAGAATCGCAAGGGGATCTCGCAAAAAGGATCACGAAAGAACCAAAACTAGCGATTTTCGCTACGAAAAGGGAGTGACCGATGGCACGAACCGAGGGGATGCTCGAGTTTGAAGGAGCTCTTCGCCATCGGTGGCCAGGGGTTCGTCCTGCGATGCCCGAACGGAATGCAACCACCACATCGATCAGACAAACCGGACAAATAGACAGCAAGATAAAGACGAATGAAACCATACCGATCGCCCAACAAAGAATCGATCCTTTCGTCCTCCGGAAGGTGTTCGATCGAACAGCCGCGGCCGGAAGGCTCTTATTTAATTTGTATTTCTATTTATATATGGAGATATAGATAAAAAACCAAGTCCATCGATGCGTGCTTTAAGATTCGAAAATAGATCGATGCTTGCTCTCGAAATATAACCATTAGGAAGGATAAGTTGAATAGTTAAGTGAATTAATCATGCCTTTTACAATTTTTTCCCTAAACACCCGATTGATAATATGGGGGCTAATTAATTAGTGACCTTTAATATCTCGATTTTTATAATTTTAAAAATTATATCGATATTTAGTGAAATATTTAATCTCATTTTTTCTTTGTTAAAAATATAATAAGGTTTATTGACTTTACCTATTTTGATTTATCACTGAACAAATACGATATTTCTGTTAAGATGACATGAAAAGAAATTAGATTAAATATTTTATTTTATAAATATAGATATCTGAATATAATTTTTAAAAATATAAGAATTACATAACTAATTATAAGAGATAATTTATAATTAACTCGATCGAGATAATAACCTCATACTTTAAGTGGATAATCATTTATTTAATTTATAAATTCAATTCATAAGTTCTTTTAGAGTATCCATAAACAAAATAATGGACTAATTATCATATATCTTAATTTCATATTTTTCAATTTCAGTGATTAGTATTTTTTTTATTCGAAATGTTAATCCACATATCTTGAAGGTGTTAGAAATTTACTAAAACTTAACCCCAATATCTCATGAGTGTAGAAGTAATTTTCTACATATATACCATAAGATTAAAAATTGGCATGAAGATAGTAGTGGCATGACTATTGTCACACTTTGAATGATAGCAGATAAAGATTTCTTTTAACTGCATAAGGAAATACTTATCGGTAGCTACAGTAGGGGGTACCTCAGAGAGAAGGCAAGGCAATAACTCCATCTGGTTATGGATGATCGAATCACCCACAAATCCTAAGGATGCGTTCCTTGTATGATTCAAGAACTTGTTTGCATCAAATCGAAACAACTCACAACCATATGGTTTCCACCTCCAATGAAGATAGCCAATGTCAGGTCGGTCATTCGTCAAGGATAATTTGAAGCTACAGGTTGAGTTTTTGTAAGCTGGATCTCGAGCGTCGGGGATCCACTCCCCGAAAGAAAGATCAGTTGGGTTGTGTGCAGGCTGCGCTTGCCACTATTCTCCTCAAAGGCTGCACGAAGGCATCCAATGAGGGTGTCACTAGAGAGCTCCTCTATTGAAGGAAGAGTATAGAGGGAAGAGGCGACAGTAGACGTTGACAAGGACCTACAGTGAAAGCCACCTAGTCTAGGAGAAGGAGAAGCTCCCAAATGGACTTCTGGTGGCTACCAAGGTATTGGAGAGGACCAAAGACAATAGCGAGAACATCATCCGACTTCTAAGCTTTTGCTATAATTTCAACAGCGTCTCTTTGATTGGCGAGAGGGGTGACGTTGCTGCTCGTTGGAGAATTAAGCTCCGGTGTTGGAAGTCGTAAGGAAAAAAGGATAAACATTGCTCTAAGACAATAGTGGCTCTGATACCATAATATGTTAAATTGTGATGATGAAAAAGTATGTACTGAAATGATTGAGTACAATATCTTATTTATACATGTGCGAAAGAAAGAAGGATTTTCCTCAACTGTCCAACTAGATTTTATCATCCAGTTGAAAAAATCTTTGTATGCTATTATTGAAGATCATAAATTCGATCAAGCAAGTTACAATTGCCTTGGGATAATAATACAATGACAACAGCAACATGCAAAAGATATCTCTCTGTATAAATCATAGAGAACATTATCCCTAGTTAATGTTAAATCAAGAGATAAGGATGACTCAATCCATCATCATTGAGGGGGCAATCAGTGAGTGTCAAGGGAGCCAAATAATTGATATAACGCCTAGCAAGAACACAAGCAGTGCCTTGCAAGTGTGACACACTGAGCACAGAACAGGTTCTCAACAGCTCTTTAAACAGTTGTCTTTTTGGCTTTTGTCGGGCATCATTTATTTGATTGGAAGAGTGACAGTGGGATTGATTGATATGATAAGGCTGTGCTTTGCCTATAATGGCCATTCATTGGACTGTCTTCAGAGTTATTGCTGTTGAATTATAAACTTATGGAGTCCAATAATTCTGCAATCATTGTCTGAACAGATACAAAAGCTCAATAAGACCATAAGAAGACAAAATGCAAGCAGATGTTTATGCTGGAATAATCAGTGTATTGGTATTACACATGTAAATCATTATAATTTTAGTAATATGAACCATCCACTACAAAATATCACTATAGTTTCCTGGAATATAATTTTACACACCTAAATCAACTGATATTTGCTAATGTAAATCTGCATCCATATTTGGCATGATTAGATAAGAAAAGAGAATTATATTTGCAATGAGAAGAACAAGCATTACTGTTTCAAAACAATAATCATTATTACAACATCATATTTAATATTGTAGTAATTATGGTAGATTCTCAATTCACATGTACAGTAAGTACACTAACAAAGATGAAACTTATGACCACACTGACTTATTAGTTTCTTTTGTAATGATTATTGTGTGACAAAGATCAACCACAGAAGCAACCTTTGTCAAGTGTTTTCTATTCATCATTGTCCAATAACAGATCTACTGACTGTTCCATCATATTAAATTTGCAAGCACTCTTAAATCCTAGTTACTGTCTCACTCAGCTCTTAATTAAGGATTCAGCCATTGGCTGAAAAATCATATGCAATGTTAGAGAGAATAATGTATATACTCAGTGACATTACCTTATGCTCACATTACAAACATTCTTGATCTTAGATGAGCGCTTTGTAGTCTGTACTCTACAATTCAGACTGTAGTCTATCCTCATGTGCATCCAAGTAAGAAGTCAGTCATCCACACATACTGTTCAGAGTCCAAATCCACAAGCTTTCCATGCATGAAGTACCCTTGTCTCAAACATATATCCTGAGTTCAGATAAAAGAATGTTACAGAATAGAATAAATGGAACTGAGATCTTTGTCCTTGTGGAGTATTATGGTCAGACATACTATTATTCTACTCTTGCTATTTTTATTAGCCTTCCCTCAGCCTCCATGTCTTTGTCCGTCCGTGCACACGCTCACCTTCACTGCAAGATGTCCCAAATCTTGAACACCAGCTTTGAGTTCTTGACATGTACGTTTCTTGATTCATATACATAACAACAAGTTCTTTAGAAGATTAGACATGAGAAGAACAAGTACTGTTGCTTCTGCTTCATTCGAACTTAGATTTGAAGGATGCCAAACTGAAGTCATTCCTTTAGTTTGAGAGAAGAGTAATTGGGCGTAGAGAAGATCCCTCGGAAGCCTACAATATCCCTTGTGTGGTTTCTTCCTTTCCGTCAAATCTAAGAGAGAGAGAGAGAGAGAGAGAGAGAGAGAGAGAGGATGTAGCAGGAAGATGTGAGTTGCCCATGTGAGTGAGGCAACTTGCTGTCCTGGTAAAGCAGTGGCACAAAGCAGGGAAGAGAAGCAATGAGATCCAGAAGACTCTCTCTCTCTCTCTCTCTCTTACACACACAGCCTCACATGGCGCCTGTCGTCGCTTTCGTGTGGGAATTCCTTTCTTGTAAGGTGGAGGAGGAGAGGCAGGTTCGAACAGTTGGAAGAAGCACAAGGAAGCAAAGATAGAGAAAGGAAAAGAATACTGTGTGTCAGTCGCAGGTTCTACTTTTGCCAATGCTAAATAATCTCAGTCGTTGATCTGAATCAATCATTTCGATCTATTTACATTCCAAAGCACGGATGGTTGAGATTGAAGGGGAAAGTAAAGAAGGGGACGGTTTTGTATCCTCTCCATAGCCTCGTTTCTCTCGCTTCAGTCCTCTTCCTCGGGATTCTGTCATTTCTTCCTCCTCCTCCTCCTCCTCCGTCGTACCTGTATACTCCATAAGTAACCTTGTTCCTGCTGTACACCGAGCACTGTGAACTCTGTTCTGGTAGCCGCAACCCAAGCCAGTCTCTGATCATCTCCACCACTCTAGATTTCCAGGACGTGCACTCGGTAGTAGCAGAAGAAGAACGCACTGCAGTGGAGGAAAGATAGGCAGCACCTCAGGCAAAGAATGGCCACAGGCATCTCTCTCTCTCTCTCTCTCTCTCTCTCTCTCTCTCTCTCTCTCTCTATCTTTCTGTCTATCTATTTGTGTATCTATCTCCATCCCTATAACTCCGTCAATATTACTACTGCATGCTTGTTTTTGTTGGCTAGCTCTTGTCAGGGAGCCTTCCTCTGGGTTCCATTGTTCACACCTCTAACCCTAGCTTTTCTCTCTCATCTGGGAACGCTTGTGTTCCGTTTCCTCTGCAGATGATGGATGATAGGCTTCTGGTCACTGAAAAATACAACAGTGGCAGTAATGGTACTAACACCAACAAGAACAATACGATTCATGCCGGTTCTGCGACTCTCGATGTTTCTGGGGTTATGAACAAGCCACTATCGGCCTCAGAGCATGCACAGGCCGCCCTGAGATGCCCCCGCTGCGACTCCTCCAACACCAAGTTCTGCTACTTCAACAACTACAGCTTGTCGCAGCCGCGGCACTTCTGCAAGGCGTGCAAGCGCTACTGGACGCACGGCGGCGCGCTCCGGAACGTCCCCGTCGGCGGGGGGTGCCGCAAGAACAAGCGGGCGAAGATGCCGGTGGCCGCCTCCACGGGGCCCCCGAACCGTCCGCAACCCCACCTTCTTGCTCCGCCGGATCCGATCCCTTCCATCTCAGTGCAGATATCTTCCTCTTCCTACCTCGGCGCCGCGGCCTCGCTCTATGCCCTGCAGACGGCGGCGGCGTCGTCGTCGTCGGATATGAGCCCGACTTTGCCAATTGTCGCGAGCAGCATCCAAATCCCATCTTTCACTAGTACTGCCTTCGATCTGCAGTCTCATCTCGGCTCTCTTGGACTCGACCTGTCATCCAAGCCACAACGCGACTACGAGTACCATCTCGGCGAGCTCCAGCCATTGCCGTCCTTGAGCTCGGCTGCGATGCCGCTCCTGAATGACCACCCACTCTCCGGATCATCTTTGCAATCTCCGCCACTTGTAGCACCAAGCACTAAACACCCCAAGCGAACCGAAGACTACCAAGCCTTGTGTTCCTTTAATGAATTGCAAGCCTCTGGGAGGAATTGGAGGATGGATAGGATGATGAAATCAGTCAAACTGGAAGGGCAGACCAACGACATGATCAACATCAACATTAGCAGCTACATAGATTGGCAGATTCCAAATCCAACAGAGATTTCTTTGGATAATTTTGGTCCAGCTGCAGCTATGTACTGGAATTCAGCCATCAGCAGCGGTTCAAGTTGGCCGGAGAACACGAACCTCGGGTCGTCGCTCACGCCTCTGATCTAATCTGAATCAAATGTGCAGATAATTAGTATTCTCTCTCACCTTCAATCACCATTCATGGTTTCTGCTACTTGTTCTTCTTCTTCTTCTTAATTTTCTATTCTTCTTAAACGTTCATTGGTAGTAAGGATTGGTGGATTAAAACTAGATTACATCTGGATAATGATGTTTAGTTTCAGCATGGATTGGAAAGGAAGAGGAAGAAGAGTGGTGGAACTGGAGTGAGTTGGTTTTGCATGCATGTATATAGCAGACATGACATATTCTCAGACGAGTCTTCTTCTTCTTCTTTCATGTGTTGGCGGAAAGATTCTGTGAGTGAGTTCTTGGTCTTTCTTTCATTGCAACAAGTGTTTAACCCTTGTCTCATGCTTCTCTTTCCTGGACCACTGATGATGATGTTCAGAAGTGCAATGACTGTCTTTATCTGCAGCATTAATCTGGTTAGGGTTTGTGCTTACCTCTGGTGTATCTTTCCCTGCCTTTCATGATTGTGTCAGTTGAATCCTTGCCATTGGAACTGCATTGGGCAGGCCAAGCTTGTGTTTCGTACATGAAGAGACTCATCAATTTGGCAGTCTTGTGCATCCACTTTTGTCCAGAGCTCCTTTTTCTTTGCGTGTCCATTTATACTTCAAGGAGAAGCTCTTTTTCTTAGGGTAATGGATGCACCTTTTTCTCCTTGTAACGTAGCAATCGGACCCATCAGATTGGTTTTGACTGGAGCAATGCATTCCTCTTCTCATTGACCACTCCTTTTAGTGCAATGTAACTCTGCTGTTGGATGATCTGGTTGCAGCTATCAACATGGTGACAGGACATCCTTCTTAGGTATTGTATGCTCTAATCAACCTACATTGTTGGTAAGGACTAATGTTCTAAGAGCTACTTGAATGTGTTATGTTCAAATTGCATTATAAAAGTAAAAAGGATGTATTTCCATTCTTTAATCTAAACATGATGAGGGAAAAATCATGTAAGCTGTATAAAGGTGTGAGATGTTATGTTTGTAGAGAAAGGAGAAAATGAAAAGCAAAGGGGACTTCTTTTTTTTCTTTTAAGCTTATTTATTCCTTTTGTGATTAACAATTTTATATCTTAGGATAAAACAACAAAAAGATTCATAGAACTTAATAGAAGATATATATATATTATATGTTGATATTGTTTGGACCATAAATTAAGATTCTTCTCAGCCATGCTCTTCAAGATATAAGGCATTGCCATCTCAACATAGGCAAAAGTCATTGCTTTTGCAGTGATCTAATCATGTGAAGAAGTCAAGAAAGAGTTGGAACTATCACAAATTTGATATGCTTAACTATGAGTAATCTAAAGCTCTGGTTTCTTGTGAAATATGTGAACAGGTCATCACACTTTCTTTATGTTTGGTAAGAATGTGGAACCTCATCACTTGTACACAGTCTCACATGGATTATCCAAAATTGAATGATGCTTCTTTTGATCATATGTACATCATGTAAAGCTGTTGAAGGACATTTGATCTGCTGGTTGAGCCAAAAAGAAGATCAACTGCAGCCTTAAAATTAATGTTGATTATTTTGAAATCCTAAATAAAACAATGTTCTATATCATCAAGAACATGATTTTTCAGATGCTTTTAGTAGACTGTGTAGACATTAGATGCCAGTTTTAGTGGGAGTCTTCCCATATCATTTCTTGGAGTTGCATTCCTTGAATACCATAGTGAATTATACATTTTCATATATTTCCAAGTAACATTATCAATCAATTCTTTTTGATGTGTGATATCAGAAACCACAAAGGCACTGGAATCAAATGTTTTGTTGATTGTCTGATAGGATGCTGGGTGGAATGAGTACATCAGGCACCTGTGGTCATAGGAACAATGACTGTTAAAAATGTGAGAGAGGTAATTCTCCAGAAATTTAGATGTGTCTCTTATCAGTAAATGCAGAGAGCTTCTGCTGAAAGAGTTGACTGCATCTCTATGCCATCTACAATAATAGCATAACCAGAAACATGGAAAGCCATTTCTCTATTAGTAGAACTTGATGGAGCCATACTTGCAGAAAACAGAAGAAGGATGAGAGATCAGCTGAAGAAGATGCAAGACATTTTGGATCAACAGTTTGGCAGTTGTTGCTATGGGAAATCAGAAAGTGATGATGATGAGGTTTTATTCTAACTCATAACTGAGTGAGTTCACTAACTGAATCAAAAGAACAACTATCATATGTAGCATATACATCTAATTTTTATGCATTAATACAAAGTTGTTATGAAGGAGAATGCTTGGTCCATATAAATCTAGTTCTAATCATATCTATGGCAATGCCATTGTATCCGGCAAATCATCTATCCACCAGCCTACTTGATAGGTCATGGTCTTAACATTGCATAAAATGACAGTTGTATAAACCTGGAAATGACATGTTCTAAACAAACATCAAGTCTGCTAAATGTTAGTGGGTAGTATGTGATGGGAAAAATTATTATAACGGAATAATTTTTTTATTAAAATAGATTTCTTATTAAAATAGATTTTTTATTAAAATATTAATTTATTATGAAAAGTAAATATTAATCAGAGCAATATAAACTGTATAACAATGAATCGATCACAAAATGAGACACTGAATTTTTACATGAAAAACCCAATGCGAAAAAAATCACGAGAGTATAGTCCACTTCAAACCTCCACTATCACCAATAATAGTAATAGGTTTATAATAAGTCTTCTCCAGAATAACTAGAGAATCATAATAACATAAGAACACATATCTTGACTCAACAATAATATATGATCATCACCATAGATGAATTTTATCAAAAAAAAGTTTAGGTATCATTAAGTGGGTATTGTCAAAAATACATCTCAGAGAGAACAAATCACATATTGATATTATTAGGATTGTAAAGCTTGTTATAAAGATTTTTTATATAAAATTTTGGACCAAAGCTGCTGAAGTTTAACCACTTGATCGTTTAGCAAAAACTTCGAAACCCTAAATTTTTTTCTCCTCTTTCTGCTTTATTTTCTACGTCATTCTTTTTCCATTCGTTAACTTCTCGCGTTACGATACGTTCCCACTTCTTATTTTTTTTAAATAACTAATCAAATTTGAATTCAGTGTCTCTTTTATCTAGTCCAAACAGTATATATGTTCAGTAGATTGAGAGCACAAGTCTTCTTTGATGTGAGTTGTTCCTTCCATGCGAGTCTCTCATCAAAGAATTGCCTTCCTGTCTCAGGTGTCACACCGAAACACTTCACCGTTCCCATCCCGCAGCCTCGTTTGATCTATCGACTTCTTTTTGTGTTTGCAGAGCTTGAATGCGCATGCTTTCACATATATAAAACATGAAGTCTTCTCTCTCTCTCTCTCTCTCTCACTCTCTCTCTCACACACACACACACACAATATACACTGCCATGGTAGATACGCGTAGCTCTCCATGGGCTTCTAAACACGTCTAAACGCACGGATTTTGATGCACGTCAACCACGAAGGAGAAGTCAACCAGAGAACCGCCGGTCATCCTCGGCTCGGGCAAACCCCGAGCCATCGCGTGATGGCCGGTTCGGATCTGTGGCAGGGTAGATATTCTTGTCAACGAGGACGCAAGATGGGGCCCGCGATTTCAGCCCAGGCATGGCTCGAGCAGTCGCGGGCCCCGACTCCTGGGCCCCACACGCGGCGTGTGGGGGTTTTTGGCGCCGCCCGCGGAGACGACGGTCACAAAACAACTCATCGCGCTTTCGGGTGGGTTTTACGCGCCAGCGGCTGAGGGACCAAACGCCGGAAGGAAGCCTGTTGTTGGTGGAATCATCGGGGCCCATCCGTAATGACGATCCTGGTTCGGGAAATGACCCGAACCCTGAATTGGGTTGACGCGAGATCCGAGACGTAGCCATCGAACGGAACCAAAGTTGCGAGTGAGGGGAAGGAAACGCGGCCATCGACCCAGCAACCACCAGTGACCCGTACGGTGGAGATTCTCCCGTCGGGTCCCGTGGGGAGTAAACGGGGGCTTCTTCGATCCGTCTCTTCCCCCTTACGAGATCAGTTCTCTTCTTCCTCTCATCCTCCTCTTCCATCAAAGTCGTCGGTTTCGAGCACAGGGTACGAGCGGATCACGAGGATGGCGGGGAGGGAGATCTTGCACAAGATAAAAGTACGTTGACCTCCGTCACAGCTTACCTGAATTGCTTGTTTCTCGACTCCGAACCGGAATCTGTTCTATCCTGCCCATTTTAGAATGTGGTGGTGGGAGGAGTCTCAATTCATTAAAAGGATCCTCGTTTTTCCTCTTCCTTATGATGTGTTCTGTGATCGCGCTTCCTTTTATGGATCTCGAGTGATGTTCTTGTTCTGATTTAAGATTGTGGTTGCTGTATGTTGAACTTGATTCTGAAATCGATAATAATACGCCAAAACCCGTTGAGCTGAAGCTAAGTGATGGGAATTTGAAGTCCTTCGAGCGGTGTTTCAATCTTCCGTTAGGTGTTAATCTCTATTATACGATACTCTTTAGTTGCTTGTAATAAGTCCAAAGAGAGCATCTTCTCATCAGATTAGGATTGCAAACTTGCTGTTTGACAATTGTGAGGGTCATCTACTACTGTCAACAGTAAAATTTTCTTTGTACAAGCCAAAAGCTCGAGATCTTGCGATTCTAAAACGGAGGTGAACACTGGTGTTACAGTTTATCCGAGATTTTTCCTGTGTGGTATATGCATTCCTTCGGTTTGATTATTAGAATTCATAGTTTATTTTCTTAATTTTCTTTTTGATTACATGTTGTTCTTTCATGTTAGCATTTGAGTCCTTTGTTTAGGATGTTGTTTCCGAGTATGATTTGCTTAGATATCATGATGTTGTCTGTGCAGGTCAAAGCAGGGTTTGGTTCCTCATCAGAGACTGGAAAGGGCAAGAGCAAGATTGCTGGTAGGAGTATTCGACATGGCTATCACTTGGTGAAAGGGAAATCAAGTCATCCAATGGAGGACTATCTGGTGGCAGAATTTAAGAAAGTTAATGATTATGAATTGGGCTTGTTTGCAATTTTTGATGGCCACTTGGGTCATGATGTTGCAGACTATCTGCGATCTCATCTTTTTGAGAACATATTGAAAGAAGTAAGCGTTTTATTTGGGCTCTTCCATTCCATTATGTAGATTGCATATTTACTTTAGAGGTCTTTTTGCATTATATTGATCATGTATTCAAACTATTCATATTTCCAGATAAGAATTGCAGGTTTGAACATGTAAATTTTGCTAACCTTAATCTGACATGCAGCCGGAATTTTGGAGTGATATAGAAAGTGCCATCAGGAAAGCATATGAAAGCACTGACAGTAAAATACTGGAAAAACAAGCTGAGTTAGGAAGAGGAGGTTCTACTGCAGTTACAGCTATACTAATAGATGGTGTGAAGCTTGTGGTGGCTAATATTGGAGATTCACGAGCTGTTATTTCCAAAGATGGTGTAGCCATACAACTTTCTGTTGATCATGAACCAAGCAGGGAGCGATATTTGATCGAGGAAAAGGGTGGTTTTGTGTCAAACATTCCTGGTAATCTATGACTTCTATTTTGCTACTTTGTGTTGTTCGAATTCACAATTTTAACATCTGAGCAATAATGATGGCAAGTTTCACCTAAATTTACATTCAATTTCAGAAAATATATCTGAATTTGTTATACCGAAAACCCCGAGTTGTTGAAGTTTAGTATATACTTTGTATCTGAAGAACAGAAAACAAGTTATATCAAACTTTTAGGAAACTTATATGGTATGCATCAATCCCCCCCTGTGGTCATCTGATCATGTTTCACAATTTCAGATATCAATGCATGGCAATAGTTTAAGCAATTAAATTTCATGTTTGGTCAAGTAATGATGAAATTTTAAGGTCATAACAAAAGTTTTTCAGGGAAAGAACAGTGACTATTTGCATGAATGGGAATATGTCTAGATCAAGGATACAGCTTGATATGTTCCCAATTTTGGAAATCTACAGGACAAGGTACCAATACATTGGACAGTATACCATATCACCCAAAAACATAACAAAAAGATAACACCAACATGCGGTATCAGTCCTTGGTCGGACCGATAAATGTCGGTCGGCATCCACTGAAATGACCAGTACTTGAACCATGTAGGTGAGAGAGAAGCAGAAATTGTGTTTTGAACTGTTTCATTGCAACTATGGTTCAGTTGGGTGACTTTTCCTTTTTTCATTTTGTAATTGAAGAGTTTTATTGGCTGTCAATTGATCTTGAAATAAACTCAAGTAGAGAAGAATAGTCGGTCGATTATCTGTAGATTTAAAAACTACATGCATGAGATTTCTTTCTTAATATACTTTGAAGAGGATGGTTTATTGATTGACCAATTGATCATAAAAGGAGAGTATCCAACAACAGGATTGATGTTTTAATTGGTCTATGGCCTACAATATCTTAGACTTCAATTGAGTTTATGTGATAAGCACATTGCTAATCTTATTAATTGATGAATTATACTCTAAAAGTCACGCAACCTCTTCTTTTATATTTCATCCTGACTTGGGGGAACCATGGGCATTCTTATCTGTTTCTTATGCATCACCACTGCAATATCAAGCTTTTGGTGGTCTGGTCTATTTCTCTATATTAGGCAACTGCAGCTACATGTTACTCAATGGTCCATGTCATGGAAAACCACTATGCTTAGCCTACGAAATTTATGCTCATGCACAACTCCAGTTTAGCCATTTTCTTATGCTTAGCCTACAAAATTACTAGCCTACAAAATTACTAGCAATGGCCTTTTATTCATAGACTATCAAGGCCCAAGTCTAGCTAAATAATTTGCTGGGCTAGACCTTTTCTTTCTTTTTACAGAAAAAATGTATTCTAACAAATTCCCATCTAAAATGAAGCCTCCAAAATTCTCCAATTCTTCCTGATTGCTTATCAACTTTCTCTGAAAAAGAAAAACTTTGTCTAAAGTAGGACTTCATAGAATCATATGAGAAATATTCTATATAGTCAAACAAGCCAAAACCTAATCCATGCTAGCACCTTTGTCAAACTAATCACTCCTAGTCGAGAAAAGGATACCATAGTTCGGTCCTTGTTATAGCTAGGGATTAGGATGAAGAACAAATGTTTGTCGTGTTGAAGGTGATTAAGTACTCCAAAATAGGTGGTGTTTATCCATTTTTCACGTGTTTGATATGTAGCTAATACCTTAGCCTTGATTGTTTCCTCGTCTTCCATCCATATTTGCGCGCCATCAAAATTAGTGTAATCCACCTTAAAGTGGCAGTGTTTAATAGAGATATGACTGGGTTTATGTCTGGCTGATGCAGTTAGGGTTGTCAATCATATCATAAAGAGAATTGTGTACAGTTGTTTGTAATGCAAGTCATGATAAGTAATTCTATGTGCCACCTAAGACTATGATTTGCAATTTTGGAAATTGATAGTCGAACAGTGTGTATGAACCCTACAAAGTGTGTCAAATATCGTATTCCAAATTATTTCAGGAGACGTGCCACGTGTGGATGGAAGGCTGGCTGTGGCAAGAGCCTTTGGAGATCGGAGCTTGAAGGAACACCTCAGTTCTGATCCGGATGTGGCTGATGAAATCATTGATGAATACGCAGAGTTTCTAATCCTCGCAAGCGACGGATTATGGAAGGTAAGCTCATTAAACTAGGACAAGCACTAATTCATTCAATAATCTGATTCGTAGTTAAATATTCTGAGACTACCCACAATTAAGTCTCTCTTCTACGACTCCTGCGAAATGCATTATGTCTGATTTAGATGTGATCCCTATTTCAGAAGAGGTACATTTATGTATTTGATGCATAAAAGTCCTTTGCAAACACAAGTGTACACCCCAACATGCCTTAAACCTTTAAATCAAATGCATCAGGAGAGAACGATAAGACTAGCAAACAAACCTATCATTGACAAAGCAAAGGTGAATAAACGTGGTAACTTCAGTAAAAGAAAAGTGGGAATTTGCTTCAGATTCTTGTATTGTGGCTGGATAATGTTACTGGTAACTTGTAACCAAGTACATTATATACCCTTCACAATCACAGCGAGAAATAGATGAGAAAATTACTGTCTTCAGGTCTCAGCTATTGTATCTTTCTTTTTTCTTTTTGTTTCCTTCGTCCGATAATATCTTCCTTTTGTGTGTCCATCCATCCAGGTGATGTCAAACCAAGAGGCAGTGGATTTCATCAAAGATGTCAAGGATCCTCAAGCTGCAGCCAGGCTACTGACAGAGGCGGCTGTTGCAAGGAAGAGCAAAGATGACATCTCTTGTATTGTAGTTAAGTTTAACTAGCTAAGATGTTTCAGAACTATCTACCACAACTGCACATCACAATATGGGTTGTGAAATATGTTGGTATAAATTATAGGGTGCAGTCTCAATAAGATTGGATTCTGTTTTGATGCATCCTCTGTGAAAAACTGTGTTGGTTATGGGCAGTGTGAAAGCAAATTCTACTTCCTTTTATTGCTCAAAAAGTTGTATCTTAAATTGCTGTTCTTGCTTATGTCTCGAAACACTACTGGAATGATGGAGAATGCTGCTTTTTGTCTTCTAAATTCCGGGTTGGATAATATGCATTGGTGTCTTCCTACTCAGATTGGCAATTGAGTAACTCACGATGCTTTGCTTTGTTGTTGGTTTGTTTCAAGATTCACTTGTACACTATGAGTTACAGAGATGAAAATTATAATCGAATTTAATTTGAGCCAATTATATATTATCCCTTATAATTAATTAATTTTAATATTTTGAATCTTATATTTTTAAAGATTATATTAGGATTCCTATATTTATGAAAGTGAAACATTTAACTCTGCTAGCGAAAATATCACACATGCTCAATGATAAATCAAAGTAAGATAAAATCAGTGAACACATAAAATCAACAGCATAAGAAGAAATGAGATTAAATATTTCATCTTCATAAATATAGGAATCCAAATGTAACTTTTGAAAGTATAAAAATCAAAATATTAAAGATAACTAATTACAAAAGATAATCTATAATTAACTCATTGAATTTTAATAAAATTAGTACAACAATAATAAAACCATAAATCTCAATTATTTAGAGACGATGACATAAATCTTTTATCATCAAGACGTGTAAAAAATTATATGTCTAGTTAAATTAAAAATATTTAAACTATTATTTATAATTTCCTTTAAGATATTTCTAAATCTTCCTCTACCATATATGTAGATGAAAAAAATCATAGATAAGACACATTTCATGAATAAATCGAAGATAGATATTATGACTTGAGTAGTTGCGAGTAGAATGACAACATCAATTTAGATTTGAGGAAGCAGAGACTTAAAGCTTGTCATTGGGCTCCTAAGGCTCTCAACTTACATTCCACAACCAGTGAGACACCTTGTTAAGGCTTAAATCTCACTTAGCATAAATAGATTTCATGTGAAGGAAATTAAGTGAAACCGGATTATGTTTTTCTTGCAAAGTATATTGGACCTCTTTATATATAGAGATCCTAAACTTGCAACCATTTGGACTAATTAAGAGCAATGATCATAACATCAACCACAAAAACCCCCAAAACATATAAATAAAAAACTACCCACAAAAAACGATAGAACAGAAACCATAACCACTAATTTCCTGATTAGTTGCGACTAGAATGACACTTTTATTTTAGATTTGAGGAAGTAAATAACCCCAAGCTTCAAATTGGGCTCTTATGAAGCTTGAATTGAGGTTAAAGTTGTTGTACTCTCAATGCATAGCATGAGTGGAGGGAAAAGGAAGTAGGTATTTAGGCAATCAAAAACCAACTTTCCATTTCCTTCATTCCCCTATACTTTGGTAAAGGACAATAGGTATTCTCAGATATGAGTTTGAAACTGTATCAGCTGGAAGTAATTCCAGAGAAATCATTTCAAATAGGCAGACATTGCTACAACAGTACGACAATGAAAATTCTAAATACGGCATCAGACATGACTCACCTTGTGTCAAATAGTTTTATGAAGCTTAGACACAGTCCAGAGTTATATCGTAGTAATTGAATTCCATACATCTGCTTTGTGGGCTCAGAAAGATCACCCAGAGATGCATATTGGATAGGATCAGAGATGAACAATTGTTGGATAATCATATAACCAATTACATCCAATTTGATTGATATCTATTATCTACTCTCCACCTGCGCTCCGTCTAATGATCTGATGCTTCAATCTTCCTGAAGAAGCACAATTGTTTAGGAAGAACCAAGGTAATTGCTGTTCAGATTTATTAGAGGAGAACGACAGTCGATGAGAAAATTGATGATTTATTAACATCAGTATCTCTAAAAGAGAGAAAAAGAAGCAACTCATATCCTAAATAATGATCAGCGAGGAATACAAATATTAACAAGGAAAACAAATTATAATGAAGAAAGAAAGCATACGGTTAGACGTACCAACTGTCAGATGCTATCAATGAAATTATCTTACAACTGACTCAAACAAAGATCTTAAGATGCCCTTTTTATGAGGCCTATATACTAAGCAAAGTGACTTCTACTTGTTTATGCACATACTAACATGAGGTTTGGCAAGGTTTGTTAGTTCTTATATCATTATGCTACGCAATTAAAGTTTAACCATGATTATCAATCTGAGACCCAATCTATATTTGATCCAAAATAATGCTTCATATTGAAGTCCTGAAAAAATAGATGTCATGTAAGCAAAGATATGTGTGACCCTTTCCAAGCACAGAGTGGCAGGAAGCTTGACCAGTGGGTTGTTCTCATCTGCTGTCTGATTCAAAATCAAGAGTTTGAGATTAAGAAACAAAGCCAAGGTCATTTTCTTATATTTTCAGACAAGAGTTGGATGGCTAAGAGACAGAATCATGCATCACCAGAATAAGATAAATACACAAGCAAAACACCACCGAAGTCGTCTGCAGTCTTACTGGTTTCATAGTTACTCATTGAAAAAACATGTATTTGCCTCAAAGTTAATGCTTTTCAATCTAACTTACTTTACATGCAATAGATTACCTAAAGACAATAGATTAGTACTCATGGGACTTGAACTGACAATACAAGAATACAAAGAGGAGTGAACTTAACACAGAAACAGTGAACTATCAATTTCACAATTTCATTATACAATATACACAATCAACAAGCAACAGCAAACATCATGCAGCAAATGGAAGGAGCCAAGATCTTAAGATGTCAGAAAGACAAATATTGAGCAATAAAAGGACAGCAACCTGTGTAAAGTTTTCTTTGCAGCCAGCGTGACAACCTACCCTGACTGTGTTGGAATAATGGAAACAGCTACTCTGCTTCCAACGGGAAGGCAGCCTATATTAACCCTTCCCAGACCCTACATTTACAGAAACTTTGTGCACTGAAACACCTAGCAGAGTCAGATCAATCATTTTCCAAAACAGTTATTGAAGTATTGAGACAACGAAAGAGAATTCCCAAGTTACCAACTCATTTTATTATCGTAAAGGTGCCATGTAAAAACCTATAATAGTTTATCAACATAAATTTTTACAATAATAATAACCTGAATCTTAGTCAATTATGCAGTAGTGAAATATCTTGATCCTCATGAAGACACCAGTGCCAATATTGAAAATGGAAATCGGAGGAAGGAGACTCAACCCTGAAAAGGAGAACATCGTGTTTTTCAATAAGAACAGTGCTAAGAAAGTTATAGAACAATCTATAACTCTGTGATATATGGGCAAACCAATCCACTTTTTCCATCCTTCTAAGGAACAAGACAACCAATGATCTTCTTTATCAATAGGTGAAAAATTTAATAAACTAGAAGGAATACATTGCATGACGATTCTCTGACTGATGAATAAAGCGCCAAATAGAATTATGCTAGTGCAGAATGCTTGAACATAAGATTACAACAGGAACATAAAAAAAGGATGGTCCAATGCAACAGACACATACACTAGCAGTAAATTCAACAACCACTTAGCAATAATCCTACCATGGGGAGAACAAATCAATTTTCAACCGAGTGCTGCAGAACATAAACAAGTCACAAAGAACAAGAACTCACTATACACTTTTCACCGTTGTGGTTGCCTTCTTGCCAAGGCAGGACTTTTCTTTGGTATGTAAACCTTGTAACTTACCTATTAAAGAAAACAGGTGTATGCAATTCAGATGTAAAGGTGTTTTACACTTCTTTTTGCACTTAAGGAATTAAGACCGAATACAAGAAGCTCATAACCTACCTGCACTAGTTCTCCATCATGCATCCTAGAGAATGTCTTTTGTTGAAACTGAGACCCTTTATCTTCATCCTTGTTTTCATTTTCACTTTCAATTCTTTGATCGGCAGGTAATGCTGAAGTTGGTTGTCCAACAGACTGATTTACTGCAGCATCACATACAGTGCTACTTTCAGGTTCAGCAGCTGCACTCTTCTCTTGCTTGTCTTTTATTAGTGAGGAATGTTGCAAAGACATTTTGTTAGATGGCTCTTCTATCCAGTTTAATTGGGTTGGATCACTTTGGCTTTTGTTGGAGTTATCTGGGTCTTGTTCATTTTCTTTTCTAGAGCTTCCACTGGAACTTTGACGTCTAATCACATGGCTTGAAGTATCTTTCTCAGCGGGAATATTCACAACAGATCTAACTCTGGGTTCAGCTCGCCGGACTTCACCTTGAACACCACCTTGGCATTCATGGGAAACAGCGAACTTTCCATCTGAAGATTTGAAGGCATCTTGTGCCTCAGCAACTTTAATGGGGTCCTTGCCACATTGAGGTTGGCTGGAGTCATCTTCCTGACAACCAGTAGACCTCGTGTTTGCAGAAAGGCTTCGTCGGAACTTTGCAAAATTATCCAATGCCCTTTGTCTTAATTGTGATTCTAACTCGACAGCCTCCGGACCCCCAGAGTTGTCTTTCTTCTTCCTAGTAAAATCATCACCACCACCATCAGCATTCTCAATTGTTTGCTCACCACTTATACTCAGCACCATTTCACTGTCCTTTGCATTCCCATTCTTTGCTAAAGCTTCATCATTCTTTGCATTCCTCTGAGGAGAATCTTGATGTGTGTCCGACTTCCTGCCCCCATCATACCTATCAAAATCATCGTAACTTTGGATAATTCTGTCTCCCTGCTCATCCTTTCCATGAAATCCTCCTTCGACCACCTCTCTGTCCTCTGCCATAGTCAGTACCGATCTGAGCCGCCTCGGCTGTTCAATCTCCCGATACTTCTCCTCGCTACAACTTCGGCTTCGGCAAGCGCTTCCACCGGTCCGGCCGCTACTCCGACTCCCTCCACAAGTAGAGCAACTCCGAGACCGATACCTACTCCCACGCCGATCGAAGCTTGTCGTCCTCCTCCGCCGACCTCTCCCCCTCTCCGCATCCCCATCCCTCCCTCTCCCTCTAGACCGACTTCTCGCCCTCGGCTTCGCTCTCGGAGGCGGGCTCCTCGAGACGCTACTGCCGGAGGAGCTGCTCCGGCCGCGGCAGGTGGAGCAACTCCGGCTCGACGAGCCGCTCGACGCGCTGACGCTGCGGTTGCGCGACTTGCGGGACCTCTCCTTTTCCTTCTCCTTCTTCTTACTCTTCTTCTTCCTCTTCTTCCTGTCGTCGTTCTTGGGCTCCCTTTTCCTCTTCTCAAGCCTCTTCGCTCGTTTCCTTCGGGAGCGAGGGCTGCCGTCGTCGGAATCGGAAGACGAGCAGGAGGAGTGGCGGAGGCGACGGCGCTTGTTGGATTTCATTTTCTTCTTCTTCTTTCTCCTCTCCTGATCAATTACATCGGTTAGTCACGAAATCGAACCCCAGAACGAGAGAGATGAGTAAACAAATTGGAACAAGAAATTAGAAATTGACGGCGGGATGAAATGGGGAAGGAAGACCTCATCGTCGGAGTTCTTCTTGGAAAGCCTCGGTCCGACGGCGGCGGCGTCCTTCATCGGGCGGAACTGCTATGGGAGATCGAACGCCAGGCCGAGAGAGAGCGAGCGAGAGAGAGAGAGAGAGAGAGAGAGAGAGAGAGGGATAAAAAGGGAACCCAAAGTGGCCTATGAGGGGTGCGGGGGACTCAGTCGGTTACCCAAAACGGTCCGATTCATAGTGGACAGTTGTGATCGTCGTAAAGATCGATGGCATTTTCGATATAGAAGGCAACATCAATGGTGAAGTTGTCATCTTATTCTATTGATGAGATATAAGTTGCGACTGGAAATTAGAATATAACATAAGCTCGGAGGCTAATGTGAATGGATGATGTGATGTGGAAAAGTGTTTTCCACATATGTGCGAATTCTAAAAAAAACAGGTTTTTGTTTTTTATTTCCACATACCATTTTTTATTTTTTTTTTCTTTTTTTAAAAAATAGATTAATGCCAAAACGAATACATAATTGGCTGATCAATTAGTCGCATTGGTATTTTCCTTAAATGCTCCTATTTTACAAATCTCAATAATATATTTCCCTTTTTTTGTTTCTCCTTCCCTCTCTTTACCACCAATTCTTTCTTGCGCCGATTCAACGGGATAAGAACCGATCCAATAGACTAAACTGAATAATATAAATAAAAGTTAATTATTAGAATATAAGATAAAAAAATGAGAGTGAGATTAAGATTTATAAATTTTAAAATAATTAAATTATAAAAATATTATTATAAATTTATGTTGATACATTTTTTAAATTTTTATATATGTAAGAGAGTTTATGTTAAATTACAGGACTTGTAATCTATGCTTGTGTTGCAAAAGCTGGATGCTTAGGATGCAAGCGGGTGGGCCAATCAGAACCGTTCAATTTTTCAGTGCAAAGTGGACATACGTACAGGGAGATACATACATACGTGCATTACATATTGTATGATCCTGCGTGGTGTCGTACGGGTGCGGAATCCGTTGGCCGTCCGTTTTCCTGACGGTCGACATCAGCTCCCGTGCACTTACGTTCCCGCCTCCACCTAACCAAATCTGCGGCAGCAATTGCGCCACGCCTCGACGCAGGAGACATCCGCCCGTGACACCGAAGACCGGGGTCACGTAGCGGACATGCGTCACGTTTTTAGTGCGTCTGTATGATTCCGGACGACTGTTGGTCGAATTGACCGGTTCAGAGCCGGTTCGCACCGGGCGAACCCCTCGACGCAGCCACACTCCATGATCCGGATTTCTCGCCGCGGACCCGGTCGATGCCCACACAACGGTGGGCCCTGCGACATCAACCGCACATTTCCCCCCCCACCCACACCGTTTCAGAAAGATATGCTACCCCACGTCCAAGTCTTACCCGTGTCTCTTACGTGCTATGAATCGAGCCGGACCGCACTGGTTAGTGACCCAAATGGGTGTGCTGTGGTGTCCACGTTTCACGTATCTTAACGCCCTTCCAGGGTAGCGCCGTTATAGCGGAAATAGCAGAAGCTGCCGCGATGGGGGTGTCCAGACTGCCGCGTGCCACGTACACAGCTCACGAATTGGTTGTGATTTCGGCCTGTAAAGGCGCAGCAAACAAAATGACCTGCAGAGTACGATGGGTGGGACCCTTGGAAGTAGTATCACAGGGTGAACGTCGGGGGTGGGAAAAAGATGTGAGAGGACGTAGGCTGATCCCGATCGGGACGCGGGCGGCGAGGTCAGACAGTCAAAGCGCTCGTGGACTGGACCCAATCACACTTTAGTTTGCGATCCCTGCCGTCCATTCGTCACCACGTCTCGTATATAACGTCCGCAACGCTAAGCGGAGGTACAGAAGAAACGGAAACGTACGAGGGCGCGAGGAGACGCGAAGAGCCGTAATAAAGCCAGACTTGGGGTTCGTCACCATGGCGCCGAGAGGGAAGGCCACCACCGTTGGCGATGGAGAAGGGAAGGAGGCGCATTTCCGGGGTGTGAGGAAGAGGCCGTGGGGACGGTACGCGGCGGAGATACGCGACCCCAACAAGAAGAGCCGCATCTGGCTCGGGACCTTCGGCACCCCAGAAGAGGCCGCGAGGGCCTACGACGCCGCCGCCCGCGAGTTCCGTGGACCCAAGGCCAAGACCAACTTCCCCCACGCTGACGCCTGCAACGGCCCGCGCGGCGCCGACGGCGGAGGGGGCACCGGCAGCTCGAGTAGCCAGAGCAGCACCGTGGAGAACTCCGGGTCGGAGGAGGCAGCGGCAGCGGCAGCGATGCCCTCGCTTCCCGCTCCGCTCCCTCCCTCGCCCGATATCAACCTCGTCTACAGGGGCCAGGGCGGGGCCCGCTTCCCCTTCCAGCCGTACTCTCCGGTCATACAGGCGGCGCAACCATTCTTCTTCCTCAACACGGTCGCCAGATCCGAAAATTTTCCTACCTCCGACGCTTCGATGACGGCGTATCACCGGCAACTGCCGCTTTGTCAGCCTACGATCATCGCTTGCTGGCATCCGCCGCCCGCCGTCACCGTGGCCGCCGTCACCGCCACGCAGAGCGACTCCGACTCTTCCTCCGTCGTAGATCACCACCCGGACCATCGTTCTCCTCCGTCACCGTCGGCGTCGCCTAAGTCGTTTGCTCTCCATCTGGATCTCAACCTTCCTCCACCCCTGGACACAGCATAACCCCCACGACTGCGACCGCTCGATCGTCGCAGGGGCTCTTCCAGTCTTGTGATCTCAACAAACTCCCATTTCCCTTTTTGTAAATAATTAACTTGGTTTCTTCCACCGCTAAGAAAAACAAGGAGCCGTCGATCTCCGAGATCAGGACACAGATCTCTAATATAATTGGTGTTTCTTTTCGTCAATGAAACGCGTTTGCCCGTGCGTTAGCCGGCACGTCTGTGTCATGCTCGGTTCCTTTGCTTCGTTGCTTTAAGCAGAGTGCTACGTGTGATTAGTGGGCCTTTGACCGTCCATCCGGAGGAACGGTTGGTATGCTGAAGCGATTTGTCGCCACGCAGGAATGTGTCAGCGGAAGCGTCGCGCACGTGAAGGAGCCGGCGGCATCGGGGCCGCAGCTTAATGCGGGGCCCACATCCCGACGGAGAAAACAGTGGAGTACGTTTGCGGGTTTGATTTGCTCGCGTAAGAATATCTTTATTCGTAACTAGTGCGGAGGGCCCAGTGGATGGTCGAAGGCGAGTGGTGGGTTCAGGAGATGGTCCCAGCATATAAAGAAAAGCTATCTGAAACGTGGCGGCTTGCCACTGTAGCAGGACAGCACGGACCGACCGTCCTTTTATTAACATATCTAAAAGCCAGGAGCCCCGGGGATGGAGGTCCAGAGCAACTGCAGCTCCAACTCGCCACTCTCCACATTTCTGAGCCTGAGGATGACGTCCTGCACAACCCTGCCATCTTTCCAGGCAATGGGACTCTCATCAGCAAAGCAGTTCTTCCTGTTGGGCTTCACGGTGGTGATGATGGTGCCATCGGGGAGGTCGGACAGGTTCATCTTCACTGCCTCCACAAACGCCTGGATATCGATCTCGGCGTCGCCCATCTTGTCGTCGGGGGTGAACGTGTCCTTGTCGTAAACCTTCTGCAAAAGGTTCGTGGAAATCAATCAGAAACACCACATAAGTCCTCTCAAGTTTCGCTCTCTCAGTTCGACTTTGTTTCGTGCAATGGAAGACCGGAGAATTCATCTTCTCATCGGTACCTTCTGCACTACGGTAGTCCGAAACAATTCGTAGAGAGAACATGAAAGAGGAAATTATCCAAATCTTCTGATGAATTTACGTAGAAGGATAGTAAGATTGTAAGCAGAAACAGATAGATACATACAATCGTAATTGGTTGAATGGGTTCTGAGACAGAAAGAGTCAGGTCTTCATTCCAAACTGGATTGACATTGTGCTTCTTAACGCTAGTCTTCAGTTTCTGACCAACAAAAGGATAGGTAAGAAACAGATGAATCATCGTCTCTACTAAATGAAATGTTTATGCAGCTAAAACAAGATTAATATGTAGAATTGCTGAGTAGAACTGCCACTGAAAAAACCTGTTGAGAAACAATATATCAAGCAGGTTTCGATCATCTCAGACATCTTCCATAATATACAATATATGAGATGAAGAACCAATAGAACAAATCACAACAAAATCATTTCGATCATCTCAGCATCAAATAGAACCAAGATAGCCATTGTTTTTATCAGATCCATGCGTAATCTATATCCAGAAGAAAAATCTAAACAAATCACAACAAAATCATTGCGATTGCTGTTGTGGGAAAATAATCCCCAATCTGCCTCAAAAGTGGAAGAAAAGAAGAAAAATCTGTGTCTGGAAAATACAGATCTGGAAATCGCTCCCATTAAACTCGTTCAAAAGCAGGAGGTAATTAAATACGTTGGATGAATCATGATAATGTGATACGAAAACCAATCAAGACTCTGAACTCGCAAGGAGAAATCCAGAATATAGGGATCTCTGAGACGAAAAGGATGAGAGGAGATGCGATATGACCTGATGGCCCATGCGGATGACGACGTAGGGGTCGCTGCCCGTGGCGTCACGGTAGGCCAAGTTAACACCCCTCAATACCTTCACCTTGAGAAGCCCCAACAGATTCTCCATTCTCTCTCTCTCTCTCTCTGGTTGTCGATCTTCTCTCTTCCGAGAACAAGGATGAGAAGAGGAAGAAAGACAAGATGGAAAGAGGAAGCGAGGGAGGGGTGTCAGTTATGACCGACGAAGGAGACGAGCCCGGGGAGCTTAAAAGGGCAGCGAAGAGTTGACGTGGCTTCGCGGGGCCCCGTATCGGGAGGACCCACTCAATATCCGGATGGACCCAGTCAAACAGATGTGAGCCATTCGATTCGGCCACCGGCATTTCGTGCACTATAATTTCTTTCCTTTTTTCTTTATTTTTGTCATTTACGCGAAGGCATCGTATTGATTGTTGCATGTATATGATTCATGTACTGAATTGCATTTTTGTCATCTACAAAGATGTATTGCCCGTATACTAATCATTTTAATTTTTTAAGATTTTTTTATTATTTTATTTTCAAAGGTAAAATGATGATGAATACGGGATAGGGTTTTACGATAAACTATCATAGTCTTTACCAACTAAACACACGTTTCAAAATATATCAGATGAAATTTCGAATCCTAAATCCTTTTTAATAAGTGGAATGATATCTATTAATTGATAATACACATAATGAGTTTAAATTCAAATTGACAATAATAATACTTTTAAAAATATAAAAATATAATATTAAAGACATGATTTGGTACACCATTGCACCTTCCAAAATATTAAAAATTATTTTTCTAGTTTTCTAAAAGTATTTTAGGTATTTAAAATTTTATTTTATTTGTAAATTCAATCGAAGTCATGATTTGTAATAGTAAAGCTATTTGCAAGAAATTTAAATGTTTAGAAGTGTATATATGGGTAAAATCTAAATCCATGGAAGGATATATATATATATATATATATATATATATATATATATATATATATATATATATATATATATATATATATATATATATATATATATATATATATCCTCAAGGATGGATATATAAAGCCTCAAAAGAAAAAGAAAAAGAAAAAGAAGGAGAAAGAGAGAAGATAGGAATCAAATGACTTTAGCTTAATTGCAACGTGTAAAGTGATACGCAACAGGCAAGTTGGTAATCTGATAACTTTCCCTTTTCCTTTTAACCCTCATCTTTCTTCCCTAATCCTTGGCATTGTTGCTGCAGAGGTAAGCAGTTCTTCTTCTCCATGCTATCTTATCATTGAGTACGCTTGTTGTCACTCTAAGCTTCTGTTTTCATCACGTAGCTCTCATGCAATGCAACTGAGCACCAAACTAGTTGGATTCATCTTGCTTGTTCTGAACTTTATTTAGGTCAATACTCTGTGAGATTGCTGGCACAGACTTGATTACAACTCCCTTTTCTTTAGGAACACAATGTTGTACCCTTCAGGTGTATGCCATTTTGTCTCTGTGATTGATGCTGGCTATCCTTGTATCAGCTTTACTAATAATACCCTAGGTTTCCTGCCAAAACTTGTATTGTAGAAGATGAGCTCAAGCTGATGAGCAAGAAACACAGAGAGATTCCTATGTTCATGAACTCTCAAACCATGGCAGAAACCCCACTCATGTCTGGAAGTAGAAATGCTGGAGTGCACTATGATTGGGTGATTTTGAGCTCAGTATACAAACAATTGCCTCCAATTTAATCCACCAGTCAGCCAAGCTTTCATATAGACAATACTGGACACACAGGTATATGCAGCAATACATATATCTATGTAATAAAAGTTCTGGAGTAGCAACCAGGCAATAGAAGTTCAGTAGAATTTACATACATGAAGCTAAAAGAAGACCAAATATTACATATCTCAAATATTATGCATGTTAGCAGGTTTCGGATTATGATTTTTCATTTACTGAAGCTTTTTTATTCCTTTTATATATTGCTTTCAGGAGCCTATGTAGGTGGGTTTTGATGATTTATATGAAATCACTACTGATCTGTTTTTATAGGTGCTGTATAGTTTGTGAATGTATGCAACCCTTCAGATCTCTCAGCAACTTCATTTCAGCTAAAATCAGACTTTGTTACACCATAGTGCATTGGTTCTCATGCCATATGATTCATTGGAGGAGATATATTTCCACCAGTCAAAAGTACATGTTTTGGCCTAATTTGTGGTATTTTTAGTACATGGAATAGTCATAAATGTATCAAACTCATGACAATGTACTCATCATCTATTGTTGAGAAGTGACACAGCATGCCCTGTTCTCTTTCTTTCTGAAGGAAAAGCCACACAAACCAAGAAATAATACCATTTGAATTATTCATCTGAAACTGGAATTCAAGCACAAAAGAAAAAAGTCTGTAACATGCTGCTCTCTGTGTGGCTGCAGTTGATCCGGAAGCTGGAAAACCTCATCCAGTGACTCTCGATCAAGCAAAAATGGTGACTATTCAATCTTTACTTGTGCTTGGAATGGGTTTTTCTTTGATTTGAGGTGAGAAATAGTGCTTACCTGCATTCTTTCTATGGTTTCGAAGAATGAATCCCAAACAGGGGAAGTCTTCATCAAGATTGGACCTTACGGAACTGCGAACGGCGATGAATGGGATGATGGGTGCCTTGATGGAGTAAGAGAGATCTTCATATGGCATGACTCAAAAGCATGTTCACTTCAGTTTGTGTATGATTCTGATGGACAATCGGTGTTGTCGGACAAGCATGGAGATGAAGATGGAGTGAATTTTGACACGGTAAGACATCTAAATAAATCTCATCCTTATTATTATTATTATTATTATTGTTGTTGTTGTTGTTGTTTTATTATTATTATTATTATTATTATTATTATTATTATTATTATTTTTATCATGTCTGAAGTATTATGTGAGTAAAAGATTATTTCTAGTTAGTTAAAAGATTTCTGGATGAATTCTCCGAAAAGCTCCTTATTTTAGATTTTTCTTTTCCCAATTGGTTTTACGTTTCTAAAAACACATTGTAACCCTATTCAAAAACAAAATTGTTTTAAGTGATATATAAAAAAATAATAATTTTTTTTTTGTATGTACTTATTGGATTTTGTGTTAGTCACAATGCATTTATAGATATGCTAAAAATACTCCTTCCCTATTCAAAAATATTGTAAATGAGAAAAACGTGGGCACTTTTATCTTTCATTGCTGATTCACTAGTCAATGCTGTGTTACCCAAAGTTACTTTATGCGTCAAATTGGACTTCTTATTGTTACATCATTTCTTTGAGGACGAAAAATTGAATTAAATGGGACTATAATTCTTGGTAACCACTTTTCTAGTAAAGACAGTCAGTCCTAACATGAGGAATATTAGGAAGGAATCCTTTCTGCTCAAAATAGTTGATGTCATGGAAATGTGTTAAGAGAACTTACTGTACATATTGTAATAAAAAACGTCAAACAATTATTATTTGTAATAATAGGAGAGAGAGAGAGAGAGACTTACTTTGTTGTTGTCATTACTTTTACCTGTTTAACATTATAAATATATTTGTGATTTTGGTGTAATTAAATGCTATTTTATCTCAATTTTAACATGCAGGGATAATTTTGGTCTGTGCAGATTGAACTGGAATACCCTTCGGAGTATCTGACAGGCCTACGCGGTCAGACCCGGAGATTCCATGGATTTTTGACTTCCCTCATGTTCTTCAGCAACAAAAGAAGTTTTGGGCCCTTTGGATACTGGGATAATGACAGAGAAGCTGACTTCCAATGGAAGGTGATGGGCAACAAAATTTGTGGGTTTTTTGGGCGAGCTCAACCCTCTTCCCTCACTGCTGTGGGCATTCATCTCAGAGCCCTGCCCAAAACTTCATGAATGAATGAAGCTGATGAGATCTGTAGGAGTTGGTGTGAAGACCATCAGTGCGACAGCTTCACTTCGTGTCAGTTTCGTCTCACACTCGTGTGCCTGACTACATGGTGTTCTGTTCTTTCAACTCAGTTTGCTGGTGTTCAAGTTCAGAATCTTTATCATAAACTATTAAAAGCTTTTACCAAATAAGTTAATGGATACCTTAGACATGTATGTCAACCCACCGTATCTCCATGAGTGGTGAGCAGCATCGTGATCAAAAGACAGCTCCAGAGACAAAAGGGCGAGAGCCATGAGGGTAAGAACAGAAGTGAATCCTCTCACTGTGGACAAGAGAGCACACGATTAGTTGGTGGAAAGCAACATGGCTTCAGCATTCAGCAAGTGAATTTTATTGGGAGAAACATTAATGCCACCCAATGCTGCAATACTGAATCTTATTATCACAAACAACTTCCAAGTCTGGATGCAAAAAGCACAGGCGGTTGGAACAGTACCATGATCATGAATTTGAGGGAACTTAATAGCTCCATAAAATACTTGAATTTTGCATATGAAGCACTTGACTAAATAACTAATCATCATCATCATCTGCAAAAGAAAAAAAAATATAAAGTTCAAATGAATAAAAGCAAATAACATGTATTTACTGATGATTCCCATAATCATAGTTTATAAACCGACCATATTGGTAGGTACAGACATGTATTTACTGACCCGAGGATGAGTTAGCATGCAAGCTGTACCGGTTCAGATCGCATGTACCATCAAGTTCGTTTTTGAAGCCAGCAACCCTCTTTACTCTATTATGAAATATGAGCATTATATGTGACTTAATATGATGCATTATATTATACGCCAAAGTGTTGTATCTATATATATATTATTTGGATTGATCTCAGATTTTCTGCTACCCCTAAACCAACCAAAATTTTTTGGGCAAATTAGATCTTTGTCCCAAAAGAGTATCTAAAGAGGGTTTTAAGAGCAATCACAATGATCCTTTGTTCACTAATTTTATCCCTAGAATATTTTCTTAATTCGATTGATAGTCATTCATTTAGAGATGATTAAATTAGAGTGCATGTTAGATGACTAAAACCAAATTATGTTGAAGCCATATGTTCTTATCGATAACCTGAGAAGGACCTACTAATTAGTCATATTTAGAGGAAAAAGATAGTATCAGACTAATTTATCAAATGATAGGCTCAATGGAATAGCAAAACAACAGCTTATAAATATGCTTCATGAGCATTTCCCTATGTGAACTAGGGAATTGCAAGAACTATGAACTAAGATCCACCTGATCAATATGCTGAATCTGCATTAATTCTGTGTCAAGTTGCAAAATATGTGATTTTAATGAGCATGACTGATTGATTTGATGAATTTAACAAAGAAATAAGCATCAACAACCTTTCACACAAAAATGACCTAGAGATTCATGATTGAGTAGAAATAAGGCGAAAAATCTTGGATGGTAAGAAACTTTTGTAAAAACATAAAACAAGAACTTGATTGGCAAAACAAATTATCAGCATCTGCCACGAAAGATTGAAGCATAAGCATACCAGTCTATTTATGCAATCCATTCATTTTAAAAGTAAGAATCTAACAGGCATTACAGGTGGGATGAATGACATCCTCAATCATTTATAAGTTCTATTGGGCTGAGCAACAAGCATACCAATAACAAATACTGAGTAAATTCCACAGGTTATTCTAATGTTCTCCAATTCATATGCCATATTTCCTTGCACTTATTTTCCTTAGTTTGTTTCACGATAATATTCACTTCTGCAAGCGCATTATTCATGCAATTCACAATCTTCGCTTTCAACACACGTACACACTCACTCTTCTTCCATAGCGTGTTGTGTTGCCATCATAGTATTCCACTAGCCTCCGCTAACACCACCTCGTTTCAGATTATCAGTATTCCCAATCCATATTGCACAAACTTTCTATACTAAATACCCTCAAAGTGAGAGTTCACAAAAAGATCAACATTCTCTTGCGTCGAGTGGTGCTATCGAGAGTTCAATAGTGCCTTCACTATGTCGAGATTATTCTATCATGCTAAATATGCAGATGGCCAATTGGTGAATAAGCTTTCACATCCTTTGGCTTTCAACAAGTGGATATAATTGATGATCTTCCATTGTATGCCATTTTACGATCTCTAATCTTCCGATGGCTTCCACCAATTCCACCTCGCGTCAGATGATCAACATCTTCCGCTCCATCTCCCACAAAAAACCCTTAGTTTCCTCACAAATCCTCGCCTACCATCGTACTCTCGTTCTCCTAAATCCAGTGCCATTAACAAGAATTACCAGTAAATTAGGCTTTCGGATTCCGTTGTGGCATACACAAACGGCCAAATTCGAGATAATGCAGTAGAGGGAGCAGCGAGGAATGTGACGAACCGAAGTATCTGCGTTCATTGGCGGCCTTGGCCTTGTCCAGCATCTTGTCGAGGTCCCCCTTGAGCTTCTCGTCCCCACTTCACGAGCTGATTGACGAAGATGGCCCCCAACCCCATCCCCAGGACGTGTTCCCACGGATCTACAGCAGAAAGAGACCGATTTCACCCGCTAAGATCAAACGGAAGAAAATCCCGATCGACAAGAGGAGGAGGACTAGAGTTGGAGGCGAAGAAGAAGACGACGTACGTCCAATGTAGTAAAAGGAGCTTCCGGAGGGCGTTGGAGTACATCTGCGTGCCAACAAACCTAGCAGGTCTCCCACCATCGTCGCTGTGGCCGGCATTTCTCGTTCTCGTCGCCTTTGGCCGTTAGACTCGATGATCTAGTTCGAGTCCACCCGTCTTGTAGCGGATCTTTGGGGCTCAGCGTAACGGATTCGGGCACGTAGACGGACCCGAACCGAAACCATAACGTCATTTCACCGATATTTGGACCAAATATTATATTATTTTAAAGCTCACGTATTGACATGACAATCCTTAAAAAAAAATAAAAATATTATTTATTATTTACTATCCTAATATTACCGATTTTATTTTCTTTTTCTTTTTCATGACCCCTTATTATAATAATAAAAATAATAATAATAATAAAAGAGGTACAGTTCCAACTGAAACCTTTCAAGCCATCTGTTGCTGTAAATTAAGAGCATAATTGTGAGACAATTTTCTGGCATTTACAGCCATCATCATCATCTACTTCTGCAGCCATTAATGCTCTTCTTACCCATCATCTAGGAATAAACAATCATTTCATCGTTGCAACTAGGGTTCTTCGTTCCTTGACCTCGATGAAACTAGACCCTCTTTTCTTCTTCACAAAATTTTCATCCATCAATCTTCTCACTCGCTCCACATCGTTCCACTTGCCTCCCAGAGCATACAAATCAGATATGAGAGTATACACTCCACCATCTTCATCAGGCACGGCCATGCTCAGAACCTTCTCTAACCCCTCCTTAGCAATCTCAAAGTTCTTGTGCTTCCTGCAGGCCGCCAAGAAGCATGTCCAGATGACGATGTTGGGTTCCGCTCTCATGTTCTCGATGATCTTATACGCATCCTCTAACCTCCCGGCCTTGGCGAAAAGATCAACCATGCATCCGTAGTGATGAATCCCAGGCTCGTATCCGAACTCCTCCACCATGCTCACATAATATCTTCGACCCTCCTCTATCAGTCCGGCATGGCAACACGCATTGAGGACCCCCGTAAAGGTGATCTCATTGGGCCGCACACCGGCTTCCCGCATTTTATCGAAGAATGCAACCGCGTCGTTGCCGTGACCGTGCGTAGCCAATCCGCAAATCATCGCAGTCCAGTGCATGACGTTCCTTTCGGGTATTCTCTCGAACACGTGAAACGCGCTCTTTAAGCAACCCGACTTGGCGTACACAGCAATGAGCGACGTCCCGAGTTGCACATTGATTTCCAGCCCATGCTTCTCGGCGTACGCGTGGATGGACCTCCACATCAGCCGCAGCGAACCAGTGCTGGAGCCGCCGGAGAGCAATGTCACGAGCATTAGCGGGTCGGGCTTCAGGTGCCCGTCGCTCATCATGTCACGGAAGAGGGCGAGGCCGATGGCGCGTTGGCCTCTCTCCATGTAGGCACCGATCATGGTGGACCAGGTGGCGATGTCCTTCTCGGGCATGGCGTTGAAGAGGGTGCGGGCGGCGGAGAGGTCGTCGCCGCGGGCGAGGCAGGCGAGCATGGTGTTCTCGGTGACGACGTTTCGGTGGGGGATTTCGTCGAACAGGGCACGGGCGCCGACGGGGGAGGAGAGGGCATAGGCGTGGAGGAGGGCGGATGCGACGTATACATGCGAACAGAGGTTGGTCTTGATGAGGTAGGCGTGGAGGTGAGGGAGGAGGGCGGCGAGGGGAGCGTGGAAGCAGGACTTTAACGCGAAGACGGCGGCGTGAGTCTCGAAGGGGTCGTCGTGAAGCCCTTGCCGGCGTCGGACACGGAGCTTGAAGAGGCGGAGAGCTTCGCGTGGGGACGAGGCGGTTCGGATAGCGGAAGCGGAGGCGGAGGCGGATGCGGCGGCAGCGGCGGAAGGCCGGTGGAAGACATGGGAGAGAGGGACGTGGGCTAAACGATGGAGTTCCAGGTTTGGCATTTGGCGGGAGGGTGGACTTGAACCCGCTCAACGTTATAATCCATTTGGTAAAATTACATATGTATCCCTCCAAAGTGTTTGACTGTGACCATTAATCAAAATTTTATTTTATATTTTTATATGATTATTATTATTATTTATTTATTGGACATCTATAAGAGATATAATATTTTCTTACCAAATAATAGATTTATTGGCCAGTTGAGATTTATTAGGATTTCTAATTTTGTTATTACATATTGTAATTGTAACTAATATAATTTAATTACATAATGTAATTATTATCGTCCATCTAACTAATATAATTTAATTACATGTTTTATCGAAAGAAAATAAAATTTAAAGTATTGTAGAGGGCAGAGACATTTCATCTGCGAACTATGCGTCTTCCCCGTGCATGGCAATGGACGTTTATTAGATGTCATACAAGGCACGCATTTTCACAAACAGATGGTAGGGATGAACATTTGCAGGTGATCACTTCCCTCGGAAGCCAGCCATGATCTCCTTTGGGGGGATGAAGCAGTCCACCGAAAGCCCTGCAACATCGAACACCACGTCTTCGATCCTCCAAGCCTCCTCCATCCTGATCCTGCTGCGCCGCGCAGATGCGTCGCCGAAGCGGAGAACCGTGGCGGCGGACCTCCCTTGGTGAGCCACGAGTACTCCGTCAACCTCTCTGTAGTCCTCGATAACGCTTCCGATGGTGGTCTCCCAGTACATGGCGTCGGAGCCCGGGGCTTCGACTCTGGCGAGGTGGGAGTCCTCGATGTAGGTGAGCAGACCGCTCCTCTGGCTGAAGTATCCATGGAGAACGTGCCTGATTACCTCAGCCGGTCCGTCGCATCTCTCGGCGACCGCAGCTCGATCTGCTGATACTTTTAGCACGAAGCAGTTGTCGCCCCTGATGCGCTTCTCGCCGACGCACCGGGCTTTGGCGAACATTCTCGCCGTGCTCTTCGGGTCCAACCCCTGTGATCAGTGCAAGAAGCATGACGTGAACAGAGAGTTGGCCGCAAATGTTAGTAGCATTAAAGCAGAGAAGGAAGCAAAGACGCAGTGAGGCTTCTCCTCACCTGAACGAGTCGCCGCAGCGGGCGCTGCGGGCCCCTGGCTGCGTGTGTTCCAAGCCATGGCACGCTCCTCCACACCACCTTGCCGTTGCTACCGGAAACCACCTTGTGGCCGGCCACCACAAGCTCCACCGACCACATCCCCGGCGACTTCTGCCACAGCACGAAGCACCCACGCTCTCCCCCGGTTCTCGGTGGCTCATGGCAGACCATCTTCACGGTCCCAGCTGCGTACATGCTCTTCATGCACTGTTTCAGGCATCCTGTTGCGGCCAAGTATTGCTGAATGATGTAACGAGCAGAGCACGTTTCCTGCCATGGAAGAGAAGAATTCGTCAGCAAACTCTGGTGATGACAGACCTCACGTTGAAGTAGAGAGATGGAGAACAGAACATTACCATGGGACTATCTTTGATACAGAAGATGTGGGTTGGTGCATCAATGGTCACCGGAATGGGAGCCAATGGACACCCCAGCACTCCAAGAATTAGCCTCAGATCCGTCCTCTTCGATGCGCTGCGGGAATGGAAAGGGGTCGAGGAATGAGCCCCCGACATGGCTTTGTCCATGTGCAACCGCAGCCATGTTCTGATCACTTCCCAGTATCTCTCCTTCTTGGCTCCTTCTCCATGTGCTTCAGGGTCAGGGCCTTCCATTAGAGGCCCCAGTGGCTGCACAGAACACACATGGTTCCTTCCTCTGCTTCTTGGACCCATGACACACCTATGATCACAAGAATGATGACAGATGAAGGAGATGCAATGAGTGAAAGAGAGAACCAAGGAGATGGTTGTTGGATCTGGTGTCTCAAATGCTATTAATATAAGAGAGAGAGAGAGAGAGAGAGAGAGAGAGAGAGAGAGAGAGAGAGAGAGAGAGAGAGAGAAGGGTAGGTTCTTTTGAGCTAGAGACAAAAGGGAGACAGCCTATATGTTCCACTGGCAGGGGAATGAATTCAAAATGGCTGCCTCCCATGTCTTGGGTTTCCTCCTCATTGCCTTTAACTTTATTCCCTACATCCCTTCTGCAAGGCTCTGCAGTCCTTTTCAAAATGCTACTGAGAGACAGTGATCAGCCAGTGGCTCTGCAACACTCACCCATGAGATTGGCAACACATGCTTGTGCCTCCATGTTTCTTTGTAGTCACAAACTGGTTTTCCAAAGGTTCAAATAGGGTGGCTGATGCTTGATGAAAGTGGCAAGGCAAAAGGACCGACAATGTTTCTATGAGAACCAAGAAATGGAATCCAAGGAAGGTTAGTATTCATTGTGGCATGATTTCCCTACTCCTCATCAGCTAATCACAGCTTTCCATGGGTTTTATATAGACCAAGGGCAAGAACATGGTTATCAATGATGACCTTCCAAGCTAAGTTATGCATCTGTCACTGATGGGGCTCTTCCAGATTCACACTGAAAACTTTCTGTGGAAGATGGAGATCAAACTAAGCATGCTGAATTATTACAATAAGCTCACTCTTCTGATAGGAACTAAAGTGATTGATATCAGTTTCCTAGAAAGATTCATCACCATCAAAACAACAATTTCAGAGCATGTGCTTGGCATCAAAAGCAGCATCACCCAACCTGAAACATTTGATTGTCCAACTTGGGACAATTTATCATTCTTTGTCTGCATTCCTTGTTCTTGGTAGCAGAGAACAACAACTTGGGATAATCTCATCCTTATCAGCACAACCATATAATTCAGGAATCATATGATTCTTCAGAGTGGACTACAGGCTCATCAGATTTTGCCCAGACTTTTAAATCATGCAGCAATCCAAAAGTCCTCCTGTTTGCAGACTGTTGGGATTTGAGCATGACAGATTCCTTGAAGATGACCCTCCAATCTGAGATGAAGCCGAGAATCCAGAGAGCACCACACTCTGTTGTTTTGGGCTGTACCAGAGATGAAGCTGCTGCTACTGTTGCTGCATCATCAGGAATAGGTATGAAGACTATTTTACAGCACAGATCAGTAGTAGGAAATAAAGCTTCTTAAGGAGTCCTGCAAAATAAACAAAGAAGGAAGAATATTCCATGAATAAACAGTAGTATTTTTTATAATGAATTATGCACCTCCACTAGATTATTATCATTATTTTCCTTCTTTCTCACAAAAGATATGTAGATCATAGACTAGATTTGAAAGAAAAAGAGGAAACTGGACCCTGCCACTACTAACATCTCTTTCTGATGGAAGCATGAGGGATACAACAACAAAGAAGGAAGAATAAAAACAGTGGAGGATAAGACAATAAGTAGGCATCTTGAGAACAACCAAACTTGCATGGGTGGGTAAGGTCAACATCTTTGCCTATTGTTGTTACTCTTGTGGTCACTCAAAATGAGTGAGATTGATTCATATCAGTGAGCCAAGTTCATATTCCACCTCTATGTCTTTGGCACACCATTTTGGAAGAAGAACCATGTGTTTCTGAAATGACTGAACTATCTATGTAGGCTTAAATGCTCTCCAACATTTTTATGAGATGCACAAACCCAATATCCAATACACACAAAACATTTAGGCACTGGGAGGGGGGGTGGGGGGGGGGGGGGGGGGGGGCTGGGGAATTACTCCACATGCTTGAGAACATCATCCTCCTCTTCCATAACCTTAATTTACTTCAACAACAATGGACATTATAATTGATACAATCTAGGCCATCATGCATGCCATTTCTACAAGAAGGAAACCCATGCATATGATGACAAGTTACTTCGGCCAAAACAAATGGACATTATATACTCAGGTCTTTGGAATGAGTACTAGTGCCAAAGTCATCACAACTGTGTAGCTCATAATCTTTCTAATTTTGGAAGAACTAGAGGGTTCTCTAGAGAGTTGGGGAATCTGACCCCATGGATTTTGCTGATGTAATAGCTAATCAGGGGTGAATGAATGTAAGGTTTTTTATTCAAAAAATAATGATAAATAAGTGGATGTTATTTCTTTTAGAGAAGAAAAATCTAAACCAGATCCCTTTTCCTTCAACTTTTATCTCATTGGAGGGGTTGGAAAAGATATAGTAATTACATATTTTTGCATTCATCCTGAGGTGTAGATTTTAATTTTTTTTCACGTCACTATTATGTTTTTCTATTAAGACATATCTAGTGCTGCATGCTCCTCTTCAGATGCAATATAGTGTATGTTTCTAAACTCACCTTGATTGAAAGCTGTTGAGAAACAACTTCTCCCTCATGTCTCACAAAGCAAAGTTATTACCTCTTAAGGCTTCACTTGTATGATCTCTATTATTTCCCTGATCCTTTCTCTTACATCTAAACCCACAAAAACCAGGCAGCAAAGATCATCACTTTGATATACAGAAAACAGGACAAGCTCATTTGGAAATCATAGTAATCAAGGGGGCAAGGTTATTCCAGACACATCAAAGAACAATTTCCATTATAGGGAGTCACTAAAACCAAAAGAACCATACCAATAGCATCAGAACTCAAAATAATTTTTACAAAAGAAAAAATTTACACACTACAAACATAGACTCAAACATGATGAATACACAGAGGCCACAAGGCTGGTAGCTGACCTGGAACTGTTCAGTTCAATTTCCAAGCATAAACATGACTCAGCTCAAGCATTAGCTTAATCTATGAAATACTAATCTAAGTTGTGATACCAGTAAATGATGCTTTCATATGCAAGGAATTGATCTTTGGATTCTCACAGTTACTGAATCCACAAAAAGAGAACTTGATAGCTTGCTGTGATGCTGTAGTATTTGATGTATCTTTCTCGAACCCAGTTGGTGAATAGCTATTTGGCAGTTGATTTTATGTCCAACTGAATCGGAAGGTTACATCTGGTTGTCTAATAGAATGTCATTTTCCTGCTTCCCAGTTCTGATTTGTCTAAAGCAACAAGCCTCCTTATCCCTTCTTTACCGGTGAGAAATAGTGAACGATACTGGAACCTTTTCTAGATGTATTTGCACGTTTAGGTGGATGAAACCATTCTCGGATTTCTCTTTGTATTTCCATAGGTAACTCATCTAGAACAGATGGATCGATATTTTCCATGTTGATTCCCCATGTATATCCATTCCGAGTCTGGTTGTGATGACCATCACTGTCAATGCGATCCTCTGAAAATCCTACTTGTTCATCTATTTGTTCAAGATCTGAATGTTCCTCACATTCTACATGAGGAAGATAACAGCTTATAATTATGCAAGAATCACAAAACAACAGATAACAGGTTTGAAAATGGTGTCCCATTACCAGGAAATGATGACGAAGATGCCTGATCCAGAGAAGATCTTTCACAAGCTTGGTTCATGGTATGAAAAGAAGAATTACTGCTTTGAAAGAACTTTAAGATAGAAGATTTCCGCTGGCAATTCCAGAAACAGGACATCAGATGCAGCCAAGGACCATACAAACAATGCATCTTAGATTACATACTTCCAGAAATTTCATGTAATTCATTCTATGATGTAAATTTGGTTTATAAGAAACTATGCAAATATTGTGTTGCAACTCACATTCAGAAAAGAAACAAAAGATAAGCATAGAAGTTTGAAGATAACGATATGCTGTATTAAAGGACACTATGTCACCAAGTTTCTAGTTGTACTACATGTTCTATAATATAGATCCTTAAAAATGAAAAAAAAAATCCTAGCTCATGCTCAACAGGTCTGGAAGCTTCATCTAAAATAGCTCCTCCATTATCAGTCACAGGACCTTCATATTGCAAAAGTAAGTACACAGGGACTCCGTAGTCAATAATGTGCAGATTTGCAAATCATTAGGATGATTTGGAGTCAGTATAAGAACCAAAAACTTTAGATAGCTAATAAAAATCAGAAACAAAGCTTTTAAAAGGGTTATTGTGGGGTGCCCAAGAAAAAATCTGTAGTTCAGATTTTTGTTGCAGCCAACCAACAATATATGATGTCCCAAAATTCTTCAAGTGATATGCATATATTTAAAGTCCAAGACATGGTTCTAGGTAGATATGCTGCTTCAAACTAAGAATAAGCTCTTGTTGTTGTATAGATCAACTAGCTGCTATATCTAATTGTTTTCTTGTGTTCATGGTTACCAACAGCAATTTACCAGGCTACTTATGCTATTGCCTAATCAACAGACAGGCTTCTGACATTACCATGTAATTGCATGGACCAATATACAAATATAAAATCATGCAAAGAACCATTATGTATCACTAGTACATATAAATGTGAATGCATATAATTAAATATGAAAATATTAAATAAATTCATGCATGCAACAAAATATATAGATAGCTTGTTTTGAGATATATATGGTGCATGATTAATCTTGCTTTTTGAGTGTATATGCTTTTATGAACTATAATGCGTCTTCCAAATTGCTTCAGATATCAATATTCCCATAGAAAGTTATAATACACTAAAATAGAGAATATAAAAATCAGTAGGTAGCACTTACAGCATCTACAAATTCGCTACCAAAAAAGGTAAGAAAACCTACTTTTTTCTTGAAATTGACCTAGGGCCTCACCTAGGTGCCTGGGTGTTGCCTGGGCTTTATGATATTGAAGGTCAACCCACCTCGGCTTCTTGACAACTATAATTGGACCAATGCCCAGTGGGGTGCAGAAAAGACACTTGCAACCATTTTTGAGTTTCCAATGCTCCAGTTTGAAACATCAAACTTAGAGCTTAGACGAACTTTTAATTTACATGGGAATGACCTAGCTTCTGTCACAAAATGTGGATGACTATGGCTATTAAAGTCCACGATGCTTTGGAGTTTGGACAGGAAAAGTTTAGACAGACTCTTTCTACCATATTAAAACATAAAACAAAAATTTCATTGCCAGATCTTATTCTGTAGATATCTTTCAAGAATTTCCTTCCGACCAACAGGACAAAGAAGAATACAAACTTATACTATTTAGCATGATGAGTCAAAAGACTCAAAACAGAATGCTTCATGGTTGTCATATAATAATAACAGTCATGCTCTTCGAATCTGATCAAATGATAAGGGCATGGCTACCAAAGTTCCACATCAACCATAAAAGATCTTCATGATTCACCTACCATGTAAAATACCACTTTTTATATAAAAACTAGATGGTCTTAATAAACACAATTGGATATGAGAACATACCACATCTTTTGTCTTTCCAACAGATGAGCCTATTCTCTTTAGTGGTTTGGCTTGAAATATTATGTCAATATCATTGCTAGCTGCTTCAGAAGCAAGTGCCTTTTGTTTTATTTCTTGATCCATCACTGTACAACCTTTGCTTTGTACATCATCTAACAGAAGATGAAAGAAAAAGGAAGACAACTGAAAAGAAGGATATGTAGGATTGAGTATGACCTGTAGAAGACAAGGGAAGACTTTCATTGTGAAATTCACCAGCACCACTTAATGAAGTGGAAGAAGGAATTTTGCCTTGGAGAAATTTCAGAATTGAACATGTTCCCTATCAAAGGAAAAATGGAAAAATAAACAGCCAAATCCTGATACACAACATTTAATTTTTAATTTAATGTTCTTTTCAGTGAATTAGCCATGCTAATACCAAACACCAAGAACTTGAATCATTCAAGTAGTTCCATTAGAGAATGCTGCATAAAATATCTCCACTTAACATCATCCATAGAATCTACATACTAAATCTGATGCATAATGAACAAAAGAACAAGTTATTGAACCAATGAACAGAACATACACAAAGATAATACAGGAAACCACATCCACAATGTTGTCAAGCAGATGTAGGAAAAAAATGATAAGCTACACATTGTTTCTATAGCATCTCAAAACAATAATTTGCAATTGTCAAAGTAACAACTTTCAAGAAGACGGACTGACTGCAGATGCCCAGTCGAGGATAAACTTGTTATATACCAGGTGGAGGTGTAAAATCTGCAGACCAACACCTAAATAAACCACTCCAAAATGTCAATCCCAGAAATCTCTAGAACATTGGAGAATGCATGATTGTTTCTGCCTTGGCACCACGTCTCACAAACTTGGTCTATGGCCTTGGCAAAAGAGGAACTCCCTTTTTTAATTCATACTTAGTTAAGCCTTTTGAAGACAGACCATCATAATCAGTAGGAGCTGGTGCAGTCAGAATGGGTGGTAGGCTTTAGAAGTTCCTTTATTTAGCCTAACCTGCCACTAGCATTTTTGTTAGGAATGAAATCCTTGTAATGACTCTATTGGAAAGAGGCAATGTACAAAGTATTCATCCTTATACCATGTCTTTAGCCGTCGAAGGGCTCCATCTGAGATAAGGACAAATACACACTACACAGGACTAACAACCCTGTGGATTCCAAGCTGTCATACTTCGCCTGTCCTTTACCAAACTTGATGCACATCCAACAAATTGACTGTAATGGGATACAATAAATCCAATTCAAAACAGTCACAAAATTGAACTGCTCAAACCCCCTTACAAAACAATTAAAACATAAATAAATACATAGCTCAGCTAAAGGTAGTAAAAGATATAAAAACAAAAGAGGTTAATTAGACATGAAACCAAGTTTTTAGGTCAGAAAGCACCAATGCACTTTTCTTGTGAAAAATCACATCGACATGATATATTGGAATGAAATGATCCCAGCCCTTGATCTTCAGAACATAACAATGTGTTTACCAATTATCAATTATCAAGCATCGAGCTGCATCATTAATCTTTAATATGACCTTGAGACTGGAATCTACATAAAACACAATCTAGGCAGATGAAGCACTTTCAATATGATGAGCAATTATATGAATATTCTGGTCCCAGAAGTAGCAGTCTTAACTAAGCAAAAAGACAATAGTAAGTGATATTGTGATCACATCATGCAAGACTAACAAACTGACAATATGAAATGTTAGAATATAGATGCTACAGGCTTACTTGTGGTAAATCTGATATTTTACTTGCTGCAATGGAAAGAGATGTTATTCCCCAACCAATGTGTTGGGAACCCAAAAAGTCACGAAGACCAGAATCAAATAATTTCACTGCATCTTCTTGGATTTTTGCAGTTCCATAGCGCAAGGGACAGGATTTTGATGGAAATTTCCTTTGGGGTTCCATATCATTTTCCTAAAGAACACACATAAAAATAAAAGACTAATTAATCATCTTTATAGAAGTATGCATGCATGCACATTTATGCAGAAAGCACAATCTAAAAGGACAGCCAAGTAAATACTTCAATAAGGTACCTTGAATGCCCTAGCATGTAATGTCAGCGTATGTGCAATGCGCCTGTTCTGATCCAAGTCAGACTGAATACGATCACTTAGTTCGTCACACAATTGATTGACCCAGTTTTCAACCTATTTCACTCCAGGATAAGAAGGAAAAGAAACAGAACAGTTATGAAAAGTGAACAATTTTCTGTGTCACCATCACTCCAGGATAAGAAGGAAAAGAAACAGAAGAGTTATGAAAAGTGAACAATTTTCTGTGTCACAACTCGCAACACATTGACATCTTGGTAAACCAGTCGACATAAAGGACCAATTAGATAATAGTAATGTCAATTAAACATCAGCTCTATTGATATGGCACGAGATTATTTTAACCACAGAACATACATAACACTGTCATATTACAGTGACATGAAACACACAACTCTATGTAGCCAGGGTGGATGAGTTACTACCACAGGGTTGTCTTTGTCATATTTAATGAAATGATTGTGTTAGAGAGATTTCTATTTGCAATACTTTTTTTGTTTTTTACAACCCTACATTAAGAACTTTGAATATTCCTAAGTCATCCTTTTGTAAATAGATATATATGCCCTCAATTTATAACTTAATTCCAGTAAAATCTTTTCACTCCTTACCTACAACCCTTTTTCTTCCCCTTTTTTCCTTTCTTCTTCTTCTTCTTCTCCTCCTCTTGATCGCTAGAGGTGTAAAATGACAAAAAAAAGACAGATAATGAAATGGGATGAACTGAAGATCGAAGAGGAGGTGAGAAATAATTTTTGATATTTATTACAATGATTTAACGTTTTTAGGGTTATGTACATTCTGTAATAGCTCAGAAGGCACCATCTTCTAGGTCAGTTGCATTAACCCAGAAGATGTCATATTTTGAGCCTTTGCAAATTGCCTAGTAGGATGCGCACGCAGTGGGGAGAGCTGGTGGCAGTAGCGTATACGGGCAAGAGCTATGGGGAAAGAAAAAAATAAAAAAAGGAGAAGGATAGAAATAGAATTAGAGGGGTTGTAAATAGTAAACTATTATTTTATTATTTTTTTAAGGGATTGTGAATAGTAAGGGAGCTCTAAATAGTAAGCTCCTTGTGTTAGGCTCCTAAACAAACACTTCCACTCAAAAGAGTGCATTTTCATAATTATTATTCACAAAAGAAAAAGTAATCAAGAAAAAATGGCATACATGCATAATACCTATGGTTGCACGATTACTAATAAAATATTAGATAGAAGCAGTAGATCTCGACTCCTTGGTGTTGGCACATGGATCTTTCTGTATCACTGAGCTCTTTATAGGGAAATCATAGACATCTTAAGAGATATATGAAATAAGACCATGGCACAAACTACAAACTGTGTCTGGCAAGACAAGATCTTGACAATTGATCAATCAGCTGAATATACTCATGATCTTACATGGAAAGGAAACTTCCCAACAGGAAGCTGAATGGGTGGGTATCTTAGAGTACATATGTACTGAAAGAATGAAATCAATAGAAGGAAGGGAAAAGTAATTTGCATCGTGTTAGAACTTAATGTATGAAGAAACTAAAACCCTGTCAAGAAAACCAAAGCATCTATAAATTATCCTGTCTGCCATGTGATATCAAATAAATCAAGCTGGAATTGTAACTGCAGAGAACTTTCTGGAGGACTCTAATTCCCCATAATAAAAGGAAGCACATAAACCACAAATTCATGTTTAAAGCAACATAGGAGGAATTCAAAAAGTGAAGAAGGCTCCTATATAAGTAAAAAATTGCAAGTTGCAAATCATTATAGGCCAAACAAAGACATGCTTTTGCAAGTAAATAGATGCAGGCATTAAGTATTTCATTTTGAATGATCAAGAGAATACATACAGAGGCAATGGTTTTCAATGCTTGTGGTCCCGGAAATGTCTTTCCACAACCATGGCTTTTAGGTAGAAGACGGTCCACAACTGCATCCCCACTGATACCTCTAGAAATATTCCACAACCATGTGCTAGAATTGGAAGAAGAAAAAGTTAAGATGCAGCGATAGCAAAATTAAACTAACATAAAGGTGGATATGACTCTTAAAGGGATTGATAACAAAAATAACCTTTTTCTTATATACAACAATCTGAACAGTCGAATCTATCAGTATAAAATCATTTGCAAGTTACAATATTATAATATCATATGTATTTGTTGCCACATCGAAGCAGTTTTTGCTCAAGGTTCAGTTGTCATTATATTTAATGTATGTCACTATGTCCTCATACTTCTAACCCAGACATGAAGTAGAAAAGTATATCACAGAAGTACATGAAAAATTGTCCAGACTTTAGACTACTTTCAAGCAAGGAATCAAATACTAGCTGGTACGATATGCATTGATCAGTATTTATCAATCAGACCATATAGGTCGGTACTGGCTGGTATTCATTTTTTTTATTTTTTTCTCTGTGGATCCGTATACCGTCTGATACACCACTATTGCACTAGTATGGCTGATTACGGTAACCAGTACCAGTTCAACATTTAATTCCTAGATTTCAAAAACCAGGACCATAAGTGGCCCAAGGAAAATGCATGTAGTTAACTCCAAATGTTATTACGTTCTCCACCTAGCCTTAAGGAATAGGATATTAGATACATACGACATAATACTATATTCATATTACCAGAATATGAGTTTCATATAATGCGACAATATGTGTATCTAAAACATGTCATTTGTTGTTTCAGAGAACTCATCATAATAACCTAGAATCTAACATAGAATGGCTAGATAGAAATAGCCATACATAAATGCAAAGCACATTCAGACATCATTTATAACAATCAAAGACCTACAAAAAGGACTAAGCAAATATTACTTGCCCCTATATGAGTATCTAGGATTTCTTTCATGCACATCTTACGTGGACTTTATGATCTTGGGTACTCATATAAAAACAAATAACCTAAACAACATCTTCAGGCTAGTTCTTTTAGAAAAGATCTACATCATTACAAAATAATATTTCAATTGTAGCCCACATCCATATTTGCTAGTTACCACTATTGTTCCAAATTTTCGGATCCAATATTCTGGTCATGGTTTGGGGGGCACATAAGAGTTAGATTATAGTAGTTGAAGAGTCTAATTAAGGATGTTACAACTAAGCAGGGAGAGATATGTTATGTCAAGTTTATGGAAGCAATCCCCCAGAATGTGAACGAGAAAGGCTTCATAAGAAAAAGAACGAACCAAAAAGGATTTTTTTAATATGGTTAGGCCTTAAGAACAACATTTTGAGTCATTATCTTTTTTGAGCTGATACTTGATAAATAATATTTGGTATGAGATTTTGCTTCATGTATGTATTTCGCATATAAAAAAGTAGTGAACAAAAGCCCACCAGTAGGAAGATCAGTTACCATAGATATTTGATAAAAAAATGTGTGTGACAGTAAAATCCATGCAAGATAGCCTATGAAAACACTAATAATGCATTATATCTTGTCAAGATATTATCAAATTGGTTTAAGTTACTTGTCGTTTCCATAGCAAATGGTTGTGTTTTTCAACAAAATTAAGCTAGAAAAAAAATCCAAATGCTGGCATTGTATAGCACAATTTTTCCATGCTAACCCTGGTCATAGTGTCTTTACACTGAAGCAGTCAATAAAAGAGAACTATGGCTGCTGACCTGGTGCATAATGATAAATGGATGTGCAAGTGCAACGTATGAAAAGATCAAATTAAGCAATCAATGACGATAAAAAATGAATAATCAGTCTATGTTATATATGAACATTGCACATGTGTCATGATAACTAAAATCATTATCACTTCCAAAACTTTCAAGATCAAACAGATTAGTATGAATCTTATAAAAATTATATCTCGAGGTATTAGTTGGAAGAGTGAGTGAACTGGAGATTCAGGTCAGTGCATCCATTGTATCGTTCTTGTTAGCCAGTTTTTGCTTGTGACATTAACACAGCTAAAGATCTGTATTCTATTTTCAGCTCGCTTATGTAATTTTAAAGATAACTGCATTTGCTTTAAATTTTAGAATTTAACAATTGCATCATAAACTCAATATAATTGTACAGATTATTTTTTTTTATTTTAAGGATGATAGATTTTAACTGTTAAAAACAATCTTGAGAGAATACAAGTTGCCAAAATTCCCTAATCAGAAAGCAAAATTAATAGCTAACTAAAACAAGGTTAATATATTTGAAAAGTAAAACAAAAAGTGTGACTTTACCCTGTATTAACACCATAATGTTCTTGCAATTTCTCTTGACTGAATTGTAGCAAATCACCAATAGTATTCACTCCAAGATCAGTTTGTAGGGAGCTTCCAAGCTTCCCACCAAGTTGTTTCCTGCAAGATTGTGCCATTTCAGTGACGGCAACTCGAACATTACCAAAATACAAATAACTGTAAATATTACATCATAGAAATAAAATGAGCAAAGCTGTCACACATTTCTGAATGTTAATAATTAAAATGATGCTATTTAAAATTGAAAGGAAGTCTGACAAAGGACAACCAAAATAAATCATGCAGAGAAGCTACAGAAAACTATTACATTTTCTTCACGGGCAACGATGCTAGCAGATCTTTAACTGATGAGGATGGAACAACAGTTTGTTGCGCAGGCTTATGCATAGCACTTGCGAGTTTGGCTAACATCTGCCATGAGTACTATACATAAGTTCAAGAGCAAATGATGAAACATGTGAAATGTTAGTGAGCTTCTAACTTAGTTGAAAGCACTGAGATCTAGCTTAATACTAGAAGAAAACTGGAAGCTTTAAATTATTGATAAGTCAATTCATAATTTCATTCCTGTTATTACATTCTGAGAAATAGGTGAAGGAAGATAAGGAAGCAGCAACTTTCTCCCCTTCTGCTTTTGTTGGCTACCTTGTTATGAGCAATGCCAGCAGAACAAGTGAATTTTGTTTCATATAGAACTTTCATCCGAAGTTGTTCCACAATAATAGCTCCACAAGCCAATAACTTGTCCTGATGATCAGCATCACTTTGACGGAGCCATTCTTTGACATTCTCTTCTCTTTCATTACCTTCCTGAAGAAGACCAAAGCCCAAGATCATACTCAGTGTGAGAGATCAACTTCAAGATGGAAGAGAACTGAAACATGAAGTGTAATCTTATGAAACTAAAATGAAAGAAACTAGAGAATAATAAAAATAAAGTTTAATTAATGAAATATTTAAGGAATTGAAGTGCCAATATGCCCGTAAGCACATGCCAGCAAAGTATCAATAGGATGGGCATCGTACACTAGTTTCACCATTTCTTTTTTTAGAATCAAGTGTTAAGTGCATGCCAATACTCATGTTTAGCACAGAGCCCATCTAAGTTGGCATGTGACACCCGCTCACTAAGAAACTAATATTTTATCCAATACATCATATAGTGAAAAGTATTCATATCCATGAAGCAAAAGAGAGAATGAAGATGAACTAGTCAGCAGTATCTTACAACATGAAGACCTAAAACATGTGACTTCAGAACCTCTTCATCAATTTCTTCTAGCACCTCAGGTGGAGTTTCTGAGAGCATCATCTCAGCAGCATCGGTGAGGTCAAGATAAACTTCATCAATTGATGCTCGCTCGCATCGTCCTTTAGTTGCAAGTATGGAAACAACCTATACACTCAGAATCCACCAAAGACTTAACATTGGATGACTTAACAATAAGCACAAAGATCATCTTGCTAATCGAAATGATAGTCATGTCAGAATAAGCATATTACGCTTTGAACAAACCTCAGAGCCAGCATTTCGGTATAAATTTAAATCAGCTTTTCCACGGGCAACAGGAACTTGAATTAATTGAATATTTGGACAAATTCTTTTGGCCTCATCTCCTCGCATAGAACTGAAGATCTTGATTAATTATAACTTCTAACTGAAAAATAAAGAATGAAAGTGATATATTATTACAATTGAAATAAATAATAAACTAACCGCTTCACACCAAATTTTCGAGCTTCATAACCAACTGCGATCAGGCCCCCACCTTTCCATGAGTTATATTGTACCACAGCAGTTGGCAAACCCCTCAACTCTGGATTCTTGCGTTGTTCCACTACAAAAAAAATGTACAAAATCTGGTCATCTTCTTTTTAGTAAGTAAAATTTATCATCTTAATGATATTATATAATTATATATGTATATATATATATATATATATATATATTTGCTACAAATCTTATTTTCTGATCAATGACAAACATAATATGACTAACCTAGGTCCTGAACGGTCAAATTATTTATATAAAAAGTAGGAAGATGTATTGATCTATTATGCACACTGTGTAAATATTGGCCACACAGTGGTAACTTCTATTTCAGACACGCTGTCCACCATAACCTCAAATTAAGAAAGCAAAAAAACTTTGCTCTAATCATAAGCAACAAGAGCCAAGAGCAGTGTAAAAAAAGCTTCTCAAAACAAGTAGCTTATTGGTCGTAAATGCAACCCAACATAGTGTATATCACTGGTTAGTATGTTTGTCTTTTCCAGTAAATTCTACATCTTATAGGAAGCTTGCAGTAACAAAATAATATTTTAAAAAAAAGGAAAACATAGTGTATATCACTTAGTGGTTAGTATGTTTGTCTTTTCCAGTAAATTCTACATCTTATAGGAAGCTTGCAGTAACAAAATAATATTTTTTTAAAAAAGGAAAATTATATCAAGAGGCTATTTAGTAACATGTTTCATTGTGTGATATGCCACTTTAAGGGAGTTTTAAAAATATATTATAAAGAAAGGGAGCCTAAATCAGCTCCAGCTTGTAACCTAAATCAGCACAACCAAGAGCATTTAACACCTCGTAGAAAACAGCAGAATGACAAATTTGGCAAACTTGGTTTTAACATAACAAACATTCTTTTTTGTTGTTTACCAAACTGTAAGGGAAAAAAAAAATCAGGAGTTCGACCATGACTATCAAACAAAGAATCCTCCATCTAAATTAAACCATTTAGAACTTAGTTATGGCTAAAATGACGCCCACATAATATGGTAAAACATAAATAATCGAAATTGACAGAAGTATCCTTCGAGAACCTAGATTTACGGAAACAGGAGATGCAACTGGAACAGAGATGTAAATCGGTAACCCAAATAACAAATATAAACCCCACTTGACTCGTATAACAACAAATTAATGAATTAAACGGAACGAAATTAAATAAGTTCCACCGCTAAAGTGAAAGTTAGGGGGGTTCAAGAATCGACAACACAATTCGATTCTCAACTAACATATAATTTTTCACAAGATTGCGGCCACATGGCAAATTATTTATTATGGAGATGCAACTTGCAGAATCTGATTCCCAGATGAAACCAAGGTTTTGAGAAAAAGGGAAAGAAAAATGTCCACATTTGGCCTCGATCACGTATGACGGTGGAGAAGAGCGAGAGAGCGGAGAAAGACCTTGGACGTAGAAGCAATCCATGTCGACGTGGGCGATCACGCGCGCGTTCTGCGGCTCCGGCCGGGCGATTGGCATCCTTCCCTCTCCCTATCTCTCTCTCTCTCTCTCTCTCTCTCTCTCTCTCAATCGATCGATGGAACCATGAAATGGCTTGCCCTACTCCACTACCGACCTTGCCCTCCCAAACCCTTACCTCTAAACAAATAACATATATATTAATTAGCCTTTGCTTCCTAAACTTCAAATTAACTGCACCAATTAATTCTCCAGTTTTATTATTATTATTATTATTATTATTATTGACTTCATAAACACTAATTCATGTTGCCATTACAATAAATGATGCTAATAAAAATTGAGTGGACAATTATAGGATAATTTTTATCAGCCAAGTATTCTTAAATTAAACCTTTGGAATTTGATTTCACCATATATCTTTTTATGAGTTTGATCTAATTATCCATGATGGGGTGAATCAATTTGGTAGACTTTAACTTATGCACCCTAAAACACTCAAATTATACTGGAAATATCTTTTAATATTTATTATATTATATATCATACTCACGCCTTAACTCAAACATTAGATCTCTCACTTATCCAATGGTACACTCATCGATCAAAATAATATCCAAGTTAGAATAACTTGATTAAACCTTTACATCTAGGATCAATGGACATTTCTTCAAGGACTAAGTTCAAGACTTATTTGGACTTATCTGATGAGGAAACATCTATGGAATATAATTGGTTGTAATGTAACAATAGTACTAAACTTTACAGATAAAAAATGTCATGAAGAGAGAGAGAAAGAGAGAGAGAATATTAAATGTAAAAGTTAAATTTATGTTAAAATATATATTTATTTAGATTACTCCTCATGTATTGCTGAACAAAATGAATATGATTTGACTTCACTATTTAGAGAATGATTTAGTAAATACTATCTAAAGTAATTTTTTAATTTTTCAGTATTTCTTAAAAAATAAAAATTTATTTTCAGAAATATCATTTTAGATGAAGATGAGCCTATTTTCATACATAAATAAAATATTATATTATTCATGATCTTCGAAAAGAATATATTTAATAGAGTTGAGTTCTACATCTATTTAAAGTTTTTTTTGAAGATTTTAGAATATTATCTTTTATAATATTCAAAGTATATTTAAAAGAATTACTTATAAGGGATAATAATAAAAAATTAATCAAGCATAATATCTCGAGATGCCACATATTTATATATTTATTTAATGAGATGATGAGTGAATCGGATACGATCACTAATGAGCTAATGATCACATCATAAATCAACTATTCACTTAATAATTTTAACTATAAAATATTTGTCCCAATCTTCATTAGTAGCATTCGAACAATCTTCTTTCGATTTATATCGTTGTTCGAAAAAGAACTCCGGTTTACTGCTAATAGTATCATTTTTTTTTTTGTCATTATCTTTTTATTAAAAAATAATATCTTCATATTTCTTCATATGTTTATAAACTCTCGCCGCCTTTCGACAACTAAAATTTTTGAGAAGCAAACTCTACTAAGGATAATTGTTTTATTTTAGATTGTAGAGCAAGCAACGTTTTATTTTAGACCATAGAGAAGATGGTTTGCAGGTTCGATGAAGTGACATTGACTCGAACAAAGTTGACTTGGGAGACCTGTGATGTGTAAGGGAGTCCATAGATCTCATCACCATCCATCTTTAGATTTATTATTCGACAGTCTGATGGCTTATGGTTTTTTATGACTACCATTGTTCTATTTGCATAGGGTGTGTTAGTCTTTTCGAACTAATAAATATATGTCCTAAAAACTTATATATATGGCCGGCACGGTGCTCACATATCAATGGATTCCTAATAATATGATAAGCATATTCAAGTCAAACAAGATCGAATACTATGCAGATGGAACATATTTAACGCATGCATAAGTAACTCGTGCCGAGGAAATAATGGTTGTTAAGATGTAGCAAAAGGAGTGGTTCTGACATTGCAGAAAAGATGAACAGGAAGAATACTTTTGCGACATGGAATGCCATTATGATGAAGCATCAAAAAAGAAGATTGGCACAGATGAGTGAGTCGAAGTCACCATCGAATCTTTTACAAGTGTTTTATTATGGTTGTTGTTGATTTTGCTGATGCTTTGGTGGGCATTATTATTATGTAGGTGGAGGCTTCATTACCAGCTGTTGTAGAGATTGATCTCTTCGATCCTACTCCTGAACTGTTGTTCTTCGAGCCATGACGATGAGATCGAGTGTTTTAGCTGTTCTCTGCTGCATGTGGACTGTGATGATCCCCGGTGCGTTCTCCCTCTCCTTCAACTTCTCCAGCTTCGACCAGGGCGTGTCATCGAAGCTCGAGTTCCAAGGGGACGCGTCGTTGCAGAACAAGGAGGTCAACCTCACGAGCTACCCCATGCTGTACAGCGTCGGCAGAGCCGTGTACCGGGAGCCGCTGCGCCTCTGGGATGCCGCCACCGGGGAGCTGGCTGATTTCACCACGCAGTTCTCCTTCGTCATCGACTCCTTCGAACCCGCGTCCACGCATGGCGACGGCCTCGCTTTCTTCCTCTCCTCGTATCCGACCTCCATTCCTGCCTACTCCAGAGGCGCCTTCCTCGGCCTCTTCGGCAACAGCTCTCTCGATGGTTCCACCGCCAGCACGGTGGCGGTCGAGTTCGACACCTTTCCGAATGCGTGGGATCCGCCCGCCGACCACGTCGGGATCGATGTCGACTCGATCAACTCGAGCGCCGTGGTGGAGTGGAGCAGCAGCCTCAGGAACGGCCGGCGGGCGAATGTTTGGGTGAGCTACAACGCCAGCACTTACAATCTCAGCGTCTTCCTGACGTATGAAACGAACCCGGCTTTTCGCGCCGGCGATTCCAGCCTTCACTTCGTCGTTGATCTGCGAGATGTGCTGCCGGAGATGGTCGCGATCGGCTTCTCGGCGTCGACGGGCAACGCGACGGAGACGCACAGCCTGCTGTCGTGGTCTTTCGACTCGACCCTGCAACCAAGGAGGAAGAAGAACAAGGTCTGCCTCGAGATCGGTTTGGCCATTGGAGTGGGCGTCTTGATGCTCGTGTCGGGGTTGGTATGGTTCGTGTTCTCCAAGAAGGCCTCCAGTAGGGATCTGAAAGAAATAGACGACATCGAATGCGACGAGGCCATCGACGATGAGTTTGAGAGGGAGAGGGGGCCGCAGAGGTTTCCTTACGAGGAGTTGGCCTCTGCGACGAGGAATTTCTCCAAGGAGGGGAAGCTCGGGGAGGGAGGATTCGGATCGGTCTATAAAGGCTACCTGAAAGATCTGAAACTTGACGTCGCCATTAAAAGGGTCTCTCGGTGCTCGAAACAGGGGAGAAAGGAGTACGTCTCCGAGGTCAAGATCATAAGCCGGCTGCGGCATCGGAACCTGGTGCAGCTGGTGGGTTGGTGCCATGACCGCCGGGAATTCCTGCTCGTCTACGAGTTCATGCCCAATGGAAGCCTCGACTCCTATCTCTACTCCACGAAGAAGAATCTCCGGTGGCCGGAGAGGCACAAGATCGCGCTGGGCTTGGCCGCTGCCCTGCTCTATCTTCACGAGGAGTGGGAGCAGTGCGTCGTGCACCGAGACGTGAAGCCCAGCAACGTCATGCTGGATTCCACGTTCAACGCCAAGCTCGGGGACTTCGGATTAGCTCGGCTTGTCGACCATGACAGCCACTCGCAGACGACGGTTTTGGCCGGCACCATGGGATACTTGGCCCCTGAGTGCATCACCACCGGCAAGGCCAGCAAAGAGTCCGACGTCTACAGCTTCGGCATCGTCGCGCTGGAGATCGCGTGCGGAAGAAGGCCGGTGGAGCCGAAGGAGCAGAAGAGCAAGGTGAGACTGGTCGAATGGGTGTGGGAGCTCTACGGACGGCGATCAATTCTCGAAGCAGCCGACGAGAAGCTACATGGCGACTTCGACGGGAAGCGGATGGAGTGCCTGATGGTGGTGGGGTTGTGGTGTGCTCATCCCGACTGTAGCCTGCGGCCCTCGATCAGACAAGCCATCAATGCGCTCAACCTGGAGACGCCACTGCCGATGCTACCCCCAACGATGCCGGTGCCTATGTACTGTGCGCCGCCCGTGGACGTCTCCAGCTTCACCCAGGCTTCATCCATCACGTACTCCTCCTCGTACCTCACGAACTCTTCCAGCTCCACCCAAATGATCGCGGACACAATGAAGTCGCAGAGGATCGACATGTAATGAGCATGAATGCATATGATGCTTACTTCATGCATTTGTTTTCTGGTTTCCTGTTCTCCCCATTCTCCTTGTTTCCCTACTAAGAAGAAGTAAACGTGTCCTGTGGATATATTGCTTGACATGAAACACTTTCTTCTTCTTCTTCCAAACTAGTTTTCTTATGGTTTTCATTGCTCGAATGCCTATAAAAAATTGAGTTCTAATGTCAAAGCAGTTCCTCGCACTCCATATATATACACTGGTGATTGAATCCATATCTGAAACATATTAGGTAAAGATGAGTAGGAGATGGGGAAGAAAGTGTGCAGCACTAATCTATTAAGAAGAAAGTGGCTTTTTGGGTTGAGATGCTTCTTGTTTGGATGGATAAAGAAGGTCGAGAGGGAGCTCATAAATTAGAAGATGTTTAGCTTTTGAGACATGAAGAACATGATTATCCACTTTGTGCAACTTAATGGAGATATAATCTTGCTTAATGGGGCTCTTCAGTAAACTATATAAGAAGATTTTTAGCAAGTGTAGAAAAGATTGCTCCTAACCTTTCAGCATCAGAAGAGCTATTGACATTAACCTTTGCGGTTCATCCACTATGGATGGAGTCCCATCTACAAGCATGGAGGAAAAAAGGAGAGGAATCAACGAAAGATGGGGAGCAAACAAGAGAGTGCAAATGATTCCCTCCTCAACTTGCTTCAGTCGGCATAAGGTACAGCTGATCTCATCTCTTCTCACCTCATTTCATCTCTTCGTGACCAGCACTAACAAAAGCAAGCATGCATGCATGCATGTGTTCATTCGTCAAACATCCCATTCCCACCTCAGATAGATAGGCTTGACAGCATGAGAATTGATATGATAAAGGCATTTAGATGACAAGAGCAGCTTGTAAGATCAAAACAACTACTAAGCAACAAGTTTGGTTGTCAAAAGATATGATCACATTTGATGGTCGACTAAGAGGATTGGATCGAATAGGTAAACAGTTCTTTACAAGCAGTCAAAAGTGAATACGAAGAACATTCCTCCAAGAAAAGTTCCATGTAATACATTTACTTGTACACTTCTTTTATCTGGGAAGTAGTATTACCTTCTCATGCTTGTCATTCCTTCTACAATCCTGTCTAAATGATTGATATGTATTTGCTTTCCTTCGCTTTGTTCAAAAGGAAAGATTGGGGGGGTTAGTGACTGTCACATCTGCTTTTGAAAAGGAAAAGTCGTCCAATCGTTCACACAAGATCAGAGTTCTTCAACATAATCCCCTTTTCCAGGTGAATAATCATCATGTGACAATCACTGTGTCCCACAATGAAGCTTTACGTGAATTTTATGCTTCCTCTGGCAGCTCATGTTCATCTAGTCCTTGACCTAATCTTACTCTCTGCTATTTTAAGCTGATGTTTCTGGTTAATCGAGAGTGTGAAACGAATTTGATCCAAATATAGAGGTCCTCTTTGTACTGTTCTTCGAGTGAAAGGAATGAAGCCGAGAGAATCCAAGTGAGGATACTTGAAACCAGTTCTTACTAAAGGACGAAGGAGAGAGAGCAGCAATGAGCTGCCTCTCGGACTTGTGGGCTGGATAACGGAAATGCGTACCAAAATTGTAGTTTCCATTTTTATTACATAAACAAAAAGTAATAATAATACATGGCTACCAAAAGCGGATCGGACTTGTGGGCTGGATAACGGGTCGGGTCTGCGGGCTGGCTGGCGGGAACCGAACGCCACGCGGCGTCGCGGATGGCGTTCCCGCCAACGCCTATTTCCCGCCAATTCTAGGGTTTACCCTTCTTTAACACCCACTCGTTTGATCACTTCCTTCTCCGTCTTCTCAGCCGCCTCTACACGCCGAGATGGATTCCGACGCTCGACCCAGGCCTCCCATCTCCGCTGGGAAGAGGCCCGATCGTCCCTTGGAGTCACCAGCCAAGGGCACCTCGATGGCCGACCAGATCTGGACTCCGGAGAAGCCGGCGCGGCTCCCGCGGCGATCCGGGAACCGGAGTATCGCGTTCTCAGTGAAGGAGGTGCGGAAGGTCGCGCTCGGGCTTCAGACGGCTGCAGATCGGCCCGATCACTCTCGATCCGGCAATGACGACGATCTCCAGTCGGTCGAGCAGCAGCTCGGAGCCAGCTCGGTGCCCGGTTCCAGTCCTAAGTCGTCCAAGGCTAGAGGTGTCATCAAGCTTCCTGAAAAGTATGTTCTTTAGGTTCTCTTGTAGGTTTATAGAAATATTCATCTGTTTCTTTTCCTTATGTCATCTAATTCTAACAGTTGAGAATTTCTTGGGCTTTTATCATGGCTACTCCATTGAAATATATGATTAGTTATGCATAGGATGTGCACTAAATTGATTTTTTATGGTTTCTTTCTAACTAGAATAAGCCCCCCTTGATCAGATATGAGATACTGTGTGAATTCTTCAACTGCATGGAGAGTTCAATTCGCTTGCTTCGGCTGAAAGGATCTATGTGCACCTTCGCGAACATCCTCTCCAGTATTCAGCATTTGACAGAAAGGTGCCAATTTTACCCTAAGAGGTTGCATTAACTTGCCTTTCTTCCTCGTATTTGTTTATATGACGAATTGAAATTTGTATTATTTTCTGCGTTTAGGAGGTTCACTTATGCGCATCTAGCGCAGTTGAAGTACATAATGCCTGAAGCTATAATCATTAAGAAGGTGATTTTGCATGATGAGGCCACTTGTTGTATGAAGCCAGAGCTTCAGGTCACTCTTCAAGTTGATGCAGTAGCCAGGAACATCAACGGAAAAACTGAGAGTGGGTATTCGATCTTGAGGAAAGTCTTCAGGGAAAGGATTGTTGGCTTCAATAAAGAACATCCAGAGGTACTCGAAATCTCCTCTGGTTACCACTTTTAATCAGTTTAAACATAAATGCTTTCCTTGATATATAGGCATCTCTTATGATTATGCTTGTTTACTAACCAGGTTGCTTTGGAAGTTCTTACTCTTTTAGTTCTTTCCTTTTTCCATTAAATGCCCTGTCTTTTGGTTGTTTTTTTTTTCGTTAAATCTAGGTTGTAAGCAGTTTTGATGCATTATTATCAATAGACTGACTGGATTAGATTCATATTAATTGCTAGTTTTGTTTTTCAGGGAGATGATGTTCCTGAGGAGCAATTGCCTCATCCTTTCAATCAAACGAAGCCAAGTGTTCTTCCAATTGTCTCTAACGCCAATGCTAAACTGACTTGCACCAAGCCTTCATCAAGTACTACTAGCCATCAACAATTTTCAGTGCCATCTCACTTGTCCCAATCTTTCCAGAGGCGGTTTTCTCGGAAATTCCCCACCCATGGTTCAGAGCAAAACCCTCTTATGTCCTTTGGCAAAGCTTGTCCTAAAGATGATCTTTCTGTGCCTCTTGCTTCATCTCCTAGCAAATGCAATTTGAAACCACCCATATTTAGGAATTCGATGCTTGGTTCTCCCATTTCATCGACCATATCAAGCAAATGTGGCACTAGTGAAGAGGAGACCCAAAAGTTCATAAGAACTGACAACTTTCCTCATAACGAACAAAATGTCAAAGAGGGAACTCCTGCAAAACTAGTTTCCACTCCCTTAAGGTTAATGTCTAATACACCAGATATGCCAACACCAAAAAGATGTAGGACAACCCCAAGCTGTGATTCTCCACTATCGAATAAATCTGTGAAGCGATCAACGCGTACAAAATTGTTTATGACTCCAACAAAGAGTGCAAAAGCAGGGGATGAAGAGTATGAAGATAGGAGTCTGTCTGCCGATGATGATGTCCTCAATATTATACCAGAATCTCTCTTGCAGTCGGTACATCCTTGGACATCCTTGTGCTATGGTTCTTTTCTCTTTAAAGCTTCTAAAGTAGTTTCTTCAAATGTTTTTTGTACACCCATTTCACAGCAATGCACAAAAAAGCCATGATAGATTGGTATTATTCTTGTCTGTACTTCTGAGAATCTCACACTTTATTTATTTCAATGGTTATTGTCTCAATTTTTCTTTCATTTGTTCGTTTAGGTCAGTGTTGACCTCATGCATTTGTCTGCCTAAAAGTGTAGGCATTATGCTACAAGCTAATCACTGCATGCACTTGTTTGGGTTGGCATAATGTTGTTTCAGGTTAATTACTGCTGTTCAATATGACTAACATGCTATGTGAAACATGTTTATTAATAAATTACTCGTCTTGGTTTCATGTTTTAGACAGCTTAACATACTGTATGTTGTTTTTATGACTATTATGGGAAATGCCTACAGTTTGATGAGATATTTCCTGCCATTTCTTAGAAAGATTGTCCTCTTCTATGTGAATTTTCTTCTAACTCTATACATATAAAATATCATTTGGAAAGTAAGTGAAGGTCTAATTGCTCTAGACCTTTTCAGATTAAGGAGAAGGAGAGGAAAACAGCACAGGAGGAGGAGGCTGGTGTTTCCAATGCAATTAGAAGGCAAAAGTTGATAGCCTCATTGCCTTGTATTTTTGACATGATTCTACTCATATTTCAGTCGTGGAAGAGGTCTGTCATGACAAAGAATGAGCTAATTTACAAGCTACTATCAAGTAATTGTAAAATAGTCGATAGAGGTATGCACTCTGCCATTAATTTGAAATTGTTGATGTTTCTGGGTCATATTGAATTTTCCAGAGCTAAAATCCTGGGGCTTGTTTCTGCAGGTGAAGTGGAAGAACAGCTGAAACTCTTGTTAGAATTGGTTCCAGATTGGATCTCTGAAAAGATTGCCTACAGTGGTGACATTCTCTGTTGGTAAGCTTTAACAGAAATGAACCTAAATCTGTTCTTGCTAGTTCTGAATTGTGCTTCCTATTATCATAATGCTTAGCAGGACTATGGGGACTGCATCGATTGATAGGTCACCCTAGCCTTGTAAACTGTCTCCAAAGGGCAGGAGAAAACAATAGTTGGAGAATTACTAGGTTTAAGATTTACTTAACATGATTTATGGATTCTGTATGTGCTAAATGGTATCCAATACTTCATTTTTAGATTGAAATTTGCCTGCCTTGGTCTTCTTTTTTCTATTTGCAAGTCAATAGTACAGTTGATGCATAACATGCCTTCTAATGAAGTCATGAAACTCACATGGAAGCCAACAAGTTTATCGTGAAGTATACATTTGATCCTGCAACTCATCACCTAGGAGAAGATTTTATTGTGAAGTTGACGTTTGAACAACTTCATTACTAATGCATTTGACATTGTGATCCACAATTAAGCCAGATAGTTCTTTAAAACCTATGCTGATTCGATATAAGCATTTATGTTTTTTGCAGTGTCACTGGGTCATCAAATCCAGAAGAGATTCGACGAAGGTTAGCAGAAGCAGAGTAGGAGAATGCAAGTAGGAAGTTTCAGGTGCATATATAGAAGCTTAAACAACTTCATTATCTAAAGATCTCCCGGGACCATTTACAGTGAAGATGTCATTTCTACTTGGTGTTAAGTTGGTTCTTGTTAAGCACAGGCAAAATGAAGTGTGTTTTTGAGATATATAAAGAGATCTTCTAGTGCTTTAAAGCACATCATTTGCTAAAAGAGAAGATTGATATTGACTTCTCTTTTAGTTCTTGTAATATTGTGTTTTATGCAAATTCATGAAGCAATGATGTCGCTTCCCGTGTATTTCTGGCTCAAGCAGGCTATACTTGTGAGTTCTTTGAACTTTGACACTGATACTGGAGAGGTATAGATTGGTTGCTCAAACTCTTGTAGTTGTAGTATCTGGCCAAACATGCAAGGCTTTTGGCTTGCAAATCCTGTGATGTCACTTGCAGCAATGTTTCACACGACATTCTATGAAGCCTTTGGCTTTAGGCTTGCAAACTATAAACTTCAGGACAAGTTTCAATGAAGCTTTAACATTTATCAATTTGACTCCATTTATCAATCTGACAGAGCTCAACCAGAATGACATGTATATAATTTTTTAGATTTTGTAGGGATATATATTTCAATGAAATAAACACAGGGATATTTGTTTGTCTTCCTCCAAATAAATTACTGAAGTTTTGAATCATGTTGACATATGGAAGATGCAGTAGAAGTAGAGATGTACTAATCTGTGTCCAACATTTGACTTCCTATTAATAAGCCTCATTTTGCACTCTGCTTGAATTTTGGCAGGAAGATAAGAAAATTGTTTTTGCATTTTTCCTGTACAATTCATTCAGTTCTTAATAATTGCTACTAGAAGACTATCCATATTTTAGTTCCTGGGTTATATGGAAGAGGTATCCCAAGAAACTTGGTGTTGAAAGATGCCTCAATATAATGGATGACATACCTCTCAGAGTCATCTCTAAATAAGTCATAGGGCACAACTAGCTATTGTGAATCTTATAACATGAAATGCACATACTATTTTGTTGTTTATAAGTTGTAAGTAATTAATACAAAAAAAAAGAGGAGTGGATTTTGGTACAATGACAAGGCTACTTCCTTACAACATGGTGAACAATGTTCATTTTACTAAAATAAATGTACATTGATCCTTCTCATACTTAACAGTCCTGAAGACAGCCCAGACTAACACAAAGTCTCTTGCAATGGCCTCCAGACTCCCTCACAAAAAGATGGAAAAGACTCATCAGACCATGTGAAGCTTCCTCCTCATCATGGTTGAGTACACAGCATCAGGTCTTTCTCTCTTCATTACTCCCACATTTCAAGCATTTCTCTTCCACTCTATTATTGGGACAATCATGTAACTTGTCCAGGCTCCCAATGATTTGCCTGTACATGTGTTCTTTGTGAAGTAACTGCATAGTTTCCGTATGAACTCAGAAAGATTCAACATGGAAGTGAGCAAACTGAGAGGAGAATGAGGTGCTCCAGTTCACCTTGGATGTGTATAAATGTCTCCATCCAATTCCCCATTCCTGTCTCAGGCTCAAACAGAGTGATTATAGATTGATATCTTTTTGGTTTCAATTAACTGTATGGTTTAGTTTGAGCAGCTTGAGATTAAGAAATTTTTTCTGCATCAGCATGTATTCAACTGTGTGATTTAGTTTGAGCAGAGTGAAATTAGCATAGTTTTCATATCATGTCCTTGTGGTGAATGAGAGTATATTTGTTCATATCAGTACAGAAAACTTTTCTATGAATCAGCATGTTTACTCATGAATTACATTTAACTGCAAATTATGATTGCTTAATCCTTTCATTTTGGTTTTTGAAGGTGACAGAAGAATGGAAGCCAGAACTCTATCAATCTTTGCCACTCTATTGATCATATTAGCTGATGCAAGTGCCATACTCGAGGTTGATAGCTTGATGGATCAAGGTGAGTAAAATATCTCAACACCATGCACCAATTATTCCTCTCTTTTCTTTTCAGTTTTGCTGCTGTTCTTGTCTGGTCCTTAGTGGAATATAAAGAAACTTATGCTGGGATTTCTCGAATCAATTGCCATACTACATAATAACAACAACAATAAGTCATAATATCTTAAGTTGGCTACATTTATAGGTTTCTGGGACTATATTTAGCTTAAACGATTCTTTTATTTTATTTTTATCGAATCTACATTTTGCTGCTACTTCAAAAGTAGAAGAATGTTAGATTATTAAATGCGAGGAACAAGCTGAGTTTTTTAACCAGATTTGTAGCAATTTTGTTCTAGTCCAATATCATCAAATTAACTTAAACAGATTACATTTCAGGAAACATGGCCTATAACATGAATGGCAAATCCAACCCTTGCAGCTCATGCTTGGAGGCTTCAAGACATGCTCAGAAATCTCTGGATGACCTAATCTTGTTCAGTGACATCAGATCACTCTCATCTGAAGCTTGCCATATTTTGCCTTCTCAACTTAAGAATCAGGTATTCATTGTTATCTCTCTTGTATTTCGATAATCTCATGCTGAATTCTGTACATTTTTCTTGTGTCAGTGTTTGGACAAGTCACAAGCATATATAGATCAGGCTCAGTTCTTTCTCCAACACCTCTTCCATGAAGGTAGTCTTTGCAACAACACAGGATTATGCCTTGATGAATCCTTTTCCCCAGATGACAATATTCTTACTTCACTGATCAATGAATCTACCGAGGTATGTAAGCAAAAAAAGACTATTAATCTTTGCTAAATAACAATAAGGATTACATATAATAGCCATTGGCATCAATTTTTCTATCATCAAAGTTCGATTGAGTTTATCCTTTAACCGAACTATGAAAAGCTAAGTTCTATGTGCATGAGATGACAGACTGGGGAGACCACCTGCTATGAATGCAGTAGAGCCATCAGGAACATCATCGAAGGCACACAATCGAGTAAAGTGAGGGTAATGAAATCGAGAACAGATGAAACTTATGAGATAAAAAAATGAAAAGCTTTTGTATTTCTTGCATCTCTCGGTTAATTATGTATGGATCATTCTTTTTTGCACTTCTCTTCAGAAAAAGATGAGGCAATTGCTGGTTGAGCAGTGCGAAGAACATCATAGGCAGAGTGAAAAGCAGGTGAACAGCTTGTGATAGTACACGCAATTGGTCTTTGTTAGAGTTGATGATCCTAAACTAAACTATATTGATGTTTTTCTTCCTTCACAGTGTAAGGTAACAGTGGCCAAATATGGTTCAAGGATGATGTCAAAGCTTGCGGAGATGGAAGCCAATGATTTGTGCCACATGATGAGTCTCTGTTGAGGGGATCTCTTTGCAGAGAAGCTTGAACTAGCTTAAGAACAAGCACAAGCACTTCCTTGGATACTTTCAGAATAACTGCAGGAATCAGATACTCCTTGCAGGATTTGAATAAAATGCATTCTACTATTTTGAATGATGTGATCATGCACACTGTTTTTGGGGCATTTGAGGATTGTCTCATATTGAATAAATTTCCTCTTTGGAAATAATGAATTAATTAACTTACCATTCACAAGTGTGTGTGAATTTTTACAATGAAAATAAATTCTTTCCAAGCTTTTCATTATATTTTAGAAAATACTATCACTAATTCAAAACATACTTTAAAATACCTCTCCTCATCTATTGTGTTTTGTACGTCATTCACTTATCGTCGTCATCCTTTGTTCATATCGTGAGGCTTTGTCGTTGGTGGAGAGGGAAGGAGGGGGGAAGACAAAATTTTTTTTTTTTCTTGAATGGTATCTCATTTTCAAAATTTCTAAACCATCATCTCCTGTTTCAAATATTCCAAAAATACCTCTTAAAAAACCTCTCATTTTTTCTGATCCAAATCTATTTTTTTTTTTGCAACTTTATAGCGTTTTGTGGGTTGATTTTTAACCACAAAAAATACTATATAATGCTTTAAAAACACTATATACCATTTTATTTTAAAACCATTATACATTATTTTTGAAACAAAAAATATAATATATATATATATATATTAAAAAAATATATAATATGTAGATAGAATTCAACCCACAAAATATTGTAAATAGATGATAGAAAAAAACCTCTTTGATTTGGGCAGGAAAACACTGTAAATAATTTTTTTGGGAGGTATTTTTGATACTTTTGAAATTGGAAGTAATGGTTTGAAAATTTTGAAAAGGATATCATACGAGAAAAATAAAAAAAATCTTTTTCGGACAATCGCCTATATATATATATATATATATATATATATATATATATAATATTATATTATACTTTAATTAGGGGGGGGGTATAATAGTCAATGTACTCGCTCGAGCCTCTTCTTCCAACTCGACAACTCTAATCGCCCATATAGAGGGAGGAGGGGTTACAATTCAATGAAGTACTCGCTCGAAACAGTGAAGGTCTTTACGTAGTTCTTAGTTGGCGTCGGAGCCTCTTTCCTCTTCCCAATTGGACCACCCATGCGTTCACTTGGCCCCGCCTCCTGCACCAACAGTCTCCTGCCACGTCATCAAAGCGGGCCGTTGCGGACAGCCGAGCTGGGCCCCCCGCAACAGGTCCCGTCGTCACAGGCCAGCGACGTGCGTCGGACTCGCGTGCCTTCTACTCCCAGCAGACACCAAAACCACCACCACCAACCTCAGCTAAAGTAGACGCCGCTGCCAGCATCGAACGGGCACCCCCAAAACCCTCCCTCTTCGACCCGCCCTCTCTCCCGTCTCAGATCTCAATCCAAGGAGGGTACCGCCCCCCACTCCCCCCTTCCACTTTCTCACTCGCCCTTTCGATGTCGAAGCCCTAACGAACGTTCATCCTGCCGCCTCCGATCCGCAGATCTCCACCGCCCCCGCCGCCTCCCTCAACGCCCCTCAGGTACGCACCTCGTTCATGGTAAGCTGGGAAGTTCTGTTGTGCACATCGTCGATGGAGTCTGCTGACGCTTGCCACACATTCTTCTACATTGAACTACAATTAGACCGAGATTTGGTCAATTTCACGTGCTCTTCTTCTATGGAATGTGGGGAGCTTTAAGATGACGAGCAAGTGCTTGAGTTCTTCGCTTAATTGTCTTTGTAGGATCGACGATATGGCGAAGCAGAGACAACTTTTTTCCACTCACGACGCGTCTCCAAGATCCTTCAAAAGTAGGGAGTGGGATAGCATGTCTAGATGGTCAGAGTACATTAGTCTCGAAGAATTCCCTTCTTCGACACCTATGAACGGGAGAAGTTTAGGTTCCGATGCGCCACCCAACTCTGGAACTGTCCCAAAGGTTCTACACATGGAATGGGTGGTCCAACTTTCGAAGGTTGCAGAAGGTTTATTAGCTAAAATGTATAGACTAAACCATATCTTGGACAAACCAGATCTGGGGTCACACACATTTTCCGATGCTTTTTGGAAAGCTGGAATATTTCCCAATTTTCCAAGAATCTGCATGCTTGTGTCAAAGAAGTTCCCTGAACATCCTAACAAGTTACAGCTAGAACGAGTAAGCCTTTGCTGGTCACACTTTCTAACAAGGCCCTTCGTCCTTTTTTTTTTAGTTGGGTACCGTTTAACATCTGTTTCATGTTGCAGGTTGATAAACTTGCAATGGATACTCTGACTGAAAATGCACAAGATTATTTTCAGAAGCTAGAACCTTGGGTCATGGTATTTGGTGAAACTTTTACATTTTGTGAAATTTTTACATTGTGCTCATTCTGTGGGAAAATTTTCCCCAAATGTTTCTCAATTTTGCTTAACCTAAATATGCTTGAGAAATTTTATAACTTGCATAATATGCATTCCCTCCTTTGCTTTATCAAATAATACAAATAAAATAACTCCATGATATCAAATTGTAGTATCTTGTAATTGCTTTATTTTACTTTGACCCAAAAAATTCTAGCTTTTCCTCTAAACCACATGAAAGGTGGTCAGCTTGGTTCATCATATCATATGTTTTAGTGCACGATACCAGGTGTTTTGCTGATTTTCAAGATATCTATCATGTTGGTGAAACTGCTGATTCCATCAGGGGGATTGATGATTCATGTAATTTAGGGTATTGAGGCTTAAATTTAACTGAGACCAAACAATGTGAACCAAGCATTATAATACATGAAACAAGTTTTAAATCAGTGGTTTCTAGTGGTTTAATTTAACTGGACTGAGCTTTAGCTAATTGAGGTCAGTTGGTTCAGTTCAACTTTGATCTATAACCCAATTAAGATACTTGGATATTACAGCCCCATTCAGTATCTGTGTCATGGCTCATTGCTAGCTCATCTTCACCATATGTTTGAGAATGCTGGATTAGAAGCCAGTGGAGAGATGCAGTTTATGGGCTGTTGAAAAAGAGGAGAGTAGAATTTGCAGGGTTTTGATTTCTATTTCCTTTTTTGTGCAGTTATTCTTTGGTGCTTATGAAACCAATTTTGTTGGCATGTTTTCTCATTTTGGCTTTCAGCGAAAGCCCTCCTTCTTGCCTGAATTTTAACTGTCTTAGTTTTTTTTTTTTTGTGTTTATAAGATTTGAATGACAGTAACAACCTCCTTATTTGTAGGGGAAAGGTTGTGTAGTTGACCTTCCCTAGATCCCACATTGTGGGAGCCTCATGCATTGGGTTGACCTTCATTTCTTATGGTTGTTGGTCAGCATGGGTCTTGTGTAGATCCATGCTGATCAGCATACATGGTGTTGGCACATTATATAATGCCATGAAATTTAAATTGTTGTTTCTTAAAAGGGACAGAAAAATAGACTTGTTAACTTATGCTATAAACAAACTTCACCATTTCTTACTAGACACGGTAATACAAACATCATCATTTTGTTTACTTGTACTACAAAAAAACAGGTGCCAAGGAAACCATGTACTTGAGATTTTAAATATGAAGTGTGCTGATAACATTCTTTTATTTGTTTCTTCTCATTAGCTGCTTCTTGACCTGATGGCATTTCGGGAACAAGCTCTGCGTGTTATTTTGGATTTGAGCAGTACAGTTATCACATTGTTGGTATGAATTTGTCTGCCCTTGATTAATTACTTGTTGTCACTGTACATGAATTACTAGTGGTTTGCCATAAATCACTGTTAAATTTTTTTTTTTCTAATATGTATTCTTGTTCTTACGGCAGCCCCATCAGAACTCTCTGATTTTGCATGCATTTATGGATCTCTTTTGTTCATTTGTCCGTGTAAATCTTTTCTCTGATAAGGTATCTTGTTCCCCTGTTATTATTGTTTTCTTTCACATCATTGTTTTTGGTTTCATCAACTTTGCATCATTATAATATGCTACTGTTTCAGCTACTTTTTTTTGTCTGTCTACTTTCTCATGTAAAGTAATTTTTTTTCAGATACCTAGAAAAATGATGCTCCAGCTGTACAACATGTTGCACACAATATTAAAAGGTGGTCGTGATTGTGAATTCTACCATCGGTAAGATACTGGGAACTTTTCCAAAGAGGACAAATAGTAAAAAAACTAACATTTCATATAACTTGCTGTTCAAGGATTTGTTGACTTTGGTATGCCATTATTTTGATATTTCTTTTACTATTTCTGATAATATGTAGCAAGCTTCATTATGCTACACCATGTTGTAGTGTTGTACCATAATCAAAGATAGTTGCATGTTCTTAGGTTCCTCACATGTTTATCTTATGACAACATATTAGACCTTCACTTTTGATGGAGAAACCAATGAACCTATGATCTATGGAAGCATTTGGATGAATTTATGATCTTTACAAAAAGGCACCTATGAGTTTGGTAGCCATTGCATGGGGCCTTCCATGAAGTACTTGATCATCGTTACTTCTTTGTTGGATATACTAGATTGTCATTGTCTGTAGGGAAGTTTAATGATGCACTTGGTGAAAATTAGAGAATTTGTGTATGCCGAGACTTGCCTTTTCTTGGTTCACTTCTGTATGTTTGCAACATTTTTGTGTCATCTTAGTTTCTTTCTTGTTCAAGTTTATCTAGAAATAAATGCCTATCAAATTCTGGTGTTGTATTTATAAGTGAATTAGTGTCATGTTCTGCTAAAGCTACAGCAGAGATAAAATGATGGTACATGCATGATGGACCTTGGAAAAAGGAGTTCTTCGAGACAAGTGGCAGAAGTAACAAAAAAACAGCAGTTTGGTAGAAGTATTATATGTTCTGACATATTTTTTACATCTTGGAATTGCCCAAAGAAATGCGGGCCATTCTTGTCTTGTTGAGTAAGGAGATTTATGTAAGGACATATGGATTTGCAATCAAGGAACTTCTTCTCAATTGTTTGAAGTTTTAACATGTGGCAACAATAAAATGTGCACTAATGATGAATAATTGCCATGATAAATCTTTCTGATTTTGTATATTTTAACTTATTCAAGTGTAGTGCTTCATGATATTTCTTTGTTATCAGCTTTTCGTTTTGGTACAAAATATTTCTATGTCGGATCAGCTATGTGATCTCCATTCATTTTTCTGGCTTTGACAGATTGGTTCAGTTTGTGGACTCTTACGATCCACCAGCGAAAGGATTGCAAGAAGACCTAAATTTTGTCAGCCCCCGTATTGGAGAAGTCATAGTCTTGACCCTTGGCTATCGTAATTTGTTCTCTGGAAGAACCATTTGTACATTAACTAGAGCTTCTTTTAAATTATCCATATTCTTTTTCAATTGAATGTTTTTGGCCTATGCAATCTTTGGCTGTCTAAAATTTTGCTTTCAATTTAATTCAGACATTGCTTTCTAGTTGTTTCTTGAGAAGACAGAGGAAGTAAACTTTAAATACCAACTGTATACCAATGCCCTTTCTATTGGTAGTGTACTTAGTACTGTTCAGTACTTAAATTTTACTTTGGTCAACAAAAAAAAAATCTGAAGCATCAGCCTGGTAAGTGCACCGCATACTGTTAAGTAGTGGGCGGATATAGTATGTCTTAGGGTTTGCAATACTGTACCGTACTGCCGGTACGGACGGTATGCACTGGTCCGCCAGCAGCTACTGGGCGGTATCAGGCATCTGGCCCCGTATCGGGCGATACGGGACTGTACCGAGCAGTAACGGTCGAAATTTTGATCGCTACTGCCCTGTATTGGTTGGTACCGATCGATTTCGATCGTTACTGAATGGTAATAGTGCTTCAATTTGACCGTTGGAGGCCTCCTCAAGGGTTTTAAAACCCTTTCTTTCACCCTTATTTCAATCAATTTCACTCTCACACTCTCTTAAACTCTCTCAAACTCATTTTTTCTCACATTCTCTCTCTTATTCTCGCATTTTCACTCTCCTAAACTCAACAAAGCAACGATTTACGGATTGAATCAAATTTAGAAGATTAATTTGGGAGAATTAAGAGGAAGAACGATCTGGAATGGACCGAAATGGAGAACCTTGCACAAGGCTATTTCTCAAAGCTTGAAAAATATATGTGACACTATTTTTACCTAATTTACATTAGTTTGTTAAAACTATACTAAATGTATATTTATTTCTTACTTAAAAACCCTATTCTAACTTTTTTTTTTCTTTCTATTTTTTAGATATTTTCGAAGGGTTTTATGCCTATTTTAGGCGTACCGCTCTGACACGGACTTAGCTGGTTTTGCCTAAGTCGTGCGGCACCCTTGCGCGTCCGTCCGCAAAGGTCAGCCTCCCCGAAGCCTCCCATTGTCCCTTAGGACCAACAAAAGAGAGAACGGGTTAAAGAGAACGCCTCAAACGGGATCCACAAGCAAACATGTCCGAAAAACACTTCATAGACAAAGCAAATTACAAACAGACTTTACAAGCTCTGAACAGTGGCACAACAAAGGGTAAAATGGTCCATTACAGACCGAAAGCTCTCGAGCGTGTCCACATGACACAATCTTTATTTACAAGCCTAAAGAGGCCACCAACCCAACTAAAATGGGACTATTAAGCCTTCGGCCGCCCCTTTACATTCTGTACAAGGCATGAACATGCCAAAAGACACGGACATACATAAGCATTACATCAAACACCTTGTTTAGAAGTTTGTCCGTGACATTCTCCCCCACTTATCCCTTCGACGTCCTCGTCGAAGCCTTTGTGAACACTGCAACTCTTCGCCTTTGCTAAGTCTTCAATCTTCTGCTCCAGCTGCAATGCGCCTCCTGGCTCCCAGCTGCTCTCCGCTGCTGTTTTTGAGTAGTCGAACCTTTGATCCGCCATGCTGCTTCAACTCGCCAATGACTCTGACTCTGGTGTGGGGTTGGCTGAGTTGTGTTGATCCTCGTTGATTCCTGCGGATCCACCAAATGAAGGAAAAGACCATTCTTACTGCGCCAGTTTCTCAAAATTTCCACATGCTGCTTGAACTGGGTGGATGCTTGTTGGAGCTTTAACGAGCATCGCCTCGCAAACTTCTGAAGTTTTGGGTCCTTCCTCCACAAAATCTGCTCATTGACTCTTCTTTCAGTTAGTTGTCACATCCAAGTAGGTTCGCATCACTTCCGCTTTCGATTGGCATTTCGTTGGGAAATGAAGCGGACAATCTACTCTCAGTAGCACTGATCACCGTTGGTGAGGATTTGACAACTATTGTCTTCCATTATCTTCGAAGGGTCTTTGAACTTGTGCAGAGCTCCTCTGCTGGATAGATAAGAGAACTGGGGTACTCGATTTCGCCCATTCTCTTAAGAGTTGAGAAGGCAAAGGTTACTTGACTTCGCCCGCCTCCTCGAGGTTGTACTTCATGCATCGAGCTGGTTACTGGCCTTCGCCTGCTCTTTGCTCACACTTCTGAAGCACTTGAAGTGTTTGCACTCCTTGCGTTGAGTTAGCTACTGTGATTCACCTTCTCAATGCCATTGAACTTCTGGAATGCAGGAAGTTTTCACCCCAACTTGGAGTAATTCTCTGATAGATGAGGTCGCCTCTAAGATTGTACCGTCTTCTCCATCAACCCTGCCGCCTACTCCACTGAGTAGCAAAGGTACAGCACCACGTACTGCCTGCTTCGTTCCTTGGTCGTGCACTCTTGCATGACCCGAAGTCCTTCACTTACGGCTATCTTGATGAGAAACTTGTTGACACCGGTCTTACGAAGTTTCTTGGCCTCTGCCCTTCAGCCTTGTCTCGGTACTTGGAGATTGCCTCTGCATGCTCCACCTCCTCGGCCCCTTTCACGACCAAGCGCTCTCCCTCCGTGAGAGCAAGGGATCAATGACTTTGACGGAAGTCCCGCCTCTGCGGTACCATGGCGCTGCCATGCCCATGGCCCTACTATCCGTCGCCTCGCATCTACATCCCTTTTCTTCACAATCAGTAGATATGCCTTCGTGACACTCCTCTGAGTCCACCTCCATTCTCACTGATTGCTTGATTTTGGGTAGCTAAGTCCCTCAGGACTTGTCGTCGCTTCCTCGCCCCTTTCGACCTCCTGCTTCAACACCTCTGTGTTCTCCAAGCAGTCTGTTTGGTCGATGGAAAGACAGACTGCAACTCCCATGCATGGCCTCTGCCATCACATTGTAGGGTTTGCACCGATTCTGTTCTCCTTAGCTTCCTTGGTAGCAACGTTCGCTTACTCGACCTTGTCCTCTGACTTGTCGGGCTCCCTTAAGCGAATATGAGCTCTGGAGCAGTCCAACTCTCCAGCTGCTTCGATCATACCTCTGCATGATCAAGTCCCTCTCATGGGACTCACTGGTACTTGCATTCGAACTTTTCCCTTGGTGGAACCCAGCCCCCATATGCTGAAGACCAAGGTTTTCATCCGATGCAAAATTCGGTGCACGCCCGGAAGACCCGCCTCTGCGGTACCATGGCCTTCACTCCTTGAATCCATAGCCCTTCTTGCCGTCGTGTTGTTCACCAAAGCGGAGCTCCCAGTAGCTCCCGATCATACCTCCATATGATCTAGTCCCTCCCGGGACTGTGTCGTGTGTGTCGCATTGCCACGAACTGTTCCACCACGATCCGCTGCACCATGTCGCCTCCTGGTGACATCTCCATTGCATTCTGATCCTTGTGGAATAAACTCGAATTGTGAACCCTCCATGTGTGGCCTCTGCCAATACATCGCAGGGTCTCCTCCACCTTCGATTTTGTTCGCTCCTTTGGCAATCGACCTTCATCCACCCACTCTTGGGTCACACCTAGATGAAGCACCGCTCTAGGACAGTCCGTCGCCTAGAAGCTCCCGAAGTCCACCGACTTCGCTGTAAATTATGCACCATTGCCTGGATCCTGGGCCTCTGCCCCTACCAGCACAATCTCCGCTGCACACCGCTTCCTTCATAGCAACTCGAATGGCAACACTGTGGCATATTCTTCAAGAGTACCTGCCTCTGCGTCCTCTTGCCCCGTGCTAAGGCCTTCTGAACCCAACTTCGCCTCCGCAAATTGAGTCGCCTTAGTTCCTCCATCAAATGCTCCTCCGAGATAAGGTGCATGTGCCTAGAAGCTCCCTTCGTCTTTGGCACCATGCAAGATGAGTCCGCTCCGTCAGAATGAAGGACCCATGGAACAACATGATCCTACTCTTGCCTCTGCAAGAGTTCATGTCTTTGACCTCTGTCTAAGGAAAGCACTGTGCTTCTGCTCCATGTTCCAACTTCTCTGCTGGCTCCCTTCATGCGGCTTGGGTACTTCACCAAGTTACGCCCAAGTTGCTCCGCTCCTCGTTTTCGCATTGAGTCGATGGTGGCCCTCGTGCCCACCATTCCACAGGTCAGCCCTCCCTTGAGTCCGATCTCCACATCGACTCCAAGTGTGCCTTCATTTAAGTTGCTTCAGGTCGCTCCCCCACTTGATCTCGCAATGCATCCACCCATGCATTCTCTCGAGCGAGATCATGTGACAACTCCTCGCTGCTTGCTCGGTCCATTGAGCTTCGTGGAGTTGTTGTTTGTGAGGTACTCCTCCTCAACATGTGAAGTCCATCTCACATGATTCTCCCTCTGGAGAGCCGAGACTTATCCCTCCTGGATAACTGTCCCATTGGAGCAACATCTCTCTTCGTTTCGGAGACCACCATCCCCTTGGACTACTCCGATCTGCAGAATAAACTGTGCATTGTTCTGCCTCCTGCAAACGCACTTGCTAGATTGCGCCTCCACGTCAATACAGCCACCACTGCACCCCTCAAGGCCTAGCAACATGCTGAACTCGTTGCACACTTCAGCCTCCTCCGGACGTATCCTTCGCATGCCGAAGAGAAAGTTTCAATGCTCCATGGCGCCGAGTCTCGGTCGCCTTGGGATGGCCACGAACAATCCATCGTCCGCATACAAGCCCATGCATGAGTACCGAATTTTTCGAGTTAGCAATTCCCCTCACCTCTGTGAGCTTTGCACAACTCTTTCGGTCGCTGAGCAACTCATTCCACTTTGCATGGTCTCGTCCTTTTGCCAAGCGCCTCGCTTGCCTTGAGCACCATCAAGTAAAGTTGTCAACGTTGAGTCGTAGCTCAAACTCAGCCATCCCAACCTTTGTGCGCTCCAGATTCTTCCAAGCTTGCCTGTTCTCGTGGTGCCTCTTGCGCGAAGGGTTGGCCATTCCTCTGAATGCCAATCTCAGATGCCCGCTCCTCTGAGCGACTCTTTTCCCTACATCTCCATGCCCGTTTTCCCTCAAACGGTCGCGCATGTGCTGACTGCCCTCAACGCAGCCCCGCTAGGTCCCCCACGTTTGCATGTCAAGTGTTTCTATGAGTGCTTGTCCCGCTCTGATACCATTTGACACGGACTTAGCTGGTTTTGCCTAAGTCGTGCGGCACCCTTGCGCGTCCGTCCGCAAAGGTCAGCCTCCCCGAAGCCTCCCATTGTCCCTTAGGACCAACAAAAGAGAGAACGGGTTAAAGAGAACGCCTCAAACGGGATCCACAAGCAAACATGTCCGAAAAACACTTCATAGACAAAGCAAATTACAAACAGACTTTACAAGCTCTGAACAGTGGCACAACAAAGGGTAAAATGGTCCATTACAGACCGAAAGCTCTCGAGCGTGTCCACATGACACAATCTTTATTTACAAGCCTAAAGAGGCCACCAACCCAACTAAAATGGGACTATTAAGCCTTCGGCCGCCCCTTTACATTCTGTACAAGGCATGAACATGCCAAAAGACACGGACATACATAAGCATTACATCAAACACCTTGTTTAGAAGTTTGTCCGTGACAGCTCGGTACATTGGTACGATACGAGATTAAGAACCTTGTATCTGTTATATTATGATAGAGAGTGGTTTGTGCCATATTTATCTATTTACCAACTTTATTGTACTCGTCACCTACCATACCTTGCTAGTATTGTCACAACGACAACTTGGTCTATTGTATAATAGCAGACTTGAAAAGTATGGATTGGCTTACACAATTCTATAAGAACTAGCTTAATTATACAAGTGTCCAAAATGAGGTCAAGTAGTGTCCAAGAACTGGCTTGCCTTGACATGAAAGAAAAATGCTAATTTTTGACAGTAAATAATTGTATTTTTGGCTTTTTTCGGTCACTTCTTCATTCTCTCTTACATTTTTTTGATTAGATAAGGTTATATAGGTTCCTTTCATGTCTTCTGCCTCTACAAAAGAAAAGAAGAACATGCTAATTTAATATATATGTCTTTGATCGGTGAAAGTCTTGGAGCCCTTGTTTTGCACCTATATCTTGCACTCTTTTGAGTTCAGGGGATAGGATCGAATATTCATTTTTGGCCTCACTAGCATGATTGGGTTGGGATGCTTTATGCCTAAATTGATGTTTTACCTTTTTCTTATTGAATGGCTCAATGGACAAAAAAATAAAGAAAATAATTTATTTTGTCAATTACCATCCTGAATCCTAACTAACTATTTATTATGATAGTATTTCTTTTATGCATTCCATGCATCTGTCTGTATTTTATCACTTCATGTGCAAAAGCCTCATTCTTGCTGAATTTTATATTCTAAAACTTGCCTGTGCTTGCTCTGTGCCATCTCATACAACATGTATCTCCACACATATTCTTCACTATGGATCTCGTGTCATCCATTATGTGAATGGCATGAAATCTATCACTGTTGGGCCAATACTTTTATCCTTATTCAAGGCTTCTCTCTCAAATGTTGTTATATTGGTGTTGTATAATTTTAGCTAATAAATATAGGTATTGTTGATGCTGGCAAGTATTAGATGGATGAGGGGACTCAATATTTTACATACCAATAGGAAATAAATGATTTGGAAGTTTCTAAATAATTCATATGAAATTTTTATAGTTCTCAGGCAATGCCTGCAATTCATATATGATACCATAATTAGGTTTACCTTTGACAAGTTACTGATGGATCAGGGATGATAGGCACAGAATGTTTGATAACCCTAGAATTTTATGGTTTTTTTTTTTCATGTCTAATCCACTTGCATGAACTGATCTGAAGAAGTGGAGTTTAGGTTGCCATCATAGCAAACTGAAATTTATTGGTCTAGATATGTGTAGAGGATCTTTGTGAACTTTCGCTTCCCCGTTAATAATATGGCAATTGTCACAAATGATATTATGGCATGAGAACATGTGTATTAAATTTACATTGATACTTGCCTGTCTAAGTAGTCTGTTTAATTGTTAATTTCTGAAGAAAACTTTTGAACCTGAAATTTGTCATAAATTCACATCTTGCAGGTTTTGGAGGCTGTGGGCCCCATTATATTTCTTTCTACTGATACCAAAAAAATGAGAAATGAGGGATTTCTAAGTCCCTTTCACCCTCGTTATCCTGACATACTAACCAATTCTGCTCACCCGATGGTTAGTGTATTTCTCGGTAACAAAATTGAGATATTCTTTTGCTAGGGTTATTTTACTCTCACTATGAGGTAATTTAGTTAATACAACTTTATTCTTCTCTTCCTGTCTTTCAGAGGGCTCAAGACTTGGCAAATGTTACTTCATACAGAGAATGGGTCTTGTTTGGTTATCTCGTCTGTCCTGATGAACTTCTTCGTGTTACTAGCATTGACATTGCTATGGTATATGTCTTGTTTTTTTTTTTTGATTAATGGAAATAGAAGTGGGATTGTTATTCCATACGATTGCTTAAAGCTTTTTCTTTGTGTGTGGCAATGAAGATCTTTATGATATTGAACTTGTAGCACTTTAACATTTCAACTGCTAGCTTATAAGTTCTTGCTGGCAGCACTGTAGTTGAAATCGTTGTTAAAAAGCCAGCATTGATATTGCTTAAGTCAAATAAATTAATTTCTCTAGAAAGTCATCTTATATGAGCTCTATAATTGCTTGAGAATTTGTTGTCATTTCATATATAACTTTTTTTTAGTATTCTTTTCCTTGCTAGTTCTGATGTTAGGCAATGTGACTGGATCATTCTTTTTATATATGTTATACAAAATATTTGTATTATATCTTTTTTTCATAAAGATAGGATTATGTTTTTCTCTCTTTGTCATCAATTTTATTCTTTATTAGTGTTTCCAACTTCCACTGTCTTTTCTTTTCCTAACTAAATGCCTTAGTTATCTGCCATTTTTGTTTCAGGTTGTATTGAAGGAGCATTTAGTTCTTACATTGTTTAGAGATGAGGTAACTAAATATGGTTTGTATGATAGTTATATTTTATTTTCCTATTTAACGATCATATCTGAACCCTGGTCATACAGTATGAACTATTACATGAAGATTATCAGTGTTATGTTCTGCCAAGGATTTTAGAATCCAAGAAATTGGCCAAATCTGGACGCGCAAAACAAAAGGAGGCAGATCTGGAGTATAATGTTGCAAAGCAAGTTGAGAAGATGATAAGGTTTGTGCGTTAGATATACTGCATTTTCTTACTCTATATGTATACCCTAAAAACTTATCCTATATTCCTTCTAATTCTCATTTTACTCATTGAGATCTAAGTATGTACAAATTTTGAAGTCCTAAAATTCTCGTTGGTGCCTTTCATTTCACTATAAACAATTGCCAAATCAATGTTCAAAAGTGTCATTTAATTTTTTTGTTGCAGCTCACTCAAGTTTATTATTGATGTTTCTGGAAAATGGCAATTTTACACTGGCAATGAGTGTTAACTTACTAGGCATATTTTAAATAAACTTATGTCGTGCATTTTCTTTCTGATGATATTGTTTTGATTGACAAGAATCTTGTTGGAAGTAATTCTACATTAGGTATGAAGACAAACTTTAAAACTAAGGTGTGTAGATTAATCAGGAACAAGATCGCATATGTGAAGTGCAACTTCAGCTGTAATAAGAAAAGAATCAAATGTTAAAATAGATTAGCTAGAAGTTTCCAGATGGTGACATGAGAAGAATCAATTATGTGCTTAAAATTGATTAGCAAGAAGTTTTCAGAAGTAAAATATTTTACATAACTTAATGGGTTTGGTGTTGGAGTAGGTATGTACAGATTTGGCTTGAGCAGAGTATGAAACTATGCTGGACTATATTGACAAGTTATATATGGTGGTTGGTTTTGATTTAGTATGCCACTTGGTACATCACATTCCACATCTTGGTAATTTATCAGAGCAGCATGTAATGTTTGCATTGAGCAGTATGGACCAGTATGATATATACGAGAGATGATATCTGAAGGTGAAAGTTATGTAGCAAAAGCATCATTACATAACAGGCATGGGGTATCTGGTGTATAATTCTGCAATCAATGATTGAATTATCGGCTCGTATTCTACCGATTATGTGGTTGACGTGCCAGGGGAGCTACTCTCTATCGAAGCCTAAAGATATTAAATGGATCATGAATATGAGATTATTCTTGAACAGGGAATCTCATTGAGATACATGAAGTTTTTTTCAGCTTGTTGGTATGCTCATGTTTTCGACGACTAGGATTAAATTTCTTTCATCATATCTTGCAAACCCTGTATAGTTGAGATTTTACAGCTTGTTGCTGTCAGTATATCTTATTAGATCACCAATAGACCTAGACCATCGCATTGCTTTCTTTGCCATTTCTTATTAAGATATTTGCTGGTGTTGATTGTTTGCCACCAGTTGCTGTTAATTGTTAGTTTATTCTCTGGTCATTATTTGCTACCTTAGGCACTACAAAGAATCAGACAATACAAGATGACTGATGTAGCTCATGTAGCAATTGAACTATTCTGGTTGAAGAATTTTCAGTCAGAAATAAATATCATGTAAACTAGCCATGGAAGTTTTTGATTAGTTGAATTAACTTGCAAGTTGAGCTGGCGTGTTATATAAGGAAGAAGTATACTGAAGTTCAAAGTTTCTTTAAATAAGAGATTAAAAAAGAATCAGCCTCACAATCCTGTTGCCAACTATCAAAATAGCATGGTATGCAGTACCGAATGGTACCGTCCAGTACGGGCGGTATGTACCGGTCCGATGGCATATCGGTATGCGAACCGTCCGGTACCGGACGGAATGTGCTCCAGTGCTGCAGTGCTACAATATTACACTATAATAGTGTTACAGTAAAGAAGAAAATATATAAAATGTTCGGTACATCCTGGTGTATCGCTCGGTACGCTGGTACCGTACCGTACCGAGCCAACCTCAAAACACCAGTATGGTACGGTATTGCATACCTTGCAAAATAGAGCAATCAAGTCAACTAAATACTCAACGATAAGCATTGTAAATTTCTTTCTCAGCTTGAACATATTAACTACATGATATTGTTATTTTGGTGTTTTATAGGTTGATATTGCTTGACAAGACCATGACAAGTTTAAACTCAATTCACATGGTTGTGGAAGGCTTTGAGGATCAAGGCCTGCTTAATAGTGTAACCAAATTGTTGATTATTATTTCACTAGAATTTCAAGGTTTTTTTTTTTGCTTGTAGTCTCCTTGAGAATTAAATATTTGAAAAATTACCCAATATATTTCATGCTTGAAGTGTTTGATTTCTGTGTATGTGTCCTCTTCCAAGGGGAGTCTCTTTTTTTACTTTATTTAAGGGAACACATATACTTGTTATTTTTGTGGCATCTAAAGCATTGCTCGTGCCAAATGAGATGACCATGCCAATGGATAATGTGTCGATGCCATGCATTTTTTTACAGTTCTGGTTTACTGAGATGTCTCAATTTTTCTGAAGTTTCTCGTTTAATGCAAATGATGTAATGTGACATGCTTCAAAGTGAACTTTGTGGACTTCCAAATTTATCTCATCACTTGATTGAGCATGCTTGGCAAAACAATTTCCACTATTTTGCAATTTTATGGGCAATTATGTAGAATGTATTGTGCATCTTTTCCGGCAATGTCCATGGTGGCAGCTTAGGGAATGCTTATAATGGGGAATTGATTAACAGCTCTGTAGGTTCTAGTTTGGAACCTTGAAGAAGGTGAGTGTGGTTTATGATTGTACATTGTGTGCTGATCTTGTGCTATTCAGTATGTGGCATGTTTAGTACTAGGTATCACCTCCCAAACATGTGCTGTCATGTTCTAGCTCCAAGACATGTAGAGAAGACCACTTCGTCCAAAAAAAATACTGCAACTTTGAGGCAGCATCCCTAGTATAACTTATTATTGGAGAGCTTCTTAGCTCTTGATTGTCTCTTTCATACTGTGAGCATTATTGCCATATGCATGACAGTCCAATCTCTGACAATAATTAAAATCTTGGTCCCATATTGATATTGGTTGGCATCAGACGAGTATCTTTTGCACACGGCTGTCATTGTTTTTAAAATATTGAGTACTGAGCGGTGGACTTACTGTCCTTATCAGGTGTCACAGCTCATACTGGACTGAACTGGGTGAAATCACCGGTCCGCATCTGAGGTGGTTGTGGGACCAATAAACAATAAACCAACTTCATGTCAGGCATGGTACACGACTACATGTTGCCATAAACAGAACCTCGAGAACAGTTTGGTGTAGTGTGTCAACCAATGGTGGCATCTAAATGAATGAATCTTGAATATTTGTTCTCTGCCTGCAGTTAATGAAGTTAAGAAAATATTGAGTTCATAAGTAACCAGAGTTCATAATTTCTCTGGTCAAATTCTAGAGCTTGCATCATTTAATTCCAGTAACTGACAAGTTTTTGTTGTATGAGTAGCTTAGTGTGAACTGACATTAAGATGTGCACAATCTTACGTGCACCAGTTGAACTGCCTTAAACAAAGATATCAACAAGATCTAGATAAATTCCAAGTAGTTGTTACTCTGATCTGCCGTTTGCATATGCTATTAGATCTGAAGTTTCTTCCAGTAGTTCCTTCTTTCTATTGAGTAATGTACATATGAAATCATGCCTCTAGCAGCCAATGAAGCCTCTTACATTTATGTGAAACTGTTAGATGATCTGAGACCATGTGGACTTTTCTTCTTCTTGTCTTTCATGCTCCACTGGAGCTGCTTTCTAGTCACAGGATATGGCATGTATTCTTTTCTGTTTCCAAGAAGATGTTTAATTTTGTAGTCTATGTTCATTTTTATCATATAAATTGATAGCATTTATTGGTAAATGATTCCTTGTTTCTAGTGAAGTACATGAACAAGCACTCACATCGTGTAATGCCATACACCGAGAACGGAGAATTCTACTGAAACAGGAGATTGGAAGAATGGTTCTTTTTTTCTCTGATCAACCAAGTTTGTTAGCCCCTAATATTCAGGTAACTTTTATCATGTGCTAAGGTACATATCATATCATTCTCTCTATCTCTTTATTCATTAGGCTTTGTGTCTGTGTGACTTGAATAGGATTGATCAATCTATTTTGTTTAGATAAAAAATGGGTCAATGAAGATTTTGATGTCATTAAAAGTAATTGCAGCAACACGCATGCTTTCATTTCTTGAGGTTACTCTTTTTTTTCCCAATTGATTTTTGTAACTTCAAAACTGCTCACAACCACAAGTGTTTCTCATTCTTTTATTTGTTACTAACTTCAAAATAGATCAGAATCAAATGTGCACTCTCAATTCTTGTGGTTCCACAAACTTCTACTCAAGGATTGCTGTTTTGTTTATCTGACCCGTTTCGGTGATCTATTGGACCACCGTGTGTTGGTATGCCAGTATATACTGATGTTTTGGATAGGAAGAAAAGAGGGAGAAGAGGATGTGGTGGTGGAGGAACAGAGGAGAAGGAAGAAGGAAGAAGAGGAATAAGAAGAATAAACGGTGAACGAGAAGGAAGGAGGAAGAAGAGGGCAGAGGTGGGAGCTTACTTGGGAAGAAGAAATAACGTGATAACAACGATGTTGGCAGCGATAGTGGCAACGACAAAGCAGAAGCGGTGACGACGAAGCCTTGAATGCAAGAAGATGGCTCATGTTTGATTGCCCTAATTTCCATTTTATTTTTTTAATGCTGAGTTGGATGGGCACCACTGCTATTTTGGTTTTTATTATTTTTATAGATGTGGACCGGGCCACCCAAAATGGGGTGGTTTGCTTACTGGCCCATGCCCAGACCGGTATGTATCGTCCATTTCATACCATTTTGGGTGGTACAACAATCATTACTTCTACTTCATATTGATACTTATTTTAAATTCTGGTCGCAGCTACAGGCACACCTAGTTTTTGGCATTGCTTAACTTTTGATTCATTCCTCTTGGTGTTCCTAACTTCAAGATAGACTGTAGAAGTGTAGAGTCAAATATGCTTTCCCAATCTTTGTAGTTGTTCGTTAGTTTATTCTTTTTGAACTTTACGACTAGTTGTACCATGCATGCTCTTTCAATTTTATAAGTTTTCAAAGATATCTTACCATAAATTTATTTCTTCAGTGGTAGCACAAACACCACAAATTATAGTTTATTCATTTAATGGTGGCCATAGGCGCATAAAATATACTTCATGTGTTTCATAGCAGCCATATGCAGCAGAGAAAAAATAAGTTAGGCACATTATTTCTTTTACCGCGGAAGATACTTGGATTTGAAGATTTAGTTAAACGACACCATTCCTTCTCATTATTGCACACGCTGCATGCACCATTCATTTTCATGTCTGTTTGCATCGAATCTCTTTGGATTTTTTCTATTTGAGGGGTTTTTCTGATTGAATGTGATCAATTTTATGTGATGGACAGATGGTCTTCTCTGCTCTTGCTTTAGCTCAGTCTGAGGTAATCTGGTACTTCCAGCATGTTGGAATTCCATCCTCAAAGTTCAAATCAGTACGGGCAATACCAATTGAGATTGTAAGTTTATATAGTTCAGGTCTTCTGCATATGAATTATCAATCTACCATCTTTTTTTTTTCCTTCTTTTATTCTTTGATCATGGTGAATTATTTTCTTTTACTGATTGCAGGATGCAGCAGATCCAACTATTGGTTTCCTGCTAGATGGAATGGACAAGCTTTGCCATTTGGTTCGCAAGTATATGGCTGGTCAGTTGTTGACAACATTTAGACTGCTGTACTTACACGAATCAAGAAAAGAGGAAACATATTTTTTGTTGGGATAATTGTTTAGTGTTTGCTACCTGTGTGTAATAGATTGAATATGCATTTCTTCCAACATCTAAATCCAATCTTGCATGTTTATCTGCAGCGATAAAAGGTTATGCATTATCATATTTATCATCTTCTGCTGGAAGAATCCGGTTTTTACTTGGCACTCCTGGTATGGTGGCTCTTGACATAGATTCCACATTGAAGAACCTCTTTCAGCAAGTTGTTCATTGCCTTGAAAATATACCAAAGCCTCAAAGTGAAACAGTCTCATCCATTACATGTGATTTATCTGTAAGAATTATACACATATATTCTTGTTCCCTACATGTATTTCTTGGTTTACAAGTTGATGAAAGCCTACCTTTTGTATTTTAGTAGTTAAGAAACTGTCTAGTACACTTTGCATATTTCCTGCACAATCTTACAAGAGCTTCTGCTGGATCTGAAGGATGGTTTATATAGGAACCATTTATATGGCCCAAATTTTGGAAAAAATACTCTTAAAAGGCTATCAGGGATTTGTTAGTGAGTGTGGTAGTATATGAATATGTTAGTTACATGTTTAAACAGTTGTTATTTTAACTATTTGTGCCTCATTAGCTGTTTGGATTATGCTTTGAAGCTTTCTTTCTGCCATTAGCTTAGCCTTTCTATTTTTTCTTAAGTATGTTTTCCCTAACCATTAATGATTTCTTGGTTATGACACACTATGCCATTTTGGCTAGGTAAATTATAGTTATAATTTATAAATCTCTCCAAATATAGAACACCTAGGAATTTTTGGTTATGACATGCTATGCCATTTGGCTAGGTAAATAACAGCTAATAAATTTCTCCAATTACAGAAATTCTCAATATCTAGAAATTCAGAATAGAGAGCAGTTTTTTGTTTATCTAATGAAGGCTTGTAGAAAGTTGATGCATGCATTAAAATGAAATAGTTGAATTTTGAAGTATGTTAAACTAGACAAACATGCAATCAGAATTTTCAAGCCCATGTAGATCTTGGAAAGAGTTTTTCCTGTTTGACAATAAAATCATTTAATGATATTGTTTTTCTCTGAGACAGTTGTTCTGTCTTACTTGTGATTGCAGCAATCTTCATGTCATCATGCTATGCGATTTAAACTCAATTTAGTGGTGCTACTAGTTGAGGGTAGAAATATTAGTTACCTAAACATTATTCTAATCTGAGTTTAAGAAGCTTGCTACAATGTGTATCATGTGGATACCATTAACATGATGATATGCAATCAAAAGATTAAAAAAAAAACACGGCATATGCAGTGCACGAGGCTCCTGTCAATATAGAGTCTAGGGAGGGTCAATGTATGCAGTATTTACCTTTAAATACAGTTTTCGTGATTCGAGCCCTGGTCTCTCAAGTCGCAAAGGAACAACCTTATCCCCCCTTCAACACTGTATCTAGTGTGTATTAATGTTCATTTATATAAATTCATGTTTTGTTAAAAATATATACATTTTAGTGATATCATCAAAAGGTTATCCATGGTGTGATATATTTTCTAGTTATTCATTAACTACATTACTTAATATGGTTGCAGGATTTGCGCAAGTACTGGTTATCAATTTTGATGATAGTTACATCTTCACGTTCATCTATAAACATTAGACACTTGGAGAAGGCCACAGTATCCACGGGGAAGGAAGGGTTATTATCAGAAGGAAATGCTGCATATAACTGGTCCAGGTGCTTTATTTTGTGCTGGATTGCATCATTATGAGCCTAATTTTCACAATTAATTAGTACCTTCTGCGACAATCTTGATGTATTTGAAAAATAAAACATGTTTATGTGTTCTATATTTCTAGTTCTTTTACTTAAAAGGCCAAGATTAAGAATGAAATTCACCACAGAGGATTTTGTCTGGGATGTTCAGCTTTGATCAGATATTCTTAACAATCTTAGGTGAAAACCTAAATTTTCATCAAGAGACTAACAATAAGACTGATCCAATTAATGTGTTTTCATTATGGGTCCTTGATTAACTTGATTACTTGATTGACATCTAAAACATTTTGGGTCAGCATCTTAAGAATTGGTGCATCATGGAAGTCTTTTTGTATCTGTCAGATGTGTTGATGAACTTGAAAGCCAACTCTCCAGACATGGAAGCCTTAAGAAGCTGTACTTCTATCACCACCATCTTACAGCTGTAAGTAGTCAACCTTTTACCAAGGGTGATCCACCAATTTTGTATATTTAATCTAAAAGAGTTCTGAGACTTGTTGGCATTTTTAGTAGACTTCCTACCTTCATTTTGGCATGAAAAATTAACAGGTGTTTAGGAACACAATGTTTGGGCCTGAAGGACGTCCACAGCATTGCTGTGCATGGCTTGGAGTTGCTAGCAGTTTTCCAGAATGTGCATCCGCGATAGTTCCTGACGAGGTACTATTTGTTTTCCTATTTGTACCTGTGTGTCGAAGTTGGAATGCTAAGTTCAGGATGGTTACATGACAAAAATAATTTCCTACCTAGAAGACAAAAGGAAAGTTCTTTTTGATCTAAGACAATATGTGTGGAAGGCTTCTAGAAGGGACTCGAGCTGCTTCTAGGTCTTAAAAAGCAAGCACAAGGGGCTAGAAATTCTGGCACCATCTAGAAGAGTTTGAGACTTTCTGGTTGAAATTTTAAATCTTATAGCTTATTGAAATTTTAAACAAGTTCTTACACTGATGAAACTTTTAGAAGAATTAAGATCGAATATAGGATAAAGAAGAATGACTAATTTAGTTGTGGACTCAGTTTGCATTGATGCACCATGAGTACGTAGGAAATCAATTGCCTCACACTATATTAAAAGAAGAAAATTTCATTTCATTAAACTCTCCATAAATTTTAAACTACTTTGGTTTTGCTATTTTAAACTAATTTTTATTCATCAAGAGGGTAAGTCTTTATGTTCATCAACAAAATGAGGAATATATATTTTTTTGTAGGCTTCCATTAGTTCTATAAAAACTAGAACAAGACTTGTAAGAATATAAATTTATAATTATTTTCTAAAGTAGCTACTGAAGAAAAGGAATTAAGTTACTATCATTCATCCAAAAAATACTACGGAAAATAAAAATGCAACCTGAATTAGCCATAGCTCATCTTTCTGATATGGACATCTATCTGGATACAATTTTAGTTATATTCAACTTGTTATGATCCTATATCAAATTCTTTTTGCTGTATCAAACTTGATATCCTCGTTTGTCCAAATGAAGCAGATACTTGTCTTGATTCTTTTCTGACAATTCATGACAAAAGCCAATCACCAACAGCGTTGGCACATATTTAAAATAGATCCCTTGGTTTTCCAGATTAGTCAGAAAAGCACTTGGAAAATTTCTTTGGTGATGATTCCTGGTGTTGCATTAAGCAATCTGCAGCTAAGGAATCTCTATATGCAGTAGAATTCTGTCAAGGATTGCATTTTTAGTCAGCATAGACCTGTGTTTTCTTGCATTTTGATGCATGATTAGGCCAATTTCAGGCTTGTGCTGGTCAGCACAGGCTGCACTGACCCCTGTGGCATAATATTGTTCCAATAAAGGGTAAAATGCAGAAAAATAATATAGGATGGTACAAAGGGATAAATATTGGGGTTTGAAAATGTGAAGACGATTAAATTTAGTGGCCGTTGAAGAGATAGGGGGAGACATAGAAGACTTTACTAGAAACAATAAAAAGAAATTTGAATGCTCTTGATCATGTTTTTAAAATCATGTTTCAATACTAATATCAATTCTCAATCGAACCTAATACTAGTCCACCAGATGGTCAACTGACCTATATTGCTTGATATCATTAAAAAGTTAATAAAAATAAAATCCTAGAGGCACCAAACTTAGTGTGTGGTTTGTCGTCAGTTCCTGGTCGGTCAGGCACATATAGAGCGACATGTAGTAGTTCAACCAGTTTTATTGGTATGCGATAGTCCATTGTGTATTGGAACTAGTCTCTTAACCAGAGATATTGCATTGCAAAGTGCTCAATTGTCGAATAATATCTATGTAGCTGACATTTACATATTTGGCACATTACAGCTTGTTTTTATATGGATTTTCTATATTATATAAATATATTATTTTGTCGTGTTTATATCGTGTGGCATCCTACTTTTATAAGATTTACTTTCTAGACATATAATGGTTTGTGCTTGTGTTGTGTTCCTATGTCCATGCTTCATAGCTAGTAGCAAGCACATTGCATTTTCTATTACTTACCGTTCATTGGGAATTGGGATGATGCAAAACATTATATGAATAAAATTTTAGTTTCACACTCCTATGTGAACACAAGAGAATATAATTTTTCTTATTCATTGATCTTTTCTGTATACAAATAAAGACATATGTAGGCTGATTATAACCTGTACAACTAAGGAAATTGATTCTATACAATATTTCATTCTGATTCATTTCCTATAACATGGGCTGATTTGATACTGATTGAGAATCCCTTAATTATGATACTAATTCATACTAACTGATTTGATGCTAATTTTATACTAATTTATTTCCTTAATTATGGGATTTAGAATCCTTAAATCATGGGATTTTCTACACACACTCTCAAGTTGGCTTGAAGATGTCAATCATTTCCAGCTTGCTAGTTAGATCCTCACAAGAAGATATTTGAAGCTCTTTGGTAGAATATCTGCTAGTTGTTTCTCCGTAGGAATGTACGACATGCAGACAATTCCTTCTTTAATTTTCTCCTTTATGAAATGTCGTTCTACTTCAACATGCTTTGTTCTATCATGGTGCACTGGATTATGAGCAATGTTGATAGCAACCTTATTGTCACCGTATATATATAGTCTTATAGGAGTTTCAGTGGGTATTCGTAATTCTTTCAAAAGCAATTTCAGCCATAGGAGTTCACAAATACCTTGTGTTACTTCTCTGAACTCTGCTTCAACACTGCTTCTAGCAACAACTGCCTACTTCTTGCTCCTCCAAGTCACCAAATTATCTCCAACAAATATACAATATCTTGAAGTTGATCTCCTATCATTTATTGATCCTACCCAATCAGCATCAGTGAAGGCCTCAATTCTCATATGATTGCACTTTTTGAATAATAAGCATTTGTCTGGAGTCTTTTTCGGATATCTAAGGATCCTATATATTGTCTCTAAATGTTTTCCATAAGATGAATGCATAAATTGACTTACTACACTCACTGCAAATATCAAGTCTAAGCTAGTATGAAATAGGTAAATCAACTTACCTACTAATCACTGATATTTGATTGCATCTACCATGGCTCTTTGAGAAGAACATCTATGATTGAGATCTATTGGAGTTGCCACATGTTTACAACCAAGCATCCTTGTTTCTTTTAGAAGGTTTAGGGTGTATTTCCTTTGTGAAATAAATATCCCATTTTTTGATTTCATTATTTCTATGCCCAAGAAATATTTTAACTGTCCAAGATCTTTAATTTCAAACTCTTTGTCTAGAATATGCTTCAATTTCTTTAATTTTGAGACATCATTGCCTGTTAGGACAATATCATCCACATAAACTATAAGAATAACAATATTTCTTTTATCTGAGTGTTTGAAGGACATTGTGTGGTCCGAGTGACTTTGAGTGTAACCATGGCCACGAACTGACATTGTGAACCTCTCAAACCATGCATGTGGTGATCGCTTGAGACTATAAAGATATCTTCTTAGCTTACACATCTTATTCGAGCCATACAAATTCTCAAAGCCAGGTGGTAGATCCATATATACTTCTTCCCTCACTTCTCCATTTAGAAAGATATTTTTCACATATAATTCATGTAAAGGTTATTTAAAATTAGCTGCAAGAGATAACAATACTCGAATAGTATTTAGTTTTGCAATCGAAAAAAATGTTTATTGGTGGTTAATACTATATGTTTGAGTAAATCCTTTTGCAGTCAATTTGGCTTTGTATCTTTTAATAGAATCATTTGTCTTATATTTAACAGTAAACACCTATTTGTATCCCACTAGATTATTTCCCTTTGACAAATGCACCACACTCCAACTATCATTATTTTGAAGAGCTATCATCTCCTCCATAACTGCCTCTCTCCATTATGGAATTAATAGAGCATGCTGTGTCATATCCCGAATTTATAAAAAGAATAATAAATCAGTATTTTATTATCCATAATTTATATAATAAATTTTCTCATTTTCTTTTTATTCGTCTTTGAATTCAAATCCTTGTCTTTACAGTAGTAAATATTCTATTAACCAGAAAAAATGACATCTTTTTGATAGGGTCACAAGTCTCTTCCATCCAAGCTTCAGATCTATTACACAGTAGTAAATTACTCTGAAAATAAATATAAAATAAAAACATATCAACAACCACACATGTTGGTGGAACCTCAGAAAAATCATAAAGTTAATATTCAATATTCATGAAATATAGACAAGTATCAAGAATTCAATAAGAAAATATATCTATTCATCATAAAACTTATGCATAAAAAACATGATGATAATTTATTACATAATAAACAAAATCATGCATCAGCCACACGTATTATTTCACTACTAGCAGGAGTGTTACTATCCATTGTCAACTGAGTTTGTCCATTCCATGTATGTCATCTTCAAGATTATAAAGTCCACTCTTTTAAGCACTGACCAATCGTCTTCCCCGAATATAGGCCTTGAAATTCACAGTGAGAAAGAAAAAAATTAGCAACACAATGTAAATCCTTTGTGAGTTTGCTAATAGACAACAAGTTATAAGACAATTTGGGAACATGAAACATAAAATTTAATATGAAGGAATCTGAAATTTCAATTGTGCCTTTCTTGCTATAGAAGAAAGTGATCCATCAGCAACTTTTATTTTAGAGTTTCTAAGACAAAGTGTGTAGGTGGAAAACAAGTGTGAAAGGCTTGTCATATGGTCTGTTGCACCTGAATCTATGATCCAAGGAGCCTTAACACCAAACAAAGCAGACAAAGCTATGAAACAATTACCTTTCTTGGCCAAAGAGCAAGATGATGAAGGAGAAGGATTAGGATTTTGGGATTAGTTCGGAAACTTCAACAGTTGCTTAATTTGTTCTTTACTGAATAGAGGCATTTCGGCTCCTTTAGAGGTAGTGGCAGATTAATTGTCTACTTGAGATCCTTGGCTATTAGCCTTACCTGGAACTCGATTGTTCTTCTAGTTTGCTGGTTTTCCATGTATCTTCCAGCAAGTTTCTCTTATGTGTCTTGGTTTATTGCAAAAATCACACCATACTTTGCTTTTATCATCTCCCTTCCTTTGATTACGTTGTACAGAAGAATTAATTTCAGCTATCATAATAAGTGCAGAATTTTCTGCAACTATAGATGGAGTAGAATATTGCATCATGACTTTCCTCTCTCCTAACTTCGGAGAACAGAGCTTGGAGAGATGACAATAGATCCTTCCCCAATATTCGTCCACAAACTTTGTCTAGTTATTTGTTTAAACCTGCCAAAAATTGAAAGGCTCAATCCGTCTCAAGCATTTTTTATCAGCTGCACATGACCACTCCAAATCATAAAAAATATCAAGCTTTTGCCAGAGTGTCTTCAAGGTAATAAAGCATTTTGTAACACCAGTATTATTTTGTTTAAGCTCTTTGATCTTGTTTGTAATCTCAAATACTTGGGCTGAATTCCCCATCTTTTAATATGTCTTGACCACAACAACCTATAACTTCTTTGTTGTTGGTAAAAACATGTATGTTTGACCAATTTATGATTCCATAGGGTTTATCAACCATGATATGATCATGGAATTTTCAGAATCCCATACTTTGAACTTCAGATCATCCTCTGCAGGTGCTGTTGTTGATCCAGTCAAATATTCGATCTTTCCTCTTCCTTGAATATACAACTTTATGGATTGAGACTAACGAAGAAAGTTCTGTCTGTTGAGTTTATGCGTTGTAATTGGTAAGGATGGATTATCACCTAGGCTGTTTGTTGGAAATGGAAGTATTAGTTTCATCTTCTCTCCTCCAGACCTAGTAGCATAGGTTCCTCATAAGCAAACAAGGAAAAAGAAATAGTTGGGGCTGATCCTGAAAGTGGCAAAATAGAGGAAAAGACTTTCAGCAATTAAGACTGAAGGAAAGAAGAAAAACGATTCCTATAGGAACTAGGCTATGATATCAAGAACACAAGAGAATATAATTTTTCTTATTCATTGATTTTTTCTGTATACAAAGAAAGACATATATAGGCTGATTACAACCTGTACAACTAAGGAACTTGATTCTTTACAATATTTCATTCTAATTCATTTCCTATAATATGGGCTGATTTGATACTGATTGAGAATCCCTTAATTATGATACTAATTGATTCGATGCTGATTTGATATTAATTCATTTTCTTAATTATGGTATTATAAAATCCCTCAATTATGAGATTGAGTATCGTTTAATCATGGGATTTTCTTCACCATGGACAAACCAAATCATTTGAAAACTGCCCTTTTTCATGTTTTACATCTAAATTTTCACCACAAACATAAATTAAAATGGGAGATACTTTAATTAAACACACAAAGGGAGACCTGAATTTCTATCCAATTAAAATGTAGGTTTGTGGCTTGTATTTGTTACTAAATTACTATGATCCAATTGTTGCTATTTGTGATAACAGAAGTAATGTATTTCTTGGCATAGACATAAGCTTTAAGTACAGAAATGAGAAAGAAATGCATATTTCCTTACATAAATGTCAAAGTTGAATGAGATCTTATATGTGAATTTTAAGTTAACATGTTAAAATAAAAGAAAGCAGAACCGCACAAAAAGAAAAAGAAAATTATATAATTACCGGATTTTGTATCAAAGAAATGATTTCCTAAATTCCATGAAGGCATCAGTTTTATCTATTGTAATACTCAAGGTCTGTCATATCGAAGCGTACCGCCCGTACCGGGCGGTACATACCGGTTCGACAGGTTACTGGTACGCGGACCTTCCGGTACCATTACAGTGCTACAGTAATATACTGTAGCACTGCTATAATATGAAAAAGTATAAAATTGTTCAGTACACCAGGGTGTATTGCTCGATACGCCTTGATGTACTGTCCGGTACACCGGTACCATACCATACCGAGCCCGGGTCGAAATGCCGATACGGTACGGTACGGCAAACCTCGGTAATACTCACTAAAATAGTAGCAATACTTTTTTTTTGTGTACAGATCTTTTAAGACTGGTTGATGGACTTTGAATGAACCCTTTAGATTTCCAGTCATATTTCCAGAAGTTACATTTGTTCAACTCTGCAAAGGTATACTGGTATAGGGACTACAAAAGTATATCGATTTTTTTATATCTGCTTTTGTGCAGTGTAAAGAGAGTGAACCTAGGTATCATGATTAGGTTGTTCCTTTGACCAGAACTCAAGTCATAGGAACAACTTTCTTGAAGAGTCAGGCTGCATATTACCCTCTTAAGCCTTGCATTGGCAGAAGCCTCATGCAATGTGCCACAATTAGGCACCATTTTCTCAACTTTATTCAACTCAACCATCATTGATTTATTTTAATAATATTGTTGTTCTCATCTTCACATGAAGGTTCTTAATTAGTTGTTTCGTCTATCTGTAATTTTAGTTGAATAAAGTGGGGAGAGATTCCATATTATACGTTGAGTCCCTTATTGAATCCATCATGGGTGGACTGGAAGGTCTCATCAATATTCTGGATTCAGAAGGTGGATTTGGCTCATTAGAAATGCAGGTAATTCAATTATCTTTGGATGATAACTTTTGAGTTATCACATTTTTCTGTCTTAAGACTCATATAGTTTATATTTCAGCTTGTTCCTGAGCAAGCAGCATTTTGTTTGAACAATGTACTAAAAGGTTCAACTGCCTCCTTTAAATCACCTAAAGGATGGTCTATGCAAAAACCAGGATATGAGAGTTATCCAGAAAACACCAGTTCTGTGAAAATGTAAGTGACATACCCTTTTGGAGCAATTGGACATGTTTAAATTGAGAATTTCTAAAATCATAATAATTGTCTTAAACAGGTTGGAAGCTGCCATGCAGAGGTTAACAAATCTTTGCTCTGTCTTAAATGACATGGAACCTGTATGTGTACTCAATCATGTTTTTGTTCTGCGTGAGGTATATAACCTGACCTATTGGCTCAGTGCACATATATAGTTCTGGCAGCATATGCTTTATCATACTGTGTCCATGCTAGCATGTGTCAAAGGCTTATCCAGGGCTAAATTGATCCATGCTGGTATGTTTCATTGGCTTGCATGTATAGTAAATAATTTATTTCTATTGCTGACTGCTGTTATAGATAGCTTCTTCTTTTTCTTTAACTGGATATAAAGATCTAATATCGCGTCAAAGTTATAAGAGGAGGGGGAAATATTGTACCCCAAAGTTAGTGACAAAAATAGAAAACCAAAATTGAAATAAGCGACTACCATGGAGAAGAAAGGGAGAAGACATGGGAGGAAACTTATCTTCATTTTTAGACAAACTTTTTGAAAGAACACTCTACATAGGTGTGCTTCATTGGAAAATTTCCATTTTTAAAGCTTAATAGTGAAACTAGATATTCTGTACTGTAACTCAGACTACATGAAACGTCTTGTACATATATGCAAATACATTTTCTTTTTTAGCATAAAATTTGAACTATTCAATAGTTGAGTCTTTTAGTTGGTCCATTTGTTCACTCTTTATTTTTGTAA